>NC_086448.1:154491043-154791043 GCF_028390025.1 Pseudophryne corroboree | reverse complement strand
AAGTTTGTGGTGTATAATGATGAGAGACGGACGTTGGACTTCCTGGGAGGCCGAATGAAGCTGCACACCAAAGACATCCGGGTGTAGTGGGCGGGCATTGACGTCTGAAGACCGGGGAAAGACTTCCGGAAATGACGTATCGGCACTCCGGGATGAACACTTCCGGGTGATGAGGTCGGACTTCCGGTCACGAGGCCGCCGTTCTGGAGAGGGAGTTTTTGGATATAACAAGAAGGAACGGAGTGGATTTAAGGAATGATTAGAATGGTTAGATAAGATAGGAATTTTAGTTTGTAGTTGATCCATGTCTGGAAATAGGACGGTTCCTGTGTGGAATTGGGTGGGGTATAAATATGTGAAAGTTCTCATCCTCCAACATGCCTTGATAAAGACACAAGTGTTGAAACGCGTCGGCAGGAGGATTTTCTGAGGGGAGACGTTTTTGGGACTTCACCATTTGACTTGGACAGCGGATTCCAGGGACGCCTGTGATAAATATCTGACCCATGCTGTTTTGTCCGCTCTTGTGGTGGACCATTTCTATTGGTTAGAGACCATCTATATCCCCTCAGTTTGTTTTTATGTATGGAATAAAACAGTGTTGCACTATTAGAGGCTTTTTTTCTCTTTTTGGTGGGACCTAATCCGTAAGGAGATCCTGATAGGAAGAAGTCCAGACTGGTGTAATCCAGCCCCTATGAAAAGTGTGGTTGTCTACTCTTAAAAACGGTAGACCTGTTCTTGTGGTACGAGAATTTACATACATTTATTGTATTGAAGGATATATCTAAGACAGAGTACACTATGTATATTTTTCCTTTTCTTTTTGAATGAGCGCCTGTGGACTCAAATAGGAATTTCCTTGACTGCATCTATTTAAAGTGTTGGGTGACACTTTTCTTTTACGGTATTTTATTAAAATCTTTCTGTTACGTAAGGCTTGAATAAAAACCTTTACCCTGCTGAGACAGGGGTACCGTGACAATCACTTGATTTTGACACAACTTTAATATCGCAGCGCTTACTATCTCCCTTTCTGGAAGAGAAGCTGGCAAGGCCGATTTGAAAAATCGGTGAGGGGGCACGTCTTGAAACTCTAACTTGTAACCCTGGGTTACTATATCTACTATCCAAGGATCCAGGTCCGAGTGCTCCCAGACCTGACTGAAGAGTTTGAGACGTGCCCCCACTGGTGCGGACTCCCGCAGCGGAGCCCCAGCGTCATGCGGTGGATTTGGTAGAAGCCGGAGAGGACTTCTGCTCCTGGGAACTTGCCACAGCCTGTGACCTTTTTCCCCTTCCTCTCCCCCTCGCAGCAAGGAAGGAGGACCCACGTCCTTTTTTGAATTTGTTGGGCCGAAAGGACTGCATCTGATAGTGAGGCGATTTCTTCTGCTGTGCAGGAACATAAGGTAAAAACGATGACTTACCCGCGGTAGCCGTAGAGACCAGTTCAGTGAGGCCGTCACCAAACAAGACCTTACCGTTAAACGGTAAAGACTCCATCGCCTTCTTAGAGTCAGCATCAGCATTCCATTGATGAATCCACAACGCTCTCCTGGCTGAGACTGACATGGCACTGGCCCTTGAGCCCAAAAGGCCAATATCCCTTACAGCTTCTTTTAAATATGCTGCAGCGTCCTTGATGTGACCCAAAGTCAAAAGCACACTATCCCTGTCTAGGGTATCTACCTCAGAGGACAAGTTATTCGCCCACTTCTCAATAGCGCTACTCACCCATGCCGCAGCAACAGCGGGCCTGAGTAGCGGCCCTGTAGTGACATAAATGGATTTCAGGGTATTTTCCTGCTTACGATCCACAGGATCCTTTAGGGCTGCCGTGTCAGGGGACGGAAGCGCCACCTTTTTGGATAGACGCGATAAAGCCTGGTCTACCCTGGGGATTGACTCCCAGCTGTCCCTGTCCCCAGAGGGGAACGGATATGCCATTGGAATTCTTTTGGGAACATATATCTTTTTGTCAGGATTTTCCCAAGCTTTTTCAAAAAGTGCGCTCAGTTCATGAGAGGGAGGAACCGTTACCTCAGGTTTCTTTCCTTTAAACATACAGACCCTCGTATCAGGAACAGCAGGGTCCTCAGTTATATGTAATACATCTTTTATTGCCACAATCATGTACTGAATACTCTTAGCCAGTTTTGGATGTAATCTGGCATCACTATAGTCGACACTGGAATCAGAGTCCGTGTCAGTATCTGTATCTACTATCTGGGCAAATGCACGTTTCTGCGATCCCGAAGGGGTCTGTACCTGTGACAAAGCATCTTCCATGGATTTCCTCCATGTCTGGTTCTTAGACTCAGATTTATCAAATCTCTTAGCCAACTTTGTCACATTCGTATTTAAAACACTCAACATATTGACCCAGTCATCCGTCGGCGGTGCAGACACTGTTACTCTCATAGAACTGTCTGTCCCCATGCCAGCTTCCTCCTGGGAAGAGCATTCAGCCTCAGACATGTCGACACATACACGTACCGACAGCCACAACTACACTGGGGCTATAGGAGACAGACCCACAGCAGAGCCTGTTAGAGAGACACAGAAAGAGTTCTGCCAGCTCACACCCAGCGCCTATCCCGGTTCTGAAGTCAGTAACCAGACTGCCCAGACCTGCTAGCGCTTTTTTCATATATAATAAATCACTAAAGCAATAGTGCCCCCCCCCCCCCCCGTTTTGCACCCTGTTACTTGCACAGCAGTGTGGAGGTCAGGGCTAGCATCTCTGCAGCCTTCTGTGAAGAGAAAAATGGCGCTGGTGAGAGCTGCGCAGCTAAGCCCCGCCCACTACATGGCGCGCTTCAGTCCCGCTCAAAAATTCTTTATACTGCTCTTTGAGGCCCTCCATGCTGCCCAGGGCACCCCCCCTGCGCCCTGCACCCTGCAGTGCCGTGATCAGTGTGGGAGCATGGCGCGCAGCGCGACCGCTGCGCGGTGCCTCAAACGCCGTCTTCTCCCGTCACTGAAGTCTTCTGATCTTCTCATACGGCTTCAATCTTCTGGCTCTGTGAGGGGGGTGACGGCGCGGCTCCGGGAACAAGCAGCTAGGCGTACCGTAGTGATCTAACCCTCTGGAGCTAATGGTGTCCAGTAGCCTAAGAATCAGAGCCCTTTAACTCTTAAGAAGTAGGTCTGCTTCTCTCCCCTCAGTCCCACGATGCAGGGAGCCTGTTGCCAGTAGGTCTCCCTGAAAATAATAAACCTAAATAAAGTATTTTTCTGAGAAACTCAGGAGAGCTCCTCAGTGTGGATCCAGTCTCGCTGGGCACAGAATCTAACTGGAGTCTGGAGGAGGGGCATAGAGGGAGGAGCCAGTTCACACGCATTCAAAGTCTTATAGTGTGCCCATGTCTCCTGCAGATCCAGTCTATACCCCATGGTTCTTGAAGCATCCCCAGCATCCTTTAGGACGTATGAGAAAAGCTATTTAAACTAGTGAATGTCCATGCTGATAATTTGTGAGGTATGGTGTCATTCTGGTCCTGAAGGGGAAGCAGTTGAAGCCCCAACACAGGTGTACCTGGGTGCGCCATATGCCTGCCATGCCGACAGCTTGACAGAACTTGGAAGCTGTTTATCTAACTGTCTACAACTCTGCAGACCATGGACGGGAAATGCAGGACTGACTCCAGCAGAGACCAAACTAATGAAACCGAGGTTTTATTGGTCTAAGGGCAATGAGAATATACCCCCCTAGATACCTCGGAATTATTTTTCATTTAGGATGGAACAGGATCTCCAGGACCACTAAAGCCAAAACCTTGTCCTACCAACTGCAGAACATTTGGTCTGTGAGAACCCAGGCCCTCACCCAATTGTTCCACTCACCTCTCCGCAGTCTTACTGACCCAAGCTGAAGCAAAGTTCCAGTGAAAACCATTTTAAGAGAAGCCTCAAATTTCCTATTTTGGTATCCCATAAAGTAGCGGTGTTCGGAATCAGAATAGTGGTAGTGGCTTTTGAGAGTTGGGTTTCCCATTTTACCTTAACCTCACTAGGAAGAAGGTAGAGAGGTACTACAATCTGTGAGATACCCAAAATCTTTGATCAGGTATGGTCCATGCAGGGCCGGTGCAAGGTTTCTTGGCACACTAGGCAAAACTTCATCCTCCACCGCCCCCCCCCCCCCAAATAAATAAATAAATAAATAAACACCCCGCCATTGGCCACCACAGGAATATATAATAACAAACACGTTCGCCCCTTTCAGGAAAAAAAGAAAATAACACTTTGGGCTCCACAGCGTAAAAAACACACACATTGAGGCAGACGCACACTCACAATGACACTCATACTGAGGCAGAGGCACACATACACACTCATACTGAGGCAGAGGCACACACACACACACACACACACACACACACACACACACTCATACTGAGGCAGAGGCACACACACACTCATACTGAGGCAGAGACACACACACACTGATGCTGAGACACACACACACACACACACACACTGACACTCATACTGAGACACACACACTGATACTGAGACACACACACACACACACTGACATTCATACTGAGGCAGAGGCACACACACTCGTACTGAAACACACACACTGATACGGAGACACACACACTGACACTCATACTGAGGCAGAGGCACACACTGAAACACACACACTGATACGGAGACACACACACTGACACTCATACTGAGGCAGAGGCACACACACTCGTACTGAAACACACACACTGATACGGACACTCATACTGAGGCAGAGGCACACACATTCGTATTGAAACACACACACTGACACTCATACTGAGGCAGAGCCACACACACTCGTACTGAAACACACACACTGATACGGACACTCATACTGAGGCAGAGGCACACACATTCGTATTGAAACACACACACTGATACGGAGACACACACACTGACACTCATACTGAGGCAGAGCCACACACACTCGTACTGAAACACACACACTGATACGGAGACACACACACTGACACTCATACTGAGGCAGAGCCACACACACACTGATGCTGAGACACACACACACACACACACACACACACACACTGACACTCATACTGAGACACACACACTGATACTGAGACACACACACACACACTGACATTCATACTGAGGCAGAGGCACACACACTCGTAATGAAACACACACACTGATACGGAGACTCACACACTGACACTCATACTGAGGTAGAGGCACACACACTCGTACTGAAACACACACACTGATACGGAGACACACACACTGACACTCATACTGAGGCAGAGGCACACACTGAAACACACACACTGATACGGAGACACACACACTGACACTCATACTGAGGCAGAGGCACACACACTCGTACTGAAACACACACACTGATACGGACACTCATACTGAGGCAGAGGCACACACATTCATATTGAAACACACACACTGATACGGAGACACACACACTGACACTCATACTGAGGCAGAGCCACACACACTCGTACTGAAACACACACACTGATACGGACACTCATACTGAGACAGAGGCACACACATTCGTATTGAAACACACACACTGATACGGAGACACACACACTGACACTCATACTGAGGCAGAGCCACACACACTCGTACTGAAACACACACACTGATACGGACACTCATACTGAGACAGAGGCACACACATTCGTATTGAAACACACACACTGATACGGAGACACACACACTGACACTCATACTGAGGCAGGGCCACACACACTCGTACTGAAACACACACACTGATACGGACACTCATACTGAGACAGAGGCACACACATTCGTATTGAAACACACACACTGATACGGAGACACACACACTGACACTCATACTGAGGCAGAGCCACACACACTCGTACTGAAACACACACACTGACATTCATACTGAGGCAGAGCCAAACACACTCGTACTGAAACACACACACTGATACGGAGACACACACACTGACACTCATACTGAGGCAGAGACACACACACACTGATGCTGAGACACACACACACACACTGACACTCATACTGAGACACACACACTGATACTGAGACACACACACACACACTGACATTCATACTGAGGCAGAGCCACACACACTCGTACTGAAACACAAACACTGATACGGACACTCATACTGAGACAGAGGCACACACATTCGTATTGAAACACACACACTGATACGGAGACACACACACTGACACTCATACTGAGGCAGAGCCAAACACACTCGTACTGAAACACACAAACTGATACGGAGACACACACACTGACACTCATACTGAGGCAGAGCCACACACACTCGTACTGAAACACACACACTGATACGGAGACACACACACTGACACTCATACTGAGGCAGAGACACACACACACTGATGCTGAGACACACACACACACACACACACACACACTGACACTCATACTGAGACACACACACTGAAACTGAGACACACACACACTGACATTCATACTGAGGCAGAGGCACACACACTCGTAATGAAACACACACACTGATACGGACACTCATACTGAGGCAGAGGCACACACACTCGTATTGAAACACACACACTGATACGGAGACACACACACTGACACTCATACTGAGGCAGAGGCACACACACTCGTACTGAAACACACACACTGATACGGACACTCATACTGAGGCAGAGGCACACACATTCGTATTGAAACACACACACTGACACTCATACTGAGGCAGAGCCACACACACTCGTACTGAAACACACACACTGATACGGAGACACACACACTGACACTCATACTGAGGCAGAGACACACACACACTGATGCTGAGACACACACACACACACACACACACACACACACTGACACTCATACTGAGACACACACACTGAAACTGAAACTGAGACACACACACACTGACATTCATACTGAGGCAGAGGCACACACACTCGTAATGAAACACACACACTGATACGGACACTCATACTGAGGCAGAGGCACACACACTCGTATTGAAACACACACACTGATACGGAGACACACACACTGACACTCATACTGAGGCAGAGGCACACACACTCGTATTGAAACACACACACTGATACGGAGACACACACACTGATACGGAGACACACACACTGACACTCATACTGAGGCAGAGGCACACACACTCGTATTGAAACACACACACTGATACGGAGACACACATACTGACACTCATACTGAGGCAGAGGCACACACACTCGTACTGAAACACACACACTGATACGGAGACACACACACTGACACTCATACTGAGGCAGAGGCACACACTGAAACACACACACACACACACACACACACACTGACACTCATACTGAGGCAGAGGCACACACACTCGTATTGAAACACACACACTGATACGGAGACAAACACACTGACACTCATACTGAGGCAGAGGCACACACACTCGTACTGAAACACACACACTGATACGGAGACACACACACTGACACTCATACTGAGGCAGAGGCACACACTGAAACAAACACACACACACACACACACACACACCCTGACACTCATACTGGGACAGAGACACACACACTCATATTGGAGGCACACACCTGGCACTACCACAGTAGTTACCTCCAGCTCTGATCACAGGAGCCAGTCTCCCAAAGAGCAGGCAGGCCAGGCAGGGCCACAGACAGACCGCGGGGAGAACTGGCAAAGTCGGGGGGCGTGGCCTAATCACGGATATGTGGCCACGCCCCCTTAAACACAAAAGCATCAAAAAAATCCAAAGCAGCAGTCTATGGAGCCGGCAGAGAGGGGACACGGGAATGGAAACGGCCGAGGGGGAAACCACCTCTCTGCTGCCACTGCATATCTTCTACAGAGAGGTGGTGAATTAAAGAAAAACGGTGGTGGATCCCGGGACACTGAGTAGGGTATAGTGGCCTGGAATGGCCAAAAAGCATCAGTTGCTGTCACTTGGTTTAGTAGCGTTGCAGGACTACCCCCGCAGCGCTGCTACTAGTGTGTCCAATGTCCATGCCGCCTGGTAGCCTGCTGCTGCTGGCCTGCTATTTCATGGGGGATACAGGGAGGCGGTCTAACCACTAGAATGACCAGGGCTCCTGACAGCCTCAGTGTGCCGCCCCCTCAGTTCCCTGCGCTCATAGGCAGCTGCCTAAAGCTGCCTAGTGGAAGCGCCGGCCCTGGGTCCATGCTTCAGCAAACAGGTCCTGAGTGACAGACGAAAAGTAGACTCCGTTTGCACTTAAATAGCAGATTGCCAAAATCTCCAATTCCCCCTCTCCGATTTCCAATGTGTGCCAGTTAGCACAAGCTTGATGGCCTACTCCCTACAATCCTCACCAGGACATAAGGTACCCTTAGATCAGAAACTACTGCCACTACTGTCTTTCTCTTGGGAGGACAACTTAGAACTGGACTCTAGAAAAAGTGGAGGCAATCCTAGCTCTTTCAAAGGAAAGAGAAAATTGCAGGATACCCCGCACTGCCATCACCTGAAATCCAGTCAGGCAATCAGGGGCCATAGAGGGCATATGGAGCAGGTAAGAGACCCCAGGGAAAGCAAGGTCCTGCTCATATGTCCCATGATTCCCCCAGCAGGAACAAAAGAGAAAGAATACCATTTTGACACCCTATAGCATTTGTCGAGCTGCTACAGCTCCATAATGGGAAGTGACAAAGATGACAAATATTAATAGGATTGGACCTTGATCCAGGGCCCAGCACAATAAGAAGACAGGTATCCAAAGGACAGCTCCTAAGCCATTCCTAATGCCTGACCTTCCCAGGCACCAGGTAACCTGAAATCCAGCTGCTAAACTGCTCCCAGTTAAAGAAAGAACCACACCACTTATTGCCACATCTGAAGGGTACTGGCTGGAAGCTGTGGGAAGAATGTTTTCGGCAGTGGCTCCCTGCACCACAAACTATACCCATAGTGTTTCTAGTGTTCCCCAAATTGTTACCCACATGTTACAGCTAAAACTATATTATACTATTATCAAAACATGTCCTAACAGTACTACTGGTCTGGTTCTTGGTTTTTATTGTGTGTGTTAATGCAATGCATCGCGGCAAAGACCCATGTCAACACGGTGTTCATCGCTGATCAATGGTCAAAGTACAGTGTGGAGGACAGACACAGGAGATGCATACAGAATGGTACACTGACTCTCGTACTGGTATGTCATCGTCATTCAGTAACTACACTACATAACTAGTGATATAAACATACAGTGCGTACCAATGTAAGCATTCAGCTCTTCAGCGCTTAGAATCTTATCTGTTCCTGTAGGAAGATCTGGTTTCACATTAAGTAAGGCTGGTGACGTCACATCAAGCAGCTTGGTTATGTCTGGAATCTCAGGCACTGGAAGGTCAGAATGGTCTGGGAACCCTAAAGTGAAAAAGATCATGTAAATTTAACAAATTCACTTTTTCCCAAAGACACATCCCCTTTTGAAGCTCAATAACGACTGGCCGGTTATTGACAATCGCAGCTTATGCAGCCACATTATTCACCATTACAACATTGGTTCTACGGGACTGTAACGCAGGAATAATGAATGACTTGTCTGCATAGGCCACATCACAACTACCTGGCCAGCCTTTGTGTCAGCAGTAGGCTCACGGACATGAGCCTGGGTGGCTGAACCTATCCTCTACTGCAACGATGACTAGAAAAGATACTGAAGGCAGTATCCTATTACCTGCCGTCATTGACTGCGGGTAATTGGTGCGCCAGGGGATATTCAAGACGCGGCTTATCAGGGATTTGGTTTCACATGATTTAAAGAGTCAATAATTTAAAAGGCAAAATCAGTTTAGTTTTGCCCTTTAAATTATTGCTGCTATGGGGTATATGCAATTGCGGTCGAATTCCCGAAATTGTCGAATTTCGGGTCATTTTCGACCAAAAAAAAAATTCGCCTATGCAATTCAGTGCTTTCCGACCAAAAAACGGACTTTCAAAATTCGACTTTTTGAAATTCGAATTTTTGCAAATTCGACTTTTCTGCAATGATATAAGTGCTGCAATTCGACCAAAGCATATTCAATTCAAGTTTGGAAATTCGACAGCAGTGCTTTTAGACAGCAAATTCGTCATTTTCAATCCGCCACACTTTGGAGGGTGAAAACAAATAAAAAAATTTTAAACATGTTTTTTTTTGTGTTTTTTTTTTTGGGAATAGCAGATCTATTTATATTAGAAGGGATTAGGTACTTTTTTTTGGAGGCACAAATATTATTTATATATTTTTTAAAATATTATTATTTTTTTTTTTTTTTATTGCTGGAACGGTAAAATCCTAAAAAAAAATGTCGTGGGGTCCCCCCTCCAAAGCATAACCAGCCTCGGGCTCTTCGAGCTGGTCCTGGTTCTAAAAATGCGGGGGAAAAATTGACAGGGGATCCCCCGTATTTTTAAAACCAGCACCGGGCTCTGCGCCTGGTGCTGGTGCCAAAAATACGGGGGACAAAAAGCGTAGGGGTCCCCCGTATTTTTAACACCAGCATCGGGCTCCACTAGCTGGACAGATAATGCCACAGCCGGGGGTCACTTTTATGCCGTGCCCTGCGGCCGTGGCATTAAATATCCAACTAGTCACCCCTGGCCGGGGTACCCTGGGGGAGTGGGGACCCCTTCAATCAAGGGGTCCCCCCCCCCCAGCCACCCAAGGGCCAGGGGTGAAGCCCGAGGCTGTCCCCCCCCATCCAATGGGCTGCGGATGGGGGGGCTGATAGCCTTTTGTGATCATGAAAAGAATATTGTTTTTTCCAGCAGTACTACAAGTCCCAGCAAGCCTCCCCCGCAAGCTGGTACTTGGAGAACCACAAGTACCAGCATGCGGGAGAAAAACGGGCCCGCTGGTACCTGTAGTACTACTGGAAAAAAAATACCCAAATAAAAACAGGACACACACACCGTGAAAGTAAAACTTTATTTCATACGTCGACACACACATACTTACCTATGTTCACACGCCGACATCGGTCCTCTTCTCCATGTAGAATCCAGGGGTACCTGAAAATAATAAGAATTTACTTACCGATAATTCTATTTCTCGGAGTCCGTAGTGGATGCTGGGGTTCCTGAAAGGACCATGGGGAATAGCGGCTCCGCAGGAGACAGGGCACAAAAGTAAAGCTTTCCGATCAGGTGGTGTGCACTGGCTCCTCCCCCTATGACCCTCCTCCAAGCCAGTTAGGTACTGTGCCCGGACGAGCGTACACAATAAGGGAGGAATTTTGAATCC
The DNA here is from genome assembly GCF_028390025.1 of Pseudophryne corroboree. NCBI lineage: Eukaryota > Metazoa > Chordata > Amphibia > Anura > Myobatrachidae > Pseudophryne > Pseudophryne corroboree. The sequence continues at coordinate 154,779,766 of NC_086448.1, read as the reverse complement.
CGGGTAAGACTCATACCAGCCACACCAATCACACCGTACAACTTGTGATCTAAACCCAGTTAACAGTATGATAACAGCGGAGCCTCTGAAAAGATGGCTCACAACAATAATAACCCGATTTTTGTAACTATGTACAAGTATTGCAGATAATCCGCACTTGGGATGGGCGCCCAGCATCCACTACGGACTCCGAGAAATAGAATTATCGGTAAGTAAATTCTTATTTTCTCTATCGTCCTAGTGGATGCTGGGGTTCCTGAAAGGACCATGGGGATTATACCAAAGCTCCCAAACGGGCGGGAGAGTGCGGATGACTCTGCAGCACCGAATGAGAGAACTCCAGGTCCTCCTTAGCCAGGGTATCAAATTTGTAGAATTTAGCAAACGTGTTTGCCCCTGACCAAGTAGCTGCTCGGCAAAGTTGTAAAGCCGAGACCCCTCGGGCAGCCGCCCAAGATGAGCCCACCTTCCTTGTGGAATGGGCATTTACATATTTTGGCTGTGGCAGGCCTGCCACAGAATGTGCAAGCTGAATTGTATTACCCATCCAACTAGCAATAGTCTGCTTAGAAGCAAGAGCACCCAGTTTGTTGGGTGCATACAGGATAACAGCAAGTCAGTTTTCCTGACTCCAGCCGTCCTGGAACATATTTTCAGGGCCCTGACAACATCTAGCAACTTGGAGTCCTCCAAGTCCCTAGTAGGTGCAAGGCACCACAATAAGCTGGTTCAGGTGAAACACTGACACCACCTTAGGGAGAGAACTGGGGACGAGTCCGCAGCTCTGCCCTGTCCGAATGGACAAACAGATATGGGCTTTTTTGAGAAAAAACCACCAATTTGACACTCGCCTGGTCCAGGCCAGGGCCAAGAGCATGGTCACTTTTCATGTGAGATGCTTCAAATCCACAGATTTGACTGGTTTTTAAACCAATGTGATTTGAGGAATCCCAGAACTACGTTGAGATCCCACAGTGCCACTGGAGGCACAAAAGGGGGTTGTATATGCAATACTCCCTTGACAAACTTCTGGACTTCAGGAACTGAAGCCAATTCTTTCTGGAAGAAAATCGACAGGGCCGATATTTGAACCTTAATGGACCCCAATTTGAGGCCCATAGACACTCCTGTTTGCAGGAAATGCAGGAAACGACCGAGTTGAAATTTCTTTGTGGGGCCTTCCTGGCCTCACACCACGCAACATATTTTCGCCACATGTGGTGATAATGTTGTGCGGTCACCTCCTTTCTGGCTTTGACCAGGGTAGGAATGACCTCTTCCGGAATGCCTTTTTCCCTTAGGATCCGGCTTTCCACCGCCATGCCGACAAACGCAGCTGCGGTAAGTCTTGGAACAGACATGGTACTTGCTGAAGCAAGTCCCTTCTTAGCGGCAGAGGCCATAAGACCTCTGTAAGCATCTCTTGAAGTTCCGGGTACCAAGTCCTTCTTGGCCAATCCGGAGCCATGAGTATAGTTCTTACTCCTCTACGTCTTATAATTCTCAGCACCTTAGGTATGAGAAGCAGAGGAGGGAACACATACACCGACTGGTACACCCACGGTGTTACCAGAACGTCCACAGCTATTGCCTGAGGGTCTCTTGACCTGGCGCAATACCTGTCCCGTTTTTTGTTCAGACGGGACGCCATCATGTCCACCTTTGGTATTTCCCAACGGTTTACAATCATGTGGAAAAAACTTCCCGATGAAGTTTCCACTCTCCCGGGTGGAGGTCGTGCCTGCTGAGGAAGTCTGCTTCCCAGTTTCCATTCCCGGGATGAAACACTGCTGACAGTGCTATCACATGAATTTCCGCCCAGCGAAAAGTCCTTGCAGTTTTTGCCATTGCCCTCCTGCTTCTTGTGTCGCCCTGTCTGTTTACGTGGGCGACTGCCGTGATGTTTTTCCCACTGGATCAATACCGGCTGACCTTGAAGCAGAGGTCTTGCTAAGCTTAGAGCATTATAAATTTACCCTTAGCTCCAGTATATTTATGTGGAGAAAAGTCTCCAGACTTGATCACACTCCCTGGAAATTTTTTCCTTGTGTGACTGCTCCCCAGCCTCTCGGGCTGGGCTCCGTGGTCACCAGCATCCAATCCTGAATGCCGAATCTGCTGCCCTCTAGAAGATGAGCACTCTATAACCACCACAGGAGAGACACCTTTGTCCTTGGATATAGGGTTATCCGCTGATGCATCTGAAGATGCGATCCGGAACATTTGTCCAGCAGATTCCACTGAAAAGTTCTTGCGTGAAATCTGCCGAATGGAATTGCTTCGTAGGAAGCCACCATTTTTACCAGGACCCTTGTGCAATGATGCACTGTTTTTAGGAGGTTCCTGACTAGCTCGGATAACTCCCTGGCTTTCTCTTCCGGGAGAAACACCTTTTTCTGGACTGTGTCCAGAATCATCCCTAGGCACAGCAGACGTGTCGTCGGGATCAGCTGCGATTTTGGAATATTTAGAATCCACCCGTGCTGTTGTAGCAGTATCCTAGATAGTGCTACTCCGACCTCCAACTGTTCCCTGGACTATGCCCTTATCAGGTGATCGTCCAAGTAAGGGATAATTAAGACGCCTTTTCTTCGAAGAAGAATCATCATTTCGGCCATTACCTTGGTAAAGACCCGGGGTGCCGTGGACAATCCAAACGGCAGCGTCTGAAACTGATAGTGACAGTTCTGCACCACGAACCTGAGGTACCCTTAGTGAGAAGGGCAAATTTGGGACATAGAGGTAAGGATCCCTGATGTCCCGGGACACTATATAGTCCCCTTCTTCCTGGTTCGTTATCACTGCTCTGAGCGACTCCATCTTGATTTGAACCTTTGTAAGTGTTCAAAAAAATTTTTTTAGAATAAGTCTCACCTAGCCTTCTGGCTTCAGTACCACAATATAGTGTGGAATAATACCCCTTTTCTTGTAGTAGGAGGGGTAATTTAATTATCACCTGCTGGGAATACAGCTTGTGAATTTTTTCCCATACTGCCTCCTTGTCGGAGGGAGACCTTGGTAAAGCAGACTTCAGGAGCCTGCGAAGGGGAAACTTCTCGACATTCCAATCTGTACCCCTGGGATACTACTTGTAGGATCCAGGGGTCCTGTACGGTCTCAGCGCCATGCTGAGAACTTGTCAGAAGCGGTGGAACGCTTCTGTTCCTGGGAATGGGCTGCCTGCTGCAGTCTTCTTCCCTTTCCTCTATCCCTGGGCAGATATGATCTTATAGGGACGAAAGGACTGAGGCTGAAAAGACGGTGTCTTTTTCTGCAGAGATGTGACTTAGGGTAAAAACGGTGGATTTTCCAGCAGTTGCCGTGGCCACCAGGTCCGATGGACCGACCCCAAATAACTCCTCTTCCTTTATACGGCAATACACCTTTGTGCCGTTTGGAATCTGCATCACCTGACCACTGTCGTGTCCATGACATCTTCTGGCAGTTATGGACATCGCATTTACTCTTGATGCCAGAGTGCAAATATCCCTCTGTGCATCTCGCATATATAGAAATGCATCCTTTAAATGCTCTATAGTCAATAAAATACTGTCCCTGTCAAGGGTATCAATATTTTTAGTCAGGGAATCCGACCAAGCCACCCCAGCTCTGCACATCCAGGCTGAGGCGATCGCTGGTCGCAGTATAACACCAGTATGTGTGTATATACTTTTTATGATATTTTCCAACCTCCTGTCAGCTGGACCTTGAGGACGGCCCTATCTATAGACGGTACCGCCACTTGTTTTGATAAGCGTGTGAGCGCCTTATCCACCCTAAGGGGTGTTTCCCAACGCGCCCTAACTTCTGGCGGGAAAGGGTATACCGCCCATAATTTTCTATCGGGGGAACCCACGCATCATCACACACTTTATTTAATTTATCTGATTCAGGAAAAACTATGGTAGTTTTTTCACATCCCACATAATACCCTCTTTTGTGGTACTTGTAGTATCAGAAATATGTAACACCTCCTTCATTGCCTTTAACGTGTGGCCCTAATAAGGAATACGTTTGTTTATTCACCGTCGACACTGGATTCAGTGTCCCTGTCTGTGTCTGTGTCGACCGACTAAAGTAAACGGGCGTTTTAAAACCCCTGACGGTGTTTTTGAGACGTCTGGACCGGTACTAATTGTTTGTCGGCCGTCTCATGTCGTCAACCGACCTTGCAGCGTGTTGACATTATCACGTAATTCCCTAAATAAGCCATCCATTCCGGTGTCGACTCCCTAGAGAGTGACATCACCATTACAGGCAATTGCTCCGCCTCCTCACCAACATCGTCCTCCTACATGTCGACACACACGTACCGACACACAGCACACACACAGGGAATGCTCTGATAGAGGACAGGACCCACTAGCCCTTTGGAGAGACAGAGGGAGAGTTTGCCAGCACACACCAAAAACGCTATAATTATATAGGGACAACCTTATATAAGTGTTTTCCCTTATAGCATCTTTTTTATATATTTCTAACGCCAATTTAGTGCCCCCCCTCTCTGTTTTAACCCTGTTTCTGTAGTGCAGTGCAGGGGAGAGCCTGGGAGCCTTCCCTCCAGCCTTTCTGTGAGGGAAAATGGCGCTGTGTGCTGAGGAGATAGGCCCGCCCCTTTTTCGGCGGCCTCGTCTCCCGCTCTTAACGGATTCTGGCAGGGGTTAAATATCTCCATATAGCCTCCGGAGGCTATATGTGAGGTATTTTTAGCCAAAATAGGTATTCATTTGCCTCCCAGGGCGCCCCCCTCCCAGCGCCCTGCACCCTCAGTGACTGCCGTGTGAAGTGTGCTGAGAGGAAAATGGCGCACAGCTGCAGTGCTGTGCGCTACCTTTAGAAGACTGAGGAGTCTTCTGCCGCCGATTCCGGACCTCTTCTTACTTCAGCATCTGCAAGGGGGCCGGCGGCAAGGCTCCGGTGACCATCCAGGCTGTACCTGTGATCGTCCCTCTGGAGCTGATGTCCAGTAGCCAAGAAGCCAATCCATCCTGCACGCAGGTGAGTTCACTTCTTCTCCCCTAAGTCCCTCGTTGCAGTGATCCTGTTGCCAGCAGGACTCACTGTAAAATAAAAAACCTAAGCTAAACTTTTCTAAGCAGCTCTTTAGGAGAGCCACCTAGATTGCACCCTTCTCGGCCGGGCACAAAAATCTAACTGGCTTGGAGGAGGGTCATAGGGGGAGGAGCCAGTGCACACCACCTGATCGGAAAGCTTTACTTTTGTGCCCTGTCTCCTGCGGAGCCGCTATTCCCCATGGTCCTTTCAGGAACCCCAGCATCCACTAGGACGATAGAGAAAAAAGATCAATATACTCACCTCAACCAGGCTCCAGAGATAAATCCACGTACTTGGAGAAAAAAACAAACCGAACACCCGCTCCATGCCGGACTGAAAGGGGTCCCATGCTGACACATGGGACCCCTATCCCCGAATGCAGAGAGACCTGTCAGTGACAGCTGTCACAGAAAGGTCTCTATAGCCAATCAGGAAGCGCAACTTCGTTGCGCTCATCTGATTGGCTCTGTGCGTCTGAGCAGACAGCGCATCGCACAGCCCAGTCCATTATATTCAATGGTGGGAACTTAGCGGCTAGCGGTGAGGTCACCCGCCGGTCAGCGGCTGACCGGCGGGTGACCCCCCCGCTAGCCGCTAAGTTCCCACCATTGAAAGTAATGGAGCGGCTTTGCGATGCGCTGTCACATCACAGACAGCGCACAGCCAATCAGATGAGCGCCACGGAAGTAGCGCTTCCTGATTGGCTGAAGGGACTTCAGTGACAGGAGTCACGTGATGTCCCGGCATTCGGGAGAAAGGGGTCTGATGTGAAAGCATTGGACCCCTTTCTAGTCCGGTATGGATCGTTGTTCGTTTTTTTGTTTTGCCAAGTACGTGGATTATCTCTGGACCTGGATGTACCTCTGGACGCTGGAAGGTGAGTATAATTTTTTCACAGGTACCTCGGATCGTCGGAGACCGTGGCAGTCGGCGTGTCAACATAGGTAAGTATGTGTGTGTCGGCGTATGAAATAAAGTTTTACTTTCACGGTGTGTGTGTCCTGTTTTTATTTGGGTATTTTTTTTCCAGTAGTACTACAGGTACCAGCGGGCCCGTTTTTCTCCCGCATGCTGGTACTTGTGGTTCTCCAAGTACCAGCTTGCGGGGGAGGCTTGCTGGGACTTGTAGTACTAATGGAAAAAACAATATCTTTTTATTATCACAAAAGGCTATCAGCCCCCCCATCCGCAGCCCATTGGATGGGGGGGGGACAGCCTCGGGCTTCACCCCTGGCCCTTGGGTGGCTGGGGGGGGGGGACCCCTTGATTGTAGGGGTCCCCACTCCCCCAGGGTACCCCGGCCAGGGGTGACTAGTTGGGTAGTTAATGCCACGGCCGCAGGGCACGGCATAAAAGTGACCCCCGGCTGTGGCATTATCTGTCCAGCTAGTGGAGCCCGATGCTGGTGTTAAAAATACGGGGGACCCCTACTCTTTTTGTCCCCCGTATTTTTGGCACCAGCACCAGGCGCAGAGCCCGGTGCTGGTTTTAAAAATACGGGGGATCCCTGCCCAATTTTTCCCCTGCATTTTTAGAACCAGGACCAGCTCGAAGAGCCCGAGGCTGGTTATGCTTTGGAGGGGGGACCCCACGCCATTTTTTTTTCCGGGTTTTTCCCGTTTTTTCCCGTTTTTTTAAATCGCTGCAAAATCCGCCAAATCGGCCGATTTTCGCCCGCGACTCTGGCGAATCCGTTTTTCATTGAATATGGTGAATTCCGGAAGCCACCTTCCGGGATTCACCTGTCGAATTGAGTCGAATTAAAAAACGGCGAAAATTGCCGCGAATTCGACCGCAATTGCATATACCCCTATATATCTACAGACCTAATGAACAATATTGCAACGTTTTACGGAATGCACACCCTATTACATATACCACAAAGTCCAACAATTACAAGAATGGCGATGCAACTGTTAAACCTTTCAGGACATAGAACTTTCTCTTCCTTGACCAAGTGGAATAGATATGTGGTGAAATTACCAGCTGTCGGGATCCCAGCAGTCAGGATACCGACGCCGGAATACCAACCGCCAGGGAATCCCGAGCCAAGCCCAGTATTCCCACTCAGGTAGTGGTCCACGCCACCACCTGAGGGAGAATATAATAGTGTGGCGACCAAAGGCCACCACCAGGCCCGAAGCGTGGCGAGAGCTGCACTTGCTGCTGGGATTCTGGCTGTCGGGTTCCCGTCGGCGGTCTCCTGACCTCCGGGATCATATACCAATCCGGTAGAATATATTCCTTGGCCTTTTATATACATTCTGTATTGGACATGCTTTTCCCCAAAGAAAGAGACATACTGTAAAACACCAGATAAGCGTCATAGTATCTCCTTTTTGTATGTGTGAATTTTTTATTTATGATTAGAAATATAGTCTACAAATGACTGCACTGTGTTTGGCATCCAACTCGCTGTTATTTTAGAATCAATGCGGGACACCTAAGAGGGACGGATTTGCTCATGTTATCTAATTGTGAGCAGTGTTGTAGTCTACCCCGTGCTTTTATTAGTGGGAATCAGTAAGCACAGAAAAGCAAGTTATATTTTCTCACAAATTTATATCAAATACTGTAATTACTACACTGGAGTGCACTTTATATTTCATAGATATCTATACCCGACTACCATCTGGAAGACAAGGAACAAGCATCCACCCATTATATTAGGAAGTGGATGCCCTGCTTCTCTTTACTGTGTATACAGCAAAATCCCATCCCCTATTTTAAAGGTGAAGACAAAAGATAGAAAAAAGTTGGAGATTTCTACGTTAGTATTTGTACTGCATTGCAGATACTTCTGTTTAGCACCATAAGATAATTTATTATATGCGTTTTTATAGTTATGATAATGCCATCTGAGGATGGCATTGCCAGAACAGAGTGGACTACACAAAGCTGGATAAATCGGCTCTCCTAAGTGTGGTGTGTTTGTCCCCCAGGCTAAAATGGCCAGACAGCCACTGTTCAGGACTCACATCTACTCTGCTTAATTGTTCTACAAGTAGAGAAAGGTACATAGCATAATGTGTCAGGGATCAGTATGTTCCATACGGATGTGTGAGCCCTGGCCTGTGTTTGTTCCTGTAGTTTGGGTGGAGTCGTCGTCCTTGGCAGCGCTGCACCATGAGGCAAGAGAAGGTATCTACTAACAGAAAGCAGTAGTTTTTAGGAACTTTGGGGCCTATTTACTAAGCCTTGGATGGAGATAAAGTACCAGCCAATCAGCTCCTAACTGTATTTTTTTAGCCTGTAACATGGCAGTTAGGAGCTGATTGGCTGGTACTTTATCTCCATCCAAGGCTTAGTAAATAGACCCCTTTGTTACTGATGGGAAACTCACACATGCAAATATTAAAGGCAATCAGCTAACCACTGCGTCTATTCTGACTTCTCTCATCTGATCTCATGGTTTAGTGATCGACAGTGTTACTAAACTTGAGCCCTAAGGGGTAGATGTATGAAGGGTCGGTTTGGGGTGGGTGGGTGTAGAAGATAACGAGGCGAAGCAGAAAGTGTTACAGCCGCACGATCGTACCGCTATAATACATCTACCCCTAAATAACTAATCATGTTTTCAGAATTGTTATGTCCCCTGAGATGGACTGCATCAAGACAGGACCGAGTGATTATTCCTGAGGCTGCAGTTGAGAACCCCTATTTTATAGCTACGTTTTATTACAGCTAATAGGAAGCACAAGGGTTGGCCAAATTATCTTGATACTAACACAATGGCCGAGATTATGTAATATGTAATACCTGGATCTACTAGTCTCTGCACCGGTGGTGGGAGAACAAGTGTATGTTCCCCAGGACTGACATGTGCATCCTGTGCCTGCGATTCAGGCAGAGCGAAAGCTTCATCTGCTGTGTCAGTGGGTGTTTCCGGTGCCAGGAGAGGAGCCTGATAACAGAAAACAGCAAAGCTTACCATTCATAAACTACAAGCATATTCCCTATAAATAAATCTAGCATTCAAGTACCTCAGAGACATAACAAGACAGCTAGAGTCTTCCCTTTTTATTACTACCCTACAAATAACACATTTGCTTTCCACTTTCACTACACATCACTCACCCTATAATAGCAGCCTCACAGCAACACCACGCCTGCTCTGTGTTTTAAGCTGGTAGTAGAAAGAAGCCCCAATAACCTACTTTAGTTCAGTTTATTACGATGCTTTCCCTTTAGCACTGTAGGCAGCTGTTATTCCCAAAGAGAGTTTAAAGTGGATAATAAGGATGGGAAGGTGTGTCATTTCTGTTTCAAATGATTATCTACTATAGAAAAATGAAAATCTGTCATTCTGTCCTTCTGTCTGTTTTTCTATACAGATCCACAGTTTACAAGCGAAGATCGTGACATTTTACATACAAGCGTATTAAAACATGGCGGACGCAACTAAAACAATTTGAAACCCCTAGCACCCCTAGGGGGGCAGACAGCAGCATAGAGTATATCAGGAGACAGCATAACTCCGGAATTGCTGGACCCATGTACTCAAAAATTGGTACACATATGCCTTCCAATCTGCCAACAAACACTGTGGGAGGAAGAAACCCCTAGGACCCTTACGGGGTGAGGCAGCAGCACTGAGTATTTCAGCAGACAGCATAACTCTGGAATGCCTACAGCAATTTACAACAAACTTGGTACACATATGACTTACACTCTGGAAACAAACACTATGGGGGTCAGACACCCCGAGCACCACTAGGGGTGGGACAGCAGCACAGAGTATGTCAGCAGCCAGAAAAACTGTGGAAGGCCTGGAGCAATTTACATCAAACTTGGTACACATCTGACTTAAAATCTTGGAATAAACTCTGTGGGGGTTAAAAACTCCTATCACCCCTAGGGGTGGCACAGCGTCACAGAGTATTTCAGGAGACGGCATAAATCCCGAAAGGATAGACCAATTTACAACTGGGTACACATATGACTTAAGCTAGGGAAAATAAGAATGTGGGGGTCAAACACCGCTAGCACCCCTAGGGGTGGGACAGCAGCACAGAGTATGTCAGCAGACAGCATAACTGTGGAAGGACTGGAGCAATTTACAGAAAACTTGGTACACATTTGACTTACAATCTCGAAGACACCCCTACCACCCCTAGGGGTGGGAAAGCGGCAAAGAGTATTTAAGGAGACAGCATAACTCCCAAATGGGTAGACCAAAGAAAAACAATATAGATAGAGTGCGCTGTCAACGGCAGCCTGTACAGGGAAGGTCAGTTCCCTTGATTATATGTAAAAAAAAGAAGAAATAAGTACTGGCGCCGGCTGAAAGTCAGAAATATATCAGACAACTGAATCAATAGGTAAATTAAAAAAATATTATTTTTAATATACTTTCATAAAGGAGATATCCTACTCCTTAAATGTTTAAAACAATTGCATAAGCACAATAGGGATTTAAAATGCCACATGTACCCCTCCAAACACAGTGTCCACAGTCCCTGGCTAGACCAATTTACAACAAACTGGGTACACATATGACTTACACTCGGGAAACAAACAATGTGGGGGTCAGACACCCCAAGCTCCCCTAGGGGTGGGACAGCAGCACAGAGTACGTCAGCAGACAGCATTACTGTAGAAGGCCTGCAGCAATTTACACCAAACTTGGTACACATCTGACTTACAATCTGATAACAAACTCGGTGGGGGTTATACACCCCTACCACCCCCTACGGGTGGGACAGCAGCACAGAGAATTTCAGGAGACAGCATAACTCCAGAATACCTAGACCAATTTACAACAAACTTGCTACACATATGACTTAACAAGCTGGGAACAAACACTGTGGAGGTAAGACACCCCTAGGGTTGAGGCAGCAGCACAGAGTTTTTTAGCAGACAGCATAACTCTGGAATGCCTGGAGCAATTTACACCAAACTTACTACACATGTTACTTACACTCTGGGAACAAACACTGTGGGGGTAAGACACCCCTAGGGTTGAGGCAGCAGCACAGAGTTTTTTAGCAGACAGCATAACTCTGGAATGCCTGGAGAAATTTACCCCAAACTTGCTACACAAATTACTTACACTCTGGGAACAAACACTGTGGGGGTAACACACCACTAGCACCCCTAGGGGTGGGCAAGCAGCACAGAGTATATCAGGACATGCATGATATGTCAGTGATGACAGGGCTGCATGGGACAGGGGCAGTGACATGATGTGAGGAGGGGAATGGAGGTAGCACGAACCCACACACTGACAGTTATATAGTGGAAGTAGCATGGACCCCCAGCAGCACATTGGGTTTTCAGTTTATTGATGTGTATAACATTTTCCATGCTTTTTTATACTATGTTATTTATACGGTGTGTTTAATATTTAAATTAATTTTTGTAAACAAACATTCTTAAAATCCCGGGCAACGCCGGGTACTCCAGCTAGTAATGATATAAAGAAAACATTAACTGTGGGCATTCTCATGTTATTCACTATAGTAGACGGTTGCTTAACAGCCTGGCAGATGCGTTTTGTACCAGCTGTAAGCAGAGCAATTCTTTTGCTGGGAGACCCAGATAGAGGACATTGCAGTAGTCCAATCGAGATGATACAAAAATAAGATTTTACTTACCGATAAATCTATTTCTCGGAGTCCGTAGTGGATGCTGGGGTTCCTGAAAGGACCATGGGGAATAGCGGCTCCGCAGGAGACAGGGCACAAAAAGTAAAGCTTTTTCCGATCAGGTGGTGTGCACTGGCTCCTCCCCCTATGACCCTCCTCCAGACTCCAGTTAGGTACTGTGCCCGGACGAGCGTACACAATAAGGGAGGATTTTGAATCCCGGGTAAGACTCATACCAGCCACACCAATCACACCGTACAACTTGTGATCTAAACCCAGTTAACAGTATGATAACAGCGGAGCCTCTGAAAGATGGCTTCCTTCAACAATAACCCGAATTAGTTAACAATAACTATGTACAATTTATGCAGATAAACCGCACTTGGGATGGGCGCCCAGCATCCACTACGGACTCCGAGAAATAGATTTATCGGTAAGTAAAATCTTATTTTCTCTATCGTCCTAGTGGATGCTGGGGTTCCTGAAAGGACCATGGGGATTATACCAAAGCTCCCAAACGGGCGGGAGAGTGCGGATGACTCTGCAGCACCGAATGAGAGAACTCCAGGTCCTCCTTAGCCAGAGTATCAAATTTGTAAAATTTTACAAACGTGTTCTCCCCTGACCACGTAGCTGCTCGGCAAAGTTGTAATGCCGAGACCCCTCGGGCAGCCGCCCAAGATGAGCCCACCTTCCTTGTGGAGTGGGCCTTTACAGATTTAGGCTGTGGCAGGCCTGCCACAGAATGTGCAAGTTGGATTGTGCTACAGATCCAACGAGCAATCGTCTGCTTAGACGCCGGAGCACCCATCTTGTTGGGTGCATACAATATAAACAACGAGTCAGATTTTCTGACTCCAGCTGTCCTTGCAATATATATTTTTAATGCTCTGACAACGTCCAGTAACTTGGAGTCCTCCAAGTCACTTGTAGCCGCAGGCACTACAATAGGCTGGTTCAGATGAAATGCTGACACCACCTTAGGGAGAAAATGCGGACGAGTCCGCAGTTCTGCCCTGTCCGAATGGAAAATCAGATATGGGCTTTTGTAAGATAAAGCTGCCAATTCTGACACTCTCCTGGCAGAAGCCAGGGCTAGAAGCATGGTCACTTTCCATGTGAGATATTTCAAATCCACCTTTTTTAGTGGTTCAAACCAATGAGATTTTAGGAAATCCAAAACCACATTGAGATCCCACGGTGCCACTGGAGGCACCACAGGAGGCTGTATATGCAGCACTCCCTTAACAAAGGTCTGGACTTCAGGGACTGAAGCCAATTCTTTTTGAAAGAAAATCGACAGGGCCGAAATTTGAACCTTAATAGATCCCAATTTGAGACCCATTGACAATCCTGATTGCAGGAAATGTAGGAATCGACCCAGTTGAAATTCCTCCGTCGGAGCACTCCGATCTTCGCACCACGCAACATATTTTCGCCAAATTCGGTGATAATGTTGCACGGTTACTTCCTTCCTTGCTTTAATCAAAGTAGGAATGACTTCTTCCGGCATGCCTTTTTCCTTTAGGATCCGGCGTTCAACCGCCATGCCGTCAAACGCAGCCGCGGTAAGTCTTGAAACAGACAGGGACCCTGCTGAAGCAAGTCCCTCCTTAGAGGTAGAGGCCACGGATCTTCCGTGATCATCTCTTGAAGTTCCGGGTACCAAGTCCTTCTTGGCCAATCCGGAACCACTAGTATCGTTCTTACGCCTCTTTGCCGTATAATTCTCAATACTTTTGGTATGAGAGGCAGAGGAGGAAACACATACACCGACTGGTACACCCAAGGCGTTACCAGCGCGTCCACAGCTATTGCCTGCGGATCTCTTGACCTGGCGCAATACCTGTCCAGTTTTTTGTTGAGGCGAGACGCCATCATGTCCACCATTGGTCTTTCCCAACGGGTTACCAGCATGTGGAAGACTTCTGGATGAAGTCCCCACTCTCCCGGGTGAAGATCGTGTCTGCTGAGGAAGTCTGCTTCCCAGTTGTCCACTCCCGGGATGAACACTGCTGACAGTGCTATCACATGATTCTCTGCCCAGCGAAGAATCCTTGCAGCTTCTGCCATTGCACTCCTGCTTCTTGTGCCGCCCTGTCTGTTCACATGGGCGACTGCCGTGATGTTGTCCGACTGGATCAACACCGGTTTTCCCTGAAGCAGAGGTTCTGCCTGGCTTAGAGCATTGTATATTGCTCTTAGTTCCAGAATGTTTATGTGAAGAGACGTTTCCAGGCTCGTCCATACTCCCTGGAAGTTTCTTCCTTGTGTGACTGCTCCCCAGCCTCTCAGGCTGGCGTCCGTGGTCACCAGGATCCAATCCTGTATGCCGAATCTGCGGCCCTCCAATAGATGAGCACTCTGCAACCACCACAGAAGAGACACCCTTGTCCTTGGAGACAGGGTTATCCGCAGGTGCATCTGAAGATGCGACCCTGACCATTTGTTCAACAGATCCCTTTGGAAAATTCTCGCGTGGAATCTGCCGAATGGAATTGCTTCGTAAGAAGCCACCATTTTTCCCAGGACTCTTGTGCATTGATGTACAGACACCTTTCCTGGTTTTAGGAGGTTCCTGACAAGCTCGGATAACTCCTTGGCTTTTTCCTCCGGGAGAAAAACCTTTTTCTGAACCGTGTCCAGAATCATCCCTAGGAACAGCAGACGAGTTGTCGGCATTAACTGGGATTTTGGAATATTCAGAATCCACCCGTGCTGTTTTAGCACTTCTTGAGACAGTGCTAATCCCATCTCTAGCTGTTCTCTGGACCTCGCCCTTATTAGGAGATCGTCCAAGTATGGGATAATTAATACGCCTTTTCTTCGAAGAAGAATCATCATCTCGGCCATTACCTTTGTAAAGATCCGAGGTGCCGTGGACAATCCGAACGGCAGCGTCTGAAACTGATAGTGACAGTTTTGTACAACGAACCTGAGGTACCCCTGGTGTGAGGGGTAAATTGGAACGTGGAGATACGCATCCTTGATGTCCAAGGATACCATAAAGTCCCCCTCTTCCAGGTTCGCTATCACTGCTCTGAGTGACTCCATTTTGAACTTGAACTTCTTTATGTACAGGTTCAAGGACTTCAGATTTAGAATAGGCCTTACCGAGCCATCCGGCTTCGGTACCACAAAAAGAGTGGAATAATACCCCTTCCCTTGTTGCAGAAGAGGTACCTTGACTATCACCTGCTGAGAGTACAGCTTGTGAATGGCTTCCAAAACCGTCTCCCTTTCGGAGGGGGACGTTGGTAAAGCAGACTTCAGGAAACGGCGAGGTGGATCTGTCTCTAATTCCAACCTGTATCCCTGAGATATTATCTGCAGGATCCAGGGATCTACTTGCGAGTGAGCCCACTGCGCGCTGTAATTTTTGAGACGACCCCCCACCGTCCCCGAGTCCGCTTGAGAAGCCCCAGCGTCATGCTGAGGCTTTTGTAGAAGCCGGGGAGGGCTTCTGATCCTGGGAAGGAGCTGCGTGTTGCTGTCTCTTCCCTCGACCTTTGCCTCGTGGCAGATATGAATAGCCCTTTGCTCTCTTATTTTTAAAGGAACGAAAGGGCTGCGGTTGAAAAGTCGGTGCCTTTTTCTGTTGGGGAGTGACTTGAGGTAGAAAGGTGGATTTCCCGGCTGTAGCCGTGGCCACCAAATCTGATAGACCGACTCCAAATAACTCCTCCCCTTTATACGGCAAAACTTCCATATGCCGTTTTGAATCCGCATCGCCTGTCCACTGTCGCGTCCATAAAGCTCTTCTGGCCGAAATGGACATAGCACTTACCCGTGATGCCAGTGTGCATATATCCCTCTGTGCATCACGCATATAAAGAAATGCATCCTTTATTTGTTCTAACGACAGTAAAATATTGTCCCTGTCCAGGGTATCAATATTTTCAATCAGGGATTCTGACCAAACTACCCCCGCACTGCCCATCCAGGCAGTCGCTACAGCTGGTCGTAGTATAACACCTGCATGTGTGTATATACTTTTTTGGATATTTTCCATCCTCCTATCTGATGGATCTTTAAGTGCGGCCGTCTCAGGAGAGGGTAACGCCACTTGTTTAGATAAGCGTGTTAGCGCCTTGTCCACCCTAGGAGGTGTTTCCCAGCGCTCCCTAACCTCTGGCGGGAAAGGGTATAATGCCAATAATTTCTTTGAAATTATCAGCTTTTTATCAGGGGCAACCCACGCTTCATTACACACGTCATTTAGTTCTTCTGATTCAGGAAAAACTATAGGTAGTTTTTTCATACCCCACATAATACCCTGTTTAGTGGTACCTGTAGTATCAGCTAAATGTAACGCCTCCTTCATTGCCAAAATCATATAACGTGTGGCCCTACTGGAAAATACGGTTGATTCGTCACCGTCACCACTGGAGTCATCGCCTGTGTCTGGGTCTGTGTCGACCGACTGAGGCAAAGGGCGTTTCACAGCCCCTGACGGTGTTTGAGTCGCCTGGACAAGCACTAATTGATTGTCCGGCCGTCTCATGTCGTCAAACGACTGCTTTAGCGTGTTGACACTATCCCGTAGTTCCATAAATAAAGGCATCCATTCTGGTGTCGACTCCCTAGGGGGTGACATCCTCATATTTGGCAATTGCTCCGCCTCCACACCAATATCGTCCTCATACATGTCGACACACACGTACCGACACACAGCAGACACACAGGGAATGCTCCTAACGAAGACAGGACCCACTAGCCCTTTGGGGAGACAGAGGGAGAGTTTGCCAGCACACACCAAAAGCGCTATATATATATCAGGGATAGCCTTATAATAAGTGCTCCCTTATAGCTGCTTTGTTATATCAAAATATCGCCATAAATGTGCCCCCCCCTCTCTGTTTTACCCTGTTTCTGTAGTGCAGTGCAGGGGAGAGACTTGGGAGCCGTCCTGACCAGCGGAGCTGTGAGAGGAAATGGCGCCGTGTGCTGAGGAGATAGGCCCCGCCCCTTTTCCGGCGGGCTCGTCTCCCGCTATTTAGAAAAATTAGGCAGGGGTTAAATATCTCCATATAGCCTCTAGGGCTATATGTGAGGTATTTTTAGCCTTTATAGGTACTCATTTGCCTCCCAGGGCGCCCCCCTCCCAGCGCCCTGCACCCTCAGTGACTGCCGTGTGAAGTGTGCTGAGAGGAAAATGGCGCACAGCTGCAGTGCTGTGCGCTACCTTTAGAAGACTGCAGGAGTCTTCAGCCGCCGATTCTGGACCTCTTCTGATTTCAGCATCTGCAAGGGGGCCGGCGGCGTGGCTCCGGTGACCATCCAGGCTGTACCTGTGATCGTCCCTCTGGAGCTTGATGTCCAGTAGCCAAGAAACCAATCCATCCTGCACGCAGGTGAGTTGACTCCTTCTCCCCTCAGTCCCTCGCTGCAGTGATCCTGTTGCCAGCAGGAATCACTGTAAAATAAAAAACCTAGCTAAACTTTCTCTAAGCAGCTCTTTAGGAGAGCCACCTAGATTGCACCCTTCTCGGCCGGGCACAAAAATCTAACTGGAGTCTGGAGGAGGGTCATAGGGGGAGGAGCCAGTGCACACCACCTGATCGGAAAAAGCTTTACTTTTTGTGCCCTGTCTCCTGCGGAGCCGCTATTCCCCATGGTCCTTTCAGGAACCCCAGCATCCACTAGGACGATAGAGAAATCATGAATGACTTTTGATCTTCAGAGAGAATTAAGTGCTTGATTCTGGCTATGTTCCTCAGTTGAAATAATGAGGATTTGATAGTAGCTGATATCTGATGTTTAAGTGTCAAGAAACCATCCAGGACAACACCAAGATTCCCCACATGATCAGTTTTGTCATTTTGAACATTTAAGTGTAAGTCTGGTTGGTTGGCTATGCTGCAGTCTTGTCCTTTGATGTTGAGGTCCTATTATAAAGACCTCTGTTTTATCAAGATTCAGTCACAGCCAACTGGCACTCATCCACTCCTGGAGCTCAGCTAGCAAGCCATTTAGGGCTGTTAGGGGTACTCAGTACCCGGAGGAAAGGATGGGTACAGTTGTGTATCATCCGCATAGCAGTGGTAAACCTGGCCATGGATCCGATTATTTCACCCATACTACGAAAAACATGGGGTATAGAACAAGAAAAGAACTACTGTAGTGAACACTAAGTGATGTGCAAGGTAGTGTTTTCTCACAGATTCCAAATAAAACCCCTATTACAGGACACCACTCATTTACAAGGTAACAAAACACTTAATTTTTTACGGTAATATTTAATGCAGCCATGTACCTCATTATATCCATTGGTTGGAGGCACTGCCGGCTCAGGGTCAGGTGGCAGTGGTGAAGGCAGTTTAATTTCACTATCTTTCCTTGGCGTAACAGCCTGTAAGGGAATCCGGTGCAAGTAACCATATCCGATACCACATCCCAAGCTACGAGAGAACACCAAAT
The DNA here is from genome assembly GCF_028390025.1 of Pseudophryne corroboree. NCBI lineage: Eukaryota > Metazoa > Chordata > Amphibia > Anura > Myobatrachidae > Pseudophryne > Pseudophryne corroboree. Next base: position 154,761,704 of record NC_086448.1, on the reverse strand, counting down.
CATCATCATCACGGACCCTATGCCAAGCCAGTGTCACTTACATTACATGAGGTACAGGTTGAGTATCCCTTATCCAAAATGCTTGGAACCAGAGGTATTTTGGATATGGGATTTTTCTGTATTTTGGAATAATTGCATACCATAATGAGATATCATGGTGATGGGACCTAAATCTAAGCACAGAATGCATTTATGTTTCATATACACCTTATACACACAGCCGGAAGGTAATTTTAGCCAATATTTTTTATAACTTTGTGCATTAAAAAAATAAGAATTTACTTACCGATAATTCTATTTCTCGTAGTCCGTAGTGGATGCTGGGAACTCCGTAAGGACCATGGGGAATAGCGGCTCCGCAGGAGAAAGGGCACATCTAAAGAAAGCTTTAGGATCACCTGGTGTGCACTGGCTCCTCCCCCTATGACCCTCCTCCAAGCCTCAGTTAGGATACTGTGCCCGGACGAGCGTACACAATAAGGAAGGATTTTGAATCCCGGGTAAGACTCATACCAGCCACACCAATCACACTGTACAACTTGTGATCTGAACCCAGTTAACAGCATGATAATAGAGAAGCCTCTATAAAAGATGGCTCACTACAACAATAACCCGAATTTTTGGGTAACAATAATTATGTACCAGTATTGCAGACAATCCGCACTTGGGATGGGCGCCCAGCATCCACTACGGACTACGAGAAATAGAATTATCGGTAAGTAAATTCTTATTTTCTCTGACGTCCTAGTGGATGCTGGGAACTCCGTAAGGACCATGGGGATTATACCAAAGCTCCCAAACGGGCGGGAGAGTGCGGATGACTCTGCAGCACCGAATGAGAGAACTCCAGGTCCTCCTCAGCCAGGGTATCAAATTTGTAGAATTTTACAAACGTATTTGCTCCTGACCAAGTAACTGCTCGGCAAAGTTGTAAAGCCGAGACCCCTCGGGCAGCTGCCCAAGATGAGCCCACCTTCCTTGTGGAGTGGGCATTTTAAGATTTTTGGCTGTGGCAGGCCTGCCACAGAATGTGCAAGCTGAATTGTACTACAAATCCAACGAGCAATCGTCTGCTTAGAAGCAGGAGCACCCAGTTTGTTGGGTGCATACAGGATAAACAGCGAGTCAGATTTTCTGACTCCAGCCGTCCTGGAAACATATATTTACAGGGCCCTGACCACGTCAAGCAACTTGGAATCCTCCAAGTCCTTAGTAGCCGCAGGTACCACAATAGGTTGCTTCATGTGAAATGCAGAAACCACCTTAGGTAGAAATTGAGGACAAGTCCTCAATTCTGCCCTGTCAGAATGAAATATTAAATAAGGGCTTTTATATGATAAAGCCGCCAATTCTGACACACGCCTGGCTGAAGCCAGGGCTAACAGCATCGTCACCTTCCATGTGAGATATTTTAAGTCCACAGTGGTGAGTGGTTCAAACCAATGTGACTTTAGGAAACTCAACACAACATTGAGATCCCAAGGTGCCACTGGAGGCACAAAAGGAGGCTGTATATGCAGTACCCCTTTTACAAATGTCTGAACTTCAGGCACTGAAGCCAGTTCCTTTTGGAAGAAAATCGACAGGGCCGAAAATTGAACCTTAATGGACCCTAATTTTAGGCCCATTGACAGTCCTGTTTGCAGGAAATGGAGGAAACGACCCAGTTGAAATTTCTCTGTAGGGGCCTTCTTGGCCTCCCACCACGCAACATATTTTCGCCAAATGCGGTGATAATGTTTTGCGGTTACGTCCTTCCTGGCCTTGACCAGGGTAGGGATGACTTCATCTGGAATGCCTTTTTCCTTCAGGATCCGGCGTTCAACCACCAAGCCGTCAAACGCAGCCGCGGTAAGTCTTGGAACAAACAAGGCCCCTGCTGGAGCAGGTCCTTTCTTAGAGGTAGAGGCCACGGTTCGTCCGTGAGCATCTCTTGAAGTTCCGGATACCAAGTTCTTCTTGGCCAATCAGGAGCCACGAGTATCGTTCTTACTCCCCTTTGCCGTATAATTATCAGTACTTTTGGTATGAGAGGCAGAGGAGGGAACACATACACTGACTGGAACACCCACGGTGTTACCAGAGCGTCCACAGCTATTGCCTGAGGGTCTCTTGACCTGGCGCAATACCTGTCCAGTTTTTTGTTGAGGCGGGACGCCATCATATCCACCTTTGGTTTTTCCCAACGGTTCACAATCATGTGGAAGACTTCTGGATGAAGTCCCCACTCTCCCGGGTGTAGATCGTGTCTGCTGAGGAAGTCTGCTTCCCAGTTGTCCACTCCCGGAATGAACACTGCTGACAGTGCTATCACATGATCTTCCGCCCAGCGAAGAATCCTTGCAGCTTCTGCCATTGCCCCCCTGCTTCCCGTGCCGCCCTGTCTGTTTACGTGGGCGACTGACGTGATGTTGTCCGATTGGATCAATACCGCCTGACCCTGACGCAGGGGTTTCGCTTGACTTAGGGCATTGTAAATGGCCCTTAGTTCCAGAATGTTTATATGAAGAGATGTCTCCAGGCTTGACCATAAGCCCTGGAAATTCCTTCCCTGTGTGACTGCTCCCCAGCCTCGTAGGCTGGCATCCGTGGCCACCAGGACCCAGTCCCGAATGCCGAATCTGCGGCCCTCTAGAAGATGAGCACTCTGCAACCACCACAGGAGGGATACCCTTGTCCCCGGTGACAGGGTTATCCGCTGAAGCATCTGAAGATGCGACCCGGACCATTTGTCCAGTAGGTTCCACTGGAAAGTCTTGCGTGGAATCTGCCGAATGGGATTGCTTCGTAGGAAGCCACCATTTTTACCCAGAACCCTTGTGCATTGATGCACTGAGACTTGGTTCGGTTTTAGGAGGTTCCTGACTAGCTCGGATAACTCCCTGGCTTTCTCCTCCGGGAGAAACACCTTCTTTCTGGACTGTGTCCAGGATCATCCCTAGGAACAGAAGACAAGTCGTCGGAACCAGCTGCGATTTTGGAATATTGAGAATCCAATCGTGCTGCCGCAACACTACCTGAGATAGTGCTACACCGACTTCCAAGTGTTCCCTGGATCTTACCCTTATCAGGGAATCGTCCAAGTAAGGGATAACTAAAATTTCCTTCCTTCGAAGGGATATCATTTCGGCCATTACCTTGGTAAAGACCCGGGGTGCCGTGGACCATCCCTACGGCAGCGTCCGAACTGATAGTGACAGTTCTGTACCATAACCTGAAATACCCTTGGTGAGAAGGGTAAATTTTGACATGAAGGTAAGCATCCTTGATGTCCCGAGACATCATGTAGTCCCCTTCTTCCAGGTTTGCAATCACTGCTCTGAGTGACTCAATTTTGAATTTGAACCTCTGTATGCAAGTGTTCAAAGATTTTAGATTTTAGATTTTAAAATCGGTCTCACCGAGCCGTCTGGCTTCGGTACCACAATAGTGTGGAATAATACCCCGTTCCCTGTTGCAGGAGGGGTATCTTGATTATCACCTGCTGGGAATACAGCTTGTGAATGGTTTCCAAAACTGCCTCCCTGTCAGCGGGAGACGTCGGTAAAACAGACCTTTGGAAACGGCGAGGGGGATACGTCTCGAATTCCAATTTGTACCCCTGAAATATTACCTGAAGGATCCAGGGGTCTACTTGCGAGTGAGCCCACTGCGCACTGAAATTCATTGAGAACGGGACCCCACCGTGCCTGAACTTGTAAAGCCCTAGCGTCATACTGAGGGCTTGGCAGAGGCGGAAAAGAGTTTCTGTTCCTTGGAACTGGCTGATCTCTGCAGCCATTTTCCTCTCCCTCTGTCACGAGCAGAAAAGAGGAACCCTTTTGTCCGCTTGCCAACCAGGACTGCGCCTGATAATACGGCGTCTTATTTTGAGAGGCGACCTGGGGTACATCCCCTTTTTTGTTAAGGCAATACTTCCAAATGCCGTTTGGAATCCGCATCACCTGACCACTTTACTGGTATAATTGGACAACGCACTTATACTTGATGCCAGTCGGCAAATATTCCGCTGTGCATCATGCATATATAGAAATGCATCTTTTAATTGCTCTATAGGCAATAATATACTGTCCTTATCTAGGATATCAAATTTCCAGTCAGGGAATCCGACCACGCCAACCCAGCACTGCACATCCAGGCTGAGGCGATTGCTGGTCGCAGTATAACACCAGTATGTGTGTAAATACATTTTAGGATACCCTCCTGCTTTCTATCAGCAGGATCCCTAAGGGCGGCCATCTCCAGAGAGGGTAGAGCCCTTGTTCTTACAAGCGTGTGAGCGCCTTATCCCCCCTAGGGGGTGTTTCCCAACGCACCCTAACCTCTGGCGGGAAAAGGTATACTGCCAATAACTTTTTAGAAATTATCAATTGTTATCGGGGGGAAACCCACGCATCATCACACACCTCATTTTATTTCTCAGATTCAGGAAAACTACAGGAAGTTTTTCCTCACCAAACATAATACCCCCTTTTTTTTGGTGGTATTTATATTATCAGAAGAGTGTAAACTTTTTCCATTGCCTCAATCATGCAATGTGTGGCCCTATTGGAAATCACGGTTGTCTCTTCACCGTCGACACAGGAGTCAGTATCCGTGTCGGCGTCTGTATCTGAGGTAACGGGCGCTTTAGAGCCCCTGTATGAGACGTCTGGACATGCACAAGCTGAGTAGCCGGCTGTCTCATGTCAACCAATGTCTTTTATACAAAGCTGACACTGTCACGCAATTTCAACAGTACATCCACTCAGGTGTCGACCCCCCAGGGGGTGACAACACTATTACAGACACTCTACTCCGTCTCCTCATCATTTTTCTCCTCATACATGTCGACACAAACGTACCGACACACAGCACACACACAGGGAATGCTCTGATAGAGGACAGGACCCCACTAGCCCTTTGGGGAGACAGAGGGAGAGTTTGCCAGCACACACCAGAGCGCTATATATATACAGGGATAACCTTATATAAGTGTTTTTCCCTTTATAGCTGCTGTATTGTTTATACTGCGCCTAATTTGTGCCCCCCTCTCTTTTTTAACCCCTTTCTGTAGTGTAGTGACTGCAGGGGAGAGCCAGGGAGCTTCCCTCCAACTGAGCTGTGAGGGAAAATGGCGCCAGTGTGCTGAGGAGATAGGCTCCGCCCCTTTCTTGGCATCCTTATCATCCGTTTTCTTGTATGTTTTGGCAGGGGTTAAATGCATCCATATAGCCCAGGAGTTATATGTGATGCATTTATTTTAGCCATAAAAGGTTTTCTATCGATTTATTGCGTCTCAGGGCGCTGCCCCCCCAGCGCCCTGCACCCTCAGTGACCGGAGTGTGAAGTGTGCTGAGAGCAATGGCGCACAGCTGCGGTGCTGTGCGCCTACCTTTATCTGAAGACAGGAAAGTCTTCTGCCGCCGATTTTTCCGGACCTCTTCGCTCTTCTGGCTCTGTAAGGGGGCCGGCGGCGCGGCTCCGGTGACCCATCCAGGCTGAACCTGTGATCGTCCCTCTGGAGCTAATGTCCAGTAGCCTAAGAAGCCCAATCCACTCTGCACGCAGGTGAGTTCGCTTCTTCTCCCCTTAGTCCCTCGATGCAGTGAGCCTGTTGCCAGCAGGTCTCACTGAAAATAATAAACCTAAACTAAAACTTTCACAAAGAGCTCAGGAGAGCCCCTAGTGTGCACCCTTCTCGTCGGGCACAGAAAATCTAACTGAGGCTTGGAGGAGGGTCATAGGGGGAGGAGCCAGTGCACACCAGGTGATCCTAAAGCTTTCTTTAGATGTGCCCTGTCTCCTGCGGAGCCGCTATTCCCCATGGTCCTTACGGAGTTCCCAGCATCCACTAGGACGTCAGAGAAAAGTGTGTGTACATTCACACAATTCATTTATGTTTCATATACACCTTATGCACACAGCCTGAAGGTCATTTAATACAATATTTTTAATAACTTTGTGTATTAAACAAAGTTTGTGTACACTGAGCCTCAGAAAACAAAGGTTTCACTATCTCACTCAAAAAAGTCCGTATTTCGGAATATTCCATATTTCGGAATATTTGGATATGGGATACTCAACCTGTATTTAGAAATACTTCATAAATCAAGAGATGGCAATACATGTTCCTAAAATGATGATAAAGTTAAAACTACATGTTTCTCATAAAGTCATCTCTTGTGGGTTAAAATAAGAATTTACTCACCGGTAATTCTATTTCTCGTAGTCCGTAGTGGATGCTGGGAACTCCGTAAGGACCATGGGGAATAGCGGGCTCCGAAGGAGGCTGGGCACTCTAGAAAGATCTTAGACTACCTGGTGTGCACTGGCTCCTCCCACTATGACCCTCCTCCAAGCCGCAGTTAGGTACTGTGCCCGGACGAGCGTACACAATAAGGAAGGATTTTGAATCCCGGGTAAGACTCATACCAGCCACACCAATCACACCGTACAACTCGTGATATGAAACACAGTTAACAGTATGAAACAATAGAGCCTCTCAACAGATGGCTCAACAATAACCCGATTTAGTTAACCATAACTATGTACAAGTATTGCAGATAAACCGCACTTGGGATGGGCGCCCAGCATCCACTACGGACTACGAGAAATAGAATTACCGGTGAGTAAATTCTTATTTTCTCTAACGTCCTAGTGGATGCTGGGAACTCCGTAAGGACCATGGGGATTATACCAAAGCTCCCAAACAGGCGGGAGAGTGCGGATGACTCTGCAGCACTGAATAAGAGAACTCCAGGTCCTCCTCAGCCAGGGTATCAAATTTGTAGAATTTTTGCAAACGTGTTTGTTCCTGACCAAGTAGCTGCTCGGCAAAATTGTAAAGCCGAGACCTCTCGGGCAGCCGCCCAAGATGAGCCCACCTTCCTTGTGGAATGGGCATTGACAGATTTTGGCTGTGGCAGGCCTGCCACAGTATGTGCAAGCTGAATTGTACTACAAATCCAACGAGCAATAGTCTGCTTAGAAGCAGGAGCACCCAGCTTGTTAGGTGCATATAGGATAAACAGCGAGTCAGATTTTCTGACTCTAGCCGTTCTGGAAACATATATTTTCAGTGCCCTGACAACGTCTAGCAACTTGGAGTCCTCCAAGTCCCTAGTAGCCTAGGCACCACAATAGGCTGGTTCAGGTGAAACGCTGACACCACCTTTGGGAGAAACTGGGGACGAGTCCTCAATTCTGCCCTATCCATATGGAAAATCAAATAAGGGCTTTTACAAGACAAAGCCGCCAACTTTGATACTCGCCTGGCAGAAGCCAAGGCCAATAACATAACCACCTTCCACGTGAGATATTTCAGATCCACGGTTTTTAGTGGTTCAAACCAATGTGATTTTAAGAAACTCAACACCACGTTGAGATCCCAAGGTGCCACAGGAGGCACAAACGGGGGCTGACTCTGCAGCACTCCTTTTATAAATGTCTGAACTTCAGGTACTGAAGCTAGTTCTTTTTGAAAGAAAATCGACAGAGCCGAGATCTGTACCTTAATGGAACCCAATTTAAGGCCCATAGTCACTCCTGCTTGCAGGAAATGCAGAAATCGACCTAGTTGAAATTCCTCTGTTGGGGCCCTTTCGGCCTCACACCATGCAACATATTTTCGCCATATGCGGTGATAATGAGTTGCTGTAACCTCTTTCCTGGCTTTAGTAAGCGTAGGAATGACTTCCTCCGGAATGCCCTTTTCCTTCAGGATCCGGCGTTCAACCGCCATGCCGACAAACGCAGCCGCGGTAAGTCTTGGAACAGACAGGGCCCCTGCTGCCGCAGGTCCTGTCTGAGTGGCAGAGGCCATGGGTCCTCTGATATAAATTCTTGAAGTTCTGGGTACCAAGCTCTTCTTGGCCATCCACGAGTATCGTTCTTACTCCTCGCCTTCTTATTATTCTCAGTACCTTTGGTATGAGAGGCAGAGGGGAGAACACATAAACCGACTGGTACACCCACGGTGTTACCAGAGCGTCCATAGCTATCGCCTGAGGGTCCCTTGACCCGGTGCAATATCTTTTATAGCTTTTTGTTGAGGCGGGACGCCATCATGTCCACCTGTGGCCTTTCCCAATGGTGTACAATCCTATTGGAAGACTTCTGGAGGAAGTCCCCATTCTCCCGGGTGGAGGTCGTGTCTGTTGAGAAGATCTGCTTCCCAGTTGTCCACTCCGGGAATGAACACTGCTGACAGTGCTAACACATGATTTTCCGCCTATCGGAGAATCCTTGTGGCTTCTGCCATCGCCATCCTGCTTCTTGTGCCGCCCTGTTGGTTTACATGGGCGACTGCCGTGATGTTGTCTGATTGGATCAGTACCGGCTGGTTTTGAAGCAGAGGCCTTGCCGGCCTCAGGGCATTGTAAATGGCCCTCAGGTCCAGAATATTTATGTGTAGGGAAATAACCTGACTTGACCAAAGTCCCTGGAAATGTATTCCCTGTGTGACTGCCTCCCAGCCTCAAAGGCTGGAATCCATGGTCACTAGGACCTAGTCCTGTATGCCGAACCTGCGGCCCTCTTGAAGATGGGCACTCTGCAGCCACCACAGTAGAGATACCCTGGTCCTTGGAGACAGGGTTATCAGCCTATGCATCGGAAGATGCGATCCGGACCACTTGTCCAACAGGTCCCTCTGAAAAGTTCTTGTATGGAACCTGCCTAATGGGATTGCTTCGTAGGAAGCTACCATTTTTCCCAGGACTCGCGTGCAATGATGCACCGCTACCTATTTTGGCTTCAGGAGGTCTCTGACTAGAGATGACAACTCCTTGGCTTTCTCCTCCGGGAGAAACACTATTTCTGGTTTATGTCCAGAACCATCCCCAGGAACAGTAGACGTGTCATAGGAACCAGCTGTGACTTTGGACTGTTTAGAATCCAACCATGCTGTTGTAGCACTTTCCAAAATAGTGCTACCCCGACTACCAACTGCTCCTTGGACCTCGCCCTTATAACGAGATTGTCCAAGTACGGGATAATTACAACTCCCTTTTTTTTGAAGGAGTATCAACATTTCGGCCATTACCTTGATAAAACACCCTCGGTGCCATGTACAGTCCAAACGGCAGTGTCTGGACTTGGTAATGGTAATCCTGTACCACAAATCTGAGGTACTCCTGGCGAGGATGGTAAATGGGGACATGCAGGTAAGCATCCTTGATGTCCCAGGATACCATGTAATCCCCCTCGTCCAGGCTTGGAATAACCGCCCTGAGCGATTCCATCTTGAACTTGAATTTTTGTGTTCAAGGATTTTAATATAAAATGGGTCACACCGAACCATGCGGTTTCGGTACCCCAACCCGTGTGGAATAGTAACCCCGTCCTTGTTGAAGTAGGGGCACCTTGAGTATTACCTGCTGGGAATACCGCTTATTAATTGCCTCTAGCACAGCCTCCCTGCCTGAGGGAGTTGTCAGCAAGGCATATTTTAGGAAACGGCTGGGGGGAGACATCTCGAATTCCAGCTTGTACCCCTGAAATACTACTTGAAAGAAACAGGGATCCACCTGTGAGCGAGCCCACTAATTGCTGAAATTTTTGAGACGGCCCCCCACCGTACCTGGCTACACCTGTGGAGCACCCGCGTCATGGTGTGGCCTCACAGGAGGCGGGGGAAGAATCTTGATTCTGGGAACAGGCTGACTGGTGCAGCTTTTTTCCCTCTACCCTTGTCTCTGTACAGAAAGGAAGCGCCATTTGACCCGCTTGCTTTTCTGAAGCCGAAAGGACTGTACCTTTGTCTGTGAGGAAACCTGAGGTAAAATTATTTCTTCCCAGCAGTTGCTGTGGATACGAGGTCCCAGAGACCATCCCCAAATAATTCCTCACCCTTATAAGGCTCTCTATGCGCTTTTTAAGTCAGCATCACCTGTCCAGTGACAGGTCTCTAATACCCTCCTGACAGAATGGACATTACATTTATTTTGGATGCCAGCCGGCAAAATATCCCTCTGTGCATCCCCCATATATAAGACGACGTCTTTAATATGTTTTTATGTTTTCCAACTAGTATCCCTGTTTGACAGGGTCACCGACCACGCTGCAGCAGCACTATCTGCAGGTCTCAGTCTAGTACCTGAGTGTGTAAATACAGACTTCAGGATAGCCTCCTGTTTTTTATCAACAGGTACCTATTAAAGTGGCCGTATCCTAAGACGGCAGTGCCACCTTTTTTGACAAACGTGTGAGCGCCTTATCCACCCTAGGGGATATCTCCCAGCGTAACTTATCCACCTGGCGGGAAAGGGTACGCCATCAGTAACTTTTTATAAATTACCAGTTTCTTAACGGGGGAACCCACGCTTTTACACACTTCATTTATTCATCTGATGGGGGAACAAAACACTGCCTGTTTTTTTTCCCCAAACCTAAAACCCATTTTTAGAGGTGCTTGGGTTAAAGTCAGAAATGTATAACACATTTTTTATTGCCGGGATCACGTCACGGATGTTCCTAGTGGATTGTGTATATGTCTCCACCTTGTCGACACTGGAGTCAGACTCCGTGTCGACATCTGTGTCTGCCATCTGAGAGAGCGGGCGTTTTTGAGCCCCTGATGGCCTTTGAGACGCCTGGGCAGGCGCGGGCTGCGAAGCCGGCTGTCCCACAGCTGTTACGTCATCCACCCTTTTATGTAAGGAGTTGACACTGTCGGTTAATACCTTTCACCTATCCATCCACTCTGGTGTCGGCCCCACAGGGGGCGACATCACATATATCGGCCTCTGTTCTGTCACCATATAAGCCTCCTCATTCAACATGTCGACACAGCCGTACCGACACACCGCAGACACACAGGGAATGCTCTAAACGAGGACAGGACCCACAAAAGCCCTTTGGGGGGACAGAGTAAGGAGTATGCCAGCACACACCAGAGCGCTATATATATACAGGGACTAACTGAGTTATGTCCCTAATAGCTTTTATATAATATACTGTATACAGTGCCAATTTTAATGCCCCCCCTCTCTTTTCCCTCTTACTGTACTGTAGAATTGCAGGGAAGAGCCAGGGAGCTTCCCTCCAGCCGAGCTGTGAGGGAAAAATGGCGCCAGTGTGCTGAGGAGATAGGCTCCGCCCCTTTTTCGCGGCCTATTCTCCCGTTTTTTATGGAATTCTGGCAGGGGTATTTACCTCATATATAGCCCCTGGGGCCATATATTGAGGTATTTTAGCCAGCCAAGGTGTTTTTATTGCTGCCTCAGGGCGCCCCCCCCAGCGCCCTGCACCCTCAGTGACCGGAGTGTGAAGTGTGTGAGAGGAGCAATGGCGCACAGCTGCAGTGCTGTGCGCTACCTTGGTGAAGACAGAGTCTTCATGCCGCCGATTTTCCGGACCATCTTCTTGCTTCTGGCTCTGTAAGGGGGACGGCGGCGCGGCTCCGGGACCGAACATCAAGGCTGGGCCTGCGGTCGATCCCTCTGGAGCTAATGGTGTCCAGTAGCCTAAGAAGCCCAATCCGGCTGCAAGCAGGCGAGTTCGCTTCTTCTCCCCTTAGTCCCTCGCTGCAGTGAGCCTGTTGCCAGCAGGTCTCACTGAAAATAACAAATTCTAAGACTATAACTTTCTAAGAGCTCAGGAGAGCCCCTAGTGTGCATCCAACCTCGGCCGGGCACGAAATCTAACTGAGGCTTGGAGGAGGGTCATAGTGGGAGGAGCCAGTGCACACCAGGTAGTCTAAGATCTTTCTAGAGTGCCCAGCCTCCTTCGGAGCCCGCTATTCCCCATGGTCCTTACGGAGTTCCCAGCATCCACTAGGACGTTAGAGAAGAAAAAAAATTGTGCATAACAAATGCTTTACGTAAGTTAGCATTTGGTAATGTCAAGTAGTTTACCTTTTCTGTTATAGTGTCAGCTATAAACTCTCCATATTACTAGCACAAAAAGGACTACATGGATTTACAGAACATTAAAATCACATGAAAAATATTACTATATTATAAAGCTATATACACTTTAGCAGCTGACCAGCCGGCAGGGACAGGGGCGGAACCAAATGCCCGAGAGTTGGAGCGCCTATATTTGTTGTGTATGGACAGCTTTGTTTAGACATTGGGATAAATTTACTAAGGTGGGTTGTTGTTTTTTTTTTAGAACTGGTGATGTTGCCCATAGCAACCAATCAGACTCTATCTATTATCTTCTAGAAGTAGCTAGATAAATGTTAAGTAGAGTCTGATTGGTTGCTATGAGCAACATCACCAGTTCTAAAAGAACCTACAACCTTAGTAAATTTACCCCATTGTCTTATTTTTTAAGGTAAAAGACGACTACTTTGCTTCTTACACTACATATATCCTAAATTCTACATATACACATATAGAAACACACACAAGACGAGGTACCTTCCTTCCCCGCCCCAGGCTCCATTAGGGGTTACAAACACCTCTCTGCAGGAATCTGTATCTGTGTTGTAGACCAGCAGCTTCAATGGTTTCCCTTCGTGAGATTCTATCAAGGCATAGAAATCTTCAGACTAGAACAAGACAGGCAAACAAAACTTATACGTGTGAGATATTGCATAAGACAGTATTCATTACGTTAAGGATTACTAATGATAGGTGATCATTTAATGCCATGCGTTTATTATATATCTGGAGTTAAAAAACGTAGAAAATGGAAATTTTTAAATTGTTACAGGGCAAGCTACAAGGAAACTGCACCATCACTACGATTATCAAACAGATATTACCTTACTGAACATTAAGGGGTAGATATATTATTTGTCATATGGGGGAGAAGTGGTATCAGCGCATGTTATGTGCACTGGTACTGCTTCTCCCCCATGTATTAATGTGGCGGTGTGTACAAGGTGACAGGGGCGCACGTCATTATCACCACTGCTAGCAGTAACCGCGCCGATGTGAGAATGTAATGTAATGTAAGAATGGTCAGTGGTATTGACCGCTCTGCAGCTATGGCTTTAGACAGCTGCAGGTGCTGTTTCCCTATTCACAGCCACTTCTGTACCTCGCTGCTGCTGCCGGCTCCGGGATGCGTGAGAGATCTGGCAATAGTAGCGAGATCTCGCACATGGTCACTGGAGCCGTCCGGGAGGTCCTCCACAAAGCCTCGGTGTGCCACAAATAGAACCAAGCATGTGTTAGGCATAGAAGTGCAGGGGCCGCTGGGACAGGGAGAGTGGCCACATGGAGACTACAGTGCCAATACGGAATGTGGATAGCAGGAGAGCGCACATCACCGGGAGGATGATTTAACGCTCTCACATATTGGCTGGATCAGGTGTAATACATTACATCGATCTGTGAACTTGCTTCACTGCGTTCCGGAGGAAAATCGGGTCCACACACATAAGGGTCGATACAAGATCATTCATTTACCCCAGAGTGTTATAATCCGCTAACTGCAATACCCACACCATAAGGAATAAAGCACTGTACTGCCATGATGGCTGGCTAAGAATTGCGCTGGGAGCGATAGCAGTGATGGACTCCATAGGTGTACGTACAGTAACACAGCATAAGCTTCTATAAGCAGTGCTGAATCTACACACAGTCAAGACTATACAGCTGATATATAGGGAGTAGTCTCTTGCTGAGCACAGGAGCACCTTCTGACCCCAGGAGAGGGAATATGCTGCACCTGAGCACTTTTACTGCTTCTTCTATTGGCCAGGCCTACTACTGTGCATCTTACAGTCATGGCAGAAGTACATATGGGTGACTTCCTCTGGGAACACGTGTTGCACAGTAATAAGCCTGATGAGCCAATAGAGGATGCAGTACTCAGAACAGTCAGGCTTCTCAGGAAAGGGCTACGGATTGCTGCATTCTTTCAAAAGTGGTCAATTACATGTATACATACATATTAATTTACTTATCACAACTGCAGATAAATAACGAGTTCCATTATTATCGCACTGTGAGGTTTATTCAGCTCAGTATGCAGTGTACCGAAAATCACAACTGAGCAATTTTCGGTACAGTGCGCACGGACTTTGGGCACACATCGTATGCATTCACATTCCCAGAGGGATGCGATCACACCATGATTGATAGTGGCGGCCGTCGGGGGGTACAGCATTTCACCATTGTGGGGGAGTGGTCCTGCAGGCGTGGCTGGACCGTTTTCGGGGTGGCTGCATGATGTCACACGCAGCCGCTCCAATTAAAAACTTTGCCACAGTGTGCCTGCCTTTAGAGCCAGGAAGCGAAGGCAGGTGGTCGTCTATAATTGCAGCAACGGCAAAGTAAATTGCAGTCGCAGCCACTGGGCAGAGTATAGCATGCGGGCCGGCTTTGCCCTGCCCTGGGCGACCCAAAGCATGCAATAGAAACAGTTGCAGATTCTGTGTGGTATACCGATTAGATACCTTTTTTTATTGAATTGTGTTCATTTGGATGATAACCTGGTGATGTTTCTGTCACGTTTGGTCATTTATAGTTACACTCCTGATGGAAATGTATGGTGGGCGCTCAATATCTTTTCTCTGACGTCCTAAGTGGATGCTGGGGACTCCGTCAGGACCATGGGGATTAGCGGCTCCGCAGGAGACAGGGCACAAAAGTAAAAGCTTTAGGATCAGGTGGTGTGCACTGGCTCCTCCCCCTATGACCCTCCTCCAAGCCTCAGTTAGATTTTTGTGCCCGGCCGAGAAGGGTGCAATCTAGGTGGCTCTCCTAAAGAGCTGCTTAGAGTAAAAGTTATTTAGGTTTCCACGCAAGAACTTTTCAGTGGGATCTGCTGGACAAATGGTCCGGATCGCATTTTCAGATGCATCAGCGGATAACCCTATCTCCAAGGACAAGGGTGTCTCTCCTGTGGTGGTTACAGAGTGCTCATCTTCTAGAGGGCCGCAGAATCGGCATTCAGGATTGGATGCTGGTGACCACGAAGGCCAGCCTGAGAGGCTGGGGAGCAGTCACACAGGGAAAAAATTTCCAGGGAGTGTGATCAAGTCTGGAGATTTTTCTCCACATAAATATACTGGAGCTAAGGGCAATTTACAATGCTCTAAGCTTAGCAAGACCTCTGCTTCAAGGTCAGCCGGTATTGATCCAGTGGGACAACATCACGGCAGTCGCCCACGTAAACAGACAGGGCGGCACAAGAAGCAGGAGGGCAATGGCAGAAACTGCAAGGATTTTTCGCTGGGCGGAAAATCATGTGATAGCACTGTCAGCAGTGTTCATTCCGGGAGTGGACAACTGGGAAGCAGACTTCCTCAGCAGGCACAACCTCCACCCGGGAGAGTGGGGACTTCATCGGGAAGTCTTCCACATGATTGTGAACCGTTGGAAAAGACCAAAGGTGGACATGATGGCGTCCCGCCTGAACAAAAAACTGGACAAGTATTGCGCCAGGTCAAAAGACCCTCAGGCAATAGCTGTGGACGTTCTGGTAACACCGTGGGTGTACCAGTCGGTGTATGTCTTCCCTCCTCTGCTTCTCATACCCAAGGTATTGAGAATTATAAGACGTAGAGGAGTAAGAACTATACTCGTGGCTCCGGATTGGCCAAGAAGGACTTGGTACCCGGAACTTCAAGAGATGCTCACAGAGGACTCATGGCCTCTGCCGCTAAGAAGGGACTTGCTTCAGCAAGTACCATGTCTGTTCCAAGACTTACCGCGGCTGCGTTTGACGGCATGGCGGTTGAACGCCGGATCCTAAGGGAAAAAGGCATTCCGGAAGAGGTCATTCCTACCCTGGTCAAAGCCAGGAAGGAGGTGGCCGCACAACATTATCACCACATGTGGCGAAAATATGTTGCGTGGTGTGAGGCCAGGAAGGCCCCATGAAGAAATTTCAACTCGGTCGTTTCCTGCATTTCCTGCAAACAGGAGTGTCTATGGGCCTCAAATTGGGGTCCATTAAGGTTCAAATTTCGGCCCTGTCGATTTTCTTCCAGAAAGAATTGGCTTCAGTTCCTGAAGTCCAGAAGTTTGTCAAGGGAGTACTGCATATACAACCCCCTTTTGTGCCTCCAGTGGCACTGTGGGATCTCAACGTAGTTCTGGGATTCCTAAAATCACATTGGTTTAAACCGCTCAAATCTGTGGATTTGAAATATCTCACAGGGAAAGTGACCATGCTGTTGGCCCTGGCCTCGGCCAGGCGAGTGTCAGAATTGGCGGCGTTTGTCTCAAAAAAGCCCATATCTGATTGTCCATTCGGACAGGGCAGAGCTGCGGACTCATCCCCAGTTTCTCCCTAAGGTGGTGTCAGTGTTTCACCCGAACCAGCTTATTGTGGTACCTGCGGCTACTAGGGACTTGGAGGACTCCAAGTTGCTAGATGTTGTCAGGGCCCTGAAAATATAGTTTCCAGGACGGCTGGAGTCAGGAAAACTGACTTGCTGTTATCCTGTATGCACCCAACAAACTGGGTGCTCTTGCTTCTAAGCAGACGATTGCTAGTTGGATGTGTAGTACAATTCAGCTTGCACATTCTGTGGCAGGCCTGCCACAGCCAAAATATGTAAATGCCCATTCCACAAGGAAGGTGGGCTCATCTTGGGCGGCTGCCCGAGGGGTCTCGGCTTTACAACTTTGCCGAGCTGATACTTGGTCAGGGGCACACCCTGACTGAGGAGGACCTGGAGTTCTCTCATTCGGTGCTGCAGAGTCATCCGCACTCTCCCGCCCGTTTGGGAGCTTTGGTATAATCCCCATGGTCCTGACGGAGTCCCCAGCATCCACTTAGGACGTCAGAGAAAATAAGAATTTACTTACCGATAATTCTATTTCTCGTAGTCCGTAGTGGATGCTGGGCGCCCATCCCAAGTGCGGATTGTCTGCAAAACTTGTACATAGTTATTGTTACAAAAATCAGGTTATTATTGTTGTGAGCCATCTTTTCAGATGCTCCGCTGTTATCATGCTGTTAACTGGGTTCAGATCACAGGTTGTACAGTGTGATTGGTGTGGCTGGTATGAGTCTTACCCGGGATTCAAAATCCTTCCTTATTGTGTACGCTCGTCCGGGCACAGTATCCTAACTGAGGCTTGGAGGAGGGTCATAGGGGGAGGAGCCAGTGCACACCACCTGATCCTAAAGCTTTTACTTTTGTGCCCTGTCTCCTGCGGAGCCGCTAATCCCCATGGTCCTGACGGAGTCCCCAGCATCCACTACGGACTACGAGAAATAGAATTATCGGTAAGTAAATTCTTATTTTAATCTACTGTACCTACTGTACATCTTTATCAAAATACACAAGTTACTTTTGATAGCTCCATATATAATCACATACAGCAGCTTCCAATGGCTATATGTCTCCAAAACACAAAATCCACATACCTCTTGTAAAATCTGGTCCGACCCTACAATATAATCCATATGTGGCTGTAGACCGGCCAAGGCTGCAGGTGAATTTTGCTCCACATCCTATGACAGAACAATGATAATGTTTACAAGTTTACTCAATGGCAGTGTTACTGTAATTTAGTCTATGAAAATTTTGACTAAAAGTATTCGTTGACTACAGTTTATTTCAGGAGTAAAATTAGACTAAAATGAAAACGGCGCTCCACTGACTAAACCTTAACTAAAACAAAGCAAAAAAAACAACAACAAAAAACTTAGAGTAAAACTAAATTTAAAATCCTTCTCAAAATGAACACTGGAAGTAGCGTTTTACATTTTTAAAGAACAATTATCAGTTCTAGATATTTGCAGACAATAAATATGACCTGCTGTGAAGTAAATAGAATTGTATACTGCACTTGTTTGTTCTAACAAACTTAAGGCTTTCATTTGTATATGATATATGGGAGCACTAGGGTAAGTCAGACTAAGTATGTAACACATTCTCACCTTACTGAAAACAGATTACTAAAGACCGTTAAAGGTATGCAAACTTCTCACGGGAATTTTAAAGAACGTTCTACAGCAAAATCCATTACAGTACCATTAAACTGTTTGTAAAAGCTATGACCAAACTATTAAATAAAATTAGACTAAAAGGAATGGAGATCCATTGACTAAATCTTGACTAAAATGAAGCAAAGGAAACAGACTAAAGTGTGACTTTAAACCAACTACAATTTTAAGTAAGCAACCAAGACTTAAACTAAATTGAAAATCCTCGTCACAATTAACACTGCTCATTGGGGTTTGTATGTTCACTTGTCCTATCAAGCAATACTGTAGATTGAATTAAGTACTTATATATCACTTACCAGCACGTGCCATACATGCTCATTGGCTCCTTGGAAGCTGCAGAATCGCACACTGGCCCCAAGAAGCCCCTGGCCACCCCACATGTTACTGGGGGTGACTTCCAGCTCACGAACTTTCATTGTCTTGGTGTTATACACCTCCAGCTTCACTGGCTTTTCCATGTTGGCTTTCAGGAGATCTTTAAACATACTATTCTCTTTATTCTGAAAATATAGAAACAAATCACATACTGACCAATGCAATTTTCTGCTCACCTGTATTTCTATTCAAACAAATCAAATGGGAAAAATACACAGGGGGCCCTGATTCAGATGTAGTTGGAGATGCAGCATATAGTGCAAAGTTCAGATGTTCGGTACTTAGCATATGCGCCAGACCCGTCCTGGTCCTGTGTCGCTGGGCGCCCTACGGCTGCAGAATGTCAGTGATTGACAGTCTGCTGCCGTTTGGGGGTGAGGAGGGGTTGCCTCTGTTTTCAAGGAGTGCTCATGGCCAGGATCTTGAGATTTTCTGGCCTTTTTATAGGAACTGCGGTGGCCGGCTTGTGCGACCCCATGGGTAACGCAACCAGCCTATGGTGTCGTAGGTAATGCAACGATATGTTCTAGGACGCAACTCGGATCAGTAATACCTCCTGCTGCATTACCATATTAATGCTACTTACTGCATTACCATATTAGTAAGCAGCAGCGATTGCACCTCCAGCTACATCTGAACCAGGCCTAAGCTGTAGAAGACAAAAAACAAGAACTTTACCAACTATTTTAGTTGAAAAGTTACATATTTATATTAACAGTCGTGTCTGAGCAATGTCTGTGTACAGTGAAACAAAAAAGGTATATCTGGAATCCACCAGATTCGCCCCTTTACTCTCTAACCACCCCATAAACGCAGCTCACACTTCAGTTTTGCTACTTCACCTTTAAATGCTTGAAATCATTACTACTTATTTTATATGAGGAAACTATTCTCCTGTGTCAGGTTGTGCTTTTTACCTGATGCTACGTTCTATACCAATTATCATTGCATTGGTACTTATTGTGACTTGTTTTGTTACTTTGGAAATACAATAAAATAATTTAAAAAAAGAAACTTACATTTTTTTCTTTTTTTATACAATTCTTGTTATTCATGTAGTATTTTGTCTGAATATCTTGACTTAAATAGGACATTATGAATATAATATAATAATATAAAACACAGGATCCCTCTACAAAAGGAACAGCAACAGCACCACTATTGTATGTAGAAAGAAGTAAAGTCCCATAGACACTGGGCGATTTTGAGCTCAAAGTAGGTCACTTTTGGCATTTTGAGCTACTGTGAGCTCAAACTTGCCCTGTGTGTATGGGCTAGTGATGAGCGCTGAGCTACTTTTTCCTACTGTGGAAAGTGCGTCATCCCCTCGTGGACATCGCTGGCACAGGGAAAATAGCTCAGTGTGTATGCACTGAGCAGTGGCGTAACTATGTCCCAATCGCCCGGAGGCAGGATCAATCTTGGTGCCTTACCCCAGCACCATGATATATTTAAAGTGCAAGACAGTGTAATAATGTTATATATATACGTATGTGTATATATATATATATATATATATATATACATATATATATATATATATATATAACACACACACACATACAGGTTGAGTATCCCATATCCAAATATTCTGAAATACGGAATATTCCGAAATACGGACTTTTTTGAGTGAGATAGTGAAACCTTTGTTTTTTGATGGCTCAATGTACACAAACTTTGTTTAATACACAAAGTTATTAAAAATATTGGCTAAAATTACCTTCAGGCTGTGTGTATAAGGTGTATGTATGTATATATGTAACATAAATTCATTCTGTGCTTAGATTTAGGTCCCATCACCATGATATCTCATTATGGTATGCAATTATTCCAAAATACTGAAAAATCCGATATCCAAAATACCTCTGGTCCCAAGCATTTTGGATAAGGGATACTCAACCTGTGTATATGTATATATATATATATATATATATATATATATATATATATATATAAAAAAATATAACAGCACTTGACGTGTGTCTAATCTATTTTAAAGATATTAATGTGTCAAAACAGGAAAATGTAATGACATCTCCCGCCACATAGGGCTTGCACTTAGTAGAAGTGACACAGACCTTCTCTCTGCACACCTGCTCGGGTCCTCACAGAGTCACGCTCTGAAGCCCCGGCAGCCCTTACAGTACATCTCAAGGACAGGCTCACAAACTGGATCATACAATGAGCCTATGCAATTGCATATTGCAATGTGATCCTGGGAGCCAATATCATACTCTGGTCACAATGCATATGGGCCCCTCAGTCTTTTTGTACAAGCTCCCCTCTGGATTAACTAATAAGAGGTTAGGGTGTGATTGATTCACTGTAAATGGTGAATATTTTCCATACACTTATTAAGAGAGTAAGAGAGTTGCTGTCTAGTGTCCTCACAAAATCTATATGGATGTAGTTGGCATCCCGACGATCAAGATGTTGGTGGTCAGAAGACCAGTGCTGGAATACTGACACTACTCAGAATCCTGACGCTGGAATCTCAGCAGTCAGCATTCCAAATGTAAGTATGCCAGTGAGGGTTACTGTTAGAGAGGAGGAGGGTTAGGTTGCAGGAGGGGAGGTTTAGGCTGCTGGTGGGGGACATTATGGCACTGGGGGAGGTTAGGATTGGGAGGGAAGGGTTAGGGATAAGCTGTGGGAGGGGAGGGTTAAGGGCCCCATACACTGCCGCGACATGTCCGTATGACATGTCGCGGGCGATCACCCCCGGCAGCCTCCCGGGGGGCAGGAGCGCCCAAGATACATCATATGCTGTCCTTTTGCATATGATGTATCTTGGGCAAATCTGGCCGATCCCAGCCATGCCTGCAGGGTCGGACCAGATTGAATGTGCAGCACATTCAATCTGGAGGATCCGATCCGATGCTCACGGGAACGCGCATCGGTAAGGAAACGCCTCCAAAATGCCCGATTTCATCCGATATATTAGGCCGAATGTGGACAGGAGGGTTAGTGTTAGGCACTAGGGGGACGGTTAGGCTGTGGCATGGGAAGGTATGGAACTTGGGGGAGAGTTAAACTGTGGGACGGCAGGGTTAGGGTTAGGCACTAGTGGGTAGGTAAGGCTGCAGGAAAAGAGGGTTAGGCACTAGGGAGAGGGTATGGCTGCTGGATAGGTTAGGCACAAGAGGGGCGGTTAGGGTTAGACACTAGGGGGCGGACTACGCTGTAGGATAGGAGGGTTAGGCACGAGGTAGAGGGCATGGCTGCCGGATGGGAGGGTTAGGCACTAGGGGGAGGGTTAGGGTTAGACACTAGCGGGCGGGCTAGGCTGCGGGATGGGAGGGCTCGGGATAAGCAGTAGTGGGAGGGTTAGCCTGCTGGATGGGAGGGTTAGGCTGTCAGATGGGAGAGTTAGGATACGGGACAAGACTGTTAGGGTTGGGCATATGGGGTAGGCACTAGGGGGAGGGTTAGACGACGGGAGGGTTAGGAATTAGGGATAGGCACTAGCGGGCGAGCTAGGCTGCGGGATGGGAGGGTTAGGCACTAGGGGGAGGGTTAGGCTGTCGGATGGGAGAGTTAGGATACGGGACAAGACGGTTAGGGTTAGGCATTAGGGGTAGGCACTAGAGGGAGGGTTAGACAGCGGGACGGAAGGGTTAGGAATTAGGGATAGGCACTAGGGGGAGGGTTAGACTGCAGGACAGGAGGGTTAGGCATTAGGGATAGGCAATAGGGTGAGGGTTAGACTACGGGACGAGAGGGCTAGGAATTAAGGGTAGGCACTGGGGGAGGGTTAGACTGCAGGACAGGAGGGTTAGGGTTAGGCACTAGGGGGAGGATTAGACTGCGGGACGGGAGGGTTAGGGCTGTAAGTACAAGTGCTGCCTCTCCCAGCACCCTCCGGCAGTTCCAGTTCCTTCCACTCAACTCACTGCGTTTGTCCGCCTCAGGAACATCACAAGCGCTGCCACTGCGCTCCCTCTCCTCATGCAGTCCGCCTCACTATCACATGACGTTCCGGGAGGACCTCTTCTTTTTAACTCTCCTGTCCGCAAGCCCCTTTCTGCCGCCGAGGTCGCCACTCAGAAGCCAGCACACGGGTAAAAGTCCTGGCTCACCGCCGCTGGCTCTATAATACTGCTGCCCACTGCCACCAATGCAGTTTCATTTTTAATAATATAAATGTCTGCACCAACATGCCTCCACAAACGCCCCTTCAAGCACAGCACGGGGTCCATGTGTGCATTTATCAGGGCGGCAACGGAGTCCGCTGTCTCCAGCAGTTCCGCCCCTGGCACTGAGCTATTTTCCTGCCAGCGTTGTCTACGATCATCACTGTGCATACACGCTGGGCAAAAATATACGTTATGGTAATAACTTACCGTTGATAACGTGATTTCTCTTATGTCCACAGGTATCCATAGGATAACATTGGGATATTGTCGAGCGACAGCGAAAATGGCACCAACACGGTCACGAGCCTTCTGGCCTCCCAGGATGCACCGGGGCCTCCACTATATAGTCCCGCCCACTGACTCAGTCAGATCAGTTCTTTCCACAGCGATTTTAGGCAGGAACATCACGCATTGACCTGTTTAGGCGATAAGAACACACATGCACACCCTTCCATACAAGAAGGAAGAGGTTTTAGTGATTGTCTAGATCCTCAAATCAGATACGTCAGGGTGGGATCCCTGTGGACATAAGAGAAATCACATTATCAACGGTAAGTTCGTACCATAACGTATATTTCTCTGGCTGGGTCCACAGGATTATCCACAGGATAACATTGGGATTCCCAAAGCCATTTTAGTGGTGGGGACGCTCCTGATTGCACAGGAGGACCTTTCGCCCGAAGTCTGCGTCATGAGAGGCAAAAGTATCCAAGGCATAATGTCTAATGAATGTGTCTATGGAAGACCATGTGGCTGCCCTACATATCTGTTCTGCTGAAGCACCCTGTTGTGCTGCCCAAGAAGGACCTACCTTACGTGTAGAGTGCGCAGAGACATTAGCCGGAATAGGGAGATCTGCATGAGAATAAGCTTCTGATATTACCATTCGGAGCCATCTCGCCAGCGTCTGTTTACTAGCCGG
This sequence comes from Pseudophryne corroboree, assembly GCF_028390025.1. Classification (NCBI taxonomy): domain Eukaryota; kingdom Metazoa; phylum Chordata; class Amphibia; order Anura; family Myobatrachidae; genus Pseudophryne; species Pseudophryne corroboree. The sequence continues at coordinate 154,738,424 of NC_086448.1, read as the reverse complement.
CCATCCCCTTCTATGGAATCCGTAAAGGATGAAGAGAGAATCTGTTTTCCTGATGGCACTAGTACGATCTATGTAGATTCTTAAAGCCCGGACGACGTCCAGCGACGCTTCTCCCGCAGAAAGTCCCGATACCTGAAAAGCTGGGACTACAATCTCTTCATTCAGGTGAAACTTTGATACCACCTTTGGAAGATAGCTAGATCTCGTTCTGAGAACTGCTCTGTCTGGAAAAAAACTTAGGACAGGAGACTTACATGATAATGCTCCTAAATCTGACACTCTTCTGGCTGACGCCATTGCCAGTAAAAAAAGAACTTTAACCGTTAACCACTTAAGATCTGCGCTCTCAAGTGGTTCAAACAGAAGACCCTGGAGAAATGTAAGAACTAAATTCAAATCCCAGGGAGCTCAAGGAGGAACAAATGGAGGTTGAATATGTACTAATCCTTGAAAAAATGTACGTACATCCTGTAAATCAGCAATCTTCTGCTGAAATCATACAGTTAACGCTGATACTTGATCCCTCAAGGAAGCAATTTTCAACCCTTTATCCAATCCTGCCTGAAGGAAATCCAAAATCCTAGCTACTTTAAAAGATCTCGAATTGAAATTTTTTCCAGTACACCAGTGAATATAGGCTTGCAATGTTCTATGATACACACGGGCCGAAGAAGGCTTTCTTGCTCTAAGCATACTTTGGATTACTTGTTTCGAAAATCCTTTAGCCTCTAAGATAGAGGTTTCAACAGCCACGCCGTCAAAGATAGGCGATCCAGATGACTGTGACAACAAGGACCCTGCATTAGCAGATCTGGACGTTGAGGGAGCAGTATCGGTGCTTCCATGGACATCCTCAACAGATCTGTGTACCAATGCCTTCTTGGCCAAGCTGGAGCTATTAGAATGATTGCTCCTTTTGCCTGTTTTATCTTTCTCACTACTCTGGGTAACAGAGATATTGGAGGGAACAGATATACCAGCTGAAACCTCCATTCTATTGACAGTGCGTCTACCAGGACCGCTCCCGGGTCCTTTGTTCTCGATCCGTACCTCGGAACTTTGTTGTTTAGACGAGACGCCATAAGGTCTATCTCCGGTAGACCCCATCTGTTCACCAGTGTCTGAAACACTTCTGGGTGTAGTGCCCATTCGGTTTCCTGAATGGTGTGCCGACTGAGAAAATCCGCTTCCCAGTTTAGTACACCCGGGACAAATACTGCTGACAATGCCGGGAGATGGAGTTCTGCCCATTTTAGAATAGAAGTTACTTCCTCCATCAGACTCTTGCTGTGAGTTCCTCCTTGATGGTTGAGGTATGCTACTGCTGTCGCATTGTCTGAGCGGATCTGGACTGGTCTTCCCTGTAGATTGTCCTTTGCCTGAACCAGAGCCAAGTAAATGGCCCTTATCTCCAACAGATTTATCGGCAGGCGACTTTCCCTTGTGGTCCATTTTCCCTGGAACCATAGGCTTCCGAGTACCGCCCCCAGCCTTGCAGGCTGGCATCTGTTGTCAAGACTTGCCACTCTTTTATCCAAAAGGGTCTCCCCTTGTTTAAATGGTCTGTCTGTAGCCACCACGCTAGAGACCTTTTTACATTTACTGGAATCTTTATCATCTGCTTCTTTATCGTCTGATGATTTCCATTCCACTTGGTCAGAATAAGGTGCTGCAACGGTCTGGAGTGGAATTGCGCATATTCCACCATGTCGAAGGTTGATACAATCAGACCCAACAGTCGCATTGCTGCATGGACTGACATTGTCTGGGCTTGCAACGCTTCCTGACCCATGACCTGCACCTTGACTATCTTTCTCTGGTAAGAGAACTTTCTGTAGGTCTGAATCCAATATGGCCCCCAAATGAACTATCCGCTGTGACGGATTCAGGGACGACTTTTCCCAATTTATGAGCCACCCATGTCTCTGTAAACAAACTATCGTCTGTTGAAGATGGCTCAACAGTAAATCTTGCGACTGTGCTAAGATTAACAGGTCGTCGAGGTATGGGAATATTCCTATCCCCTGTTTGCGCAGACAAGCTGCCATAACCACCATGATCTTGGTAAACACCCTGGGTGCTGTAGCTAGCCCGAAAGGCAGAGCTTGGAACTGGAAATGTTCCTGGAGGATGGCAAACCTGAGGTAACACTGATGTGACAGTGCTATAGGCACATGTAGGTAAGCATCCCGTACATCCAGAGATACCATGTAATCTCCCGTTTCCATAGCCAACACTATGGAGCGTAGCGTCTCCATGTGGAACTTCGGGATCCATATGTATTTGTTCAACATTTTCAGATTGAGGATTGGTCGGTATGACCCATTTGGTTTCTGGATTAGAAATAGATTGGAGTAAAACCCCTGTCCCCTTTGTGATGGAGGTACTGGGACAATCACACCTGACAGCAGTAATTTTTGGACTGCTTCTTGCAGGGCATTGGCCTTCGACTCTATACGAGATGGGCTGGTGCAAAAAAATCTTTAAGGAGGCTGCCTCCTGAATGGGAACCCATACCCCTGAGATACTACCTTCTGCACCCAAGCATCTGCTGTTGACTGTTGCCATATGTGTGCAAAAAGAAGGTGTCGGCCCCCAACCCTGGAATCCTCCAGGCGGAGGCCCGTCTCTTCAGGCTGATGGTTTCTGTTCAGGCTTGGAAGCTGGCTTTTTGCTAGCCCACTGCTTCCTACCCCTGGTTCTGAACTGGGGTTGTTTACGCTCCTCTTTAGCTTTCGCTTTGCCAACGAAATGAGCAAAATTTTAAACCCTTGGACTTAGGGTTATAAGCAGCCGGAAATCTGACCTTTTTCGATTCAGCCTCTGATTCTAGGATATCCGATAAAGGTTTTCCAAATATTATATTACAGACAAAAGGCAATGCTTCCAATTCTTTCTTGGACTCCGCATCTGCCTTCCAGGTCCGTAGCCAAACTGCTCTGCGAGCGACTACTGTCAAGGCTGAAGCTTTAGAAGCAACTGTGCCTACATCAATTGCTGCTTCTTCCAAATACTGGGCAGATTGTCTTAAACGGCAAAAACGATCCTCTTGCACCCCAGTAGGAGAAGGGATGTCATTCTCTAGTTCCTCTATCCATTCGCACATTGCCTTTGCTACCCAGGCCGAAGCCATAGCAAGTCTTACCACTGCTCCTACTAGAGAAAAAATATTTTTCAACAGGCTCTCTAACCTTCTGTCTGTGACATCATTCAATGAGGTAGATGACAGTGGTAAAGCAGATTTATGCACGAGTCGCAGAACATGTGCATCTACTTTTGGAGGAACTTCTCTTTTCGAACAATCCACAGCAGGAAATGTATAATAAGAATCCCATCTCTTAGGAATCCTATACTTTTTACTGGGCGCTGCCCAAGACTCATCCATCATTTCCATCAGCTCATCTGACGCTGGGAATTCAGCTTTCATTGATTTTGTTCCTTTAAATACAGGTGCTTTAGCTTTTAACACTGTCTTGGCTGGCTCTTCCAACGAGAGAACTGCCTTCACAGCATTAATAAGTTCAGCTACATCTTCTGAACTAAAGCTCTGCGACTGATCATCATACGGAGTTGAATCTATTGTATCATCATCATCCGATGTATCATCTTGTGTAGTATGCGACACAGACGTATCTGTCTTAGTCTTACCTGTCCCTTGGTTGCTTGAGAGGCTACTGGAACCAAACCATAGGAAGGGAGCTAACCTGTCCGCTATTGACGACAGAGTCTTTGCGAACATATTCCATGGTGGCTCTGTTGGTGGTTGAACCAACTCCTGTTTTTTACTTCGCTGAAAAGCGAAACAGTTTGCACACAAACCCTCATAAGTGACCAATAGATTCATATCAATTACCCCTGACTTACAAGATAAGCATGTTAGGGCTGTAGGAGTGCTTGATAAATTCTCCTCATCACTTTTGCCGCTCACAGACATGGTATTAACCTGTTATTGACTACACAATTTGTGACTGAAAATCACCCTATATGTCAGTATATAGAGGTGAGATCAATCTGACCACAGTGCACCTGATTTGAGGGTCAGAACAGGACTGACATTACACAGAAAAGTCAGCACACATACTAGCAGTCAGTCACATATTAAAGCATTAGACATTGCCATATGAGAATACAACCTCAATAATAACTTATACATAAGTAGGAAAATTGTACTTCTGTTTTAAACTGGTTCCTTTTTTCAACATAGCATGCAGAAAACACAGTAATACACAGGTCTCATATGCAATAGGTACTAAAAATTAACAATGCATACTAAGAAGTAGAGAGAATTTTTAGTACTGTATACCCTGCCTCCGTAGAGCGGGATACAGGGAGACTCACCACACTTCCATCCCCAAGCAAATACGCTCGTAAGACGCTGAGTGGATTCAGACGCTACTGGTGTACACTGCCGCTCTTGATAACTGATAACGGACACAGACGCTCCCCAACGGACACGGACGCTGAGCGACTTCCACGTGTATGCAGACGCTAAGGCCTGCGACTCGGTCTGGCGGGTTTATCTCCAGTGTACACAACCGCAACGTCTAAGCTGCGACCGAGTACCCTCGTGGTAGCGTCTGAGCCGGAAGTGAGGTCATTCAGTTCATGAAACGAGAGACACGTGGGAACTGGCCATGAACTCGGAGGAGGGGCGGCCAGGAGAGCGTCTGAATCCCCCTGTTGACTTAAACTCCCAGGATCGCGGCCTCTACCTAATCCTGGCGCCTATGATCCCAGGAGAGTAGCGCTGTCGCACTCTAGATGTTCGGCGCATCAACACACTGCTTGTAGTCTCCACCAAATCAGTGTAGCTGTGTCCTGACCCCTCTAGTAAGAGGAAGTCCATAGACTCACCGTCTCCCCATGCTCCGGCCACAGCCTGGTTACGTTGTCAAAGTCAGAAAAATATCACGCTACACACTGCCATATATGCACCTCATGCGAGTGCCTGCTGCGTGTGCATGAGCCCTCCCGTGCGTGCGCATACTCTCAGTTGCGTGCACCCGCAGGCGCACGGTATGCGCATTTACGGTAGAGTTTATGTGTGTCTAGCGGGTGACTCAATCGTAACATATTTTATTCATATAATGTATTTTGTAGATTATGGTCCCTTTGATAGAATCTGAAAGTTTAGTTAATGTAGTATGTTCGGGGACAAGGAGATCCCTCTTTGTTTGATACGAAGGGTCAGACAGGGGTTACACAGTGGTGTTTAGTATCCATCGGAAGAGAATATAATTAGCAATATTCCGGTGTTGGTTTGAAGCGGATTAATCGCTCGTGCGTATAGTTATGGACATAAGAAGTTTATGGACATTTACTATATTTGCACTTTATTACCCATGCGGCGGGAAACCCAGTTTCCCACCCACCTGAGCAGTTAGGAATAGTCACAGCCCACCTGTATGAACCAACCTATGACCTTTTGTTATAATGCGAAGACGAATTCCTGTGTCCAATGAACAATAAGAATGTAGGGACCATTGTACTGTATTGTGTGTAGTGTATAAAAGGACAAGCCGATCTGGGCCAGCTCTCTACTCTCTTCAACGGTTCTCATTGCTGATAATCGGGAGCTGGATATCCAGAAAGGCGCTTGCGATTGTTTCCCCTGGTGCGTAAGTTCTCTGCAACCATATTGTCTCTTATTTAATGTTATAAGCCATTCTCTCTCTCCTTCCCCTCCTTTAAATGTAACTGTATCTGTAGTGTATTTTATGTGTAGTTATCCGGTTAGGTATTTTATGTTATCTTGGTAGTGTATAACTTGTATTGTATTATTCTTTTGCGATTGAACGTTCATTCATTTCCTTAAAAGGCGTTAGACCCTTAGACCGGTATTTGAGTGTTTATTATATTGCTAAGGGGTTCACTGAGAGTCACATACGCTCATACAGCTTTTAAACTAACAAGGTTACACTGTGTTGCATTTACACCTTATCACTGCACAAGGGTTTACAGTATAAGTACATTGTTTATGGTATTGTTTTAAAGGTTTAACACCGTGAGCGTCAGCGCCGCTTGTGATCTCCTCGTGGTCCCGAGCGTCCGCTACGCTGATAGCGTATCATTACGTTAGACGGCAGCCTATAGCGTGCTTGCCTTTACCCTCTAAGTCGTGAGCGAACGTGCCGCTCGTGCGTCTCGTCCACGGCTAAGCGTTCGTTACGCTACGTGCGTACTCCTACGGTATTCCATACGCCAATTGCGTACTGTGTTCTTTAACCTTTTAGCGTGTTTTATACAAAGTATAGAATAGGTATTGTCAATTGGGGACTCGCCCGCTCTTCACATATCTGCACTAGGTAATTCCAGCAGACATTATCGGTCAGCAAAAGGCGGGAGGTAATATTCCTCGTAGTGCTGACCAGATAAGCGTCTGCTTCGCTTAGTAAGGAGTGCTGAAGGAATCCGGAACCAAAAGGTAGGAACAGTACGTTATTGTCTTTTAAAACCTGTTTAGTTTCTGTTTTGCGAACGTACGCATAAATACACACACCTGTATTCCTTGGTTAGTATTATTTGTCCGTATTTCATTCTCCTGATTGCCACATATTAGTGATAACGTGTTGAGACATTTGTTGTTATTAATAGTTAAAAGTAATATTTAAGGGAATAATTGTAAAAGGCACGCACACAATCTCGCCTAGAATACAAGGGAGATTTGAGTGGTGGTCAGTGAAGGATTACTGTTAAAGATCATTCACATTGATAAACGTGTAGTGTGTAACTGTGGACGTACTTGGTCTGTGTACACGTGTCCTTACAAGGGCAGGGCGTACGCAGCAAGGGTCGACGCACGGAGCGTGTATTACGCAACGGAGCGTACGGATACGCCCACATGATACAGACCGCACGATAGTATTGTTTAGTAAGCGATAAGGAAGTAACGCGAAAATAACACAAATCTATCTCAAATCCAAAAGTTAAAAGAAAAAGACTTTCTCTGTTGCAATTCTTCTGGGTTAAGCTAATACCGAATGAAAGGATTTCTGCGCAGAAATAAAAATTAAAGTGTACATGTGGTAAGAGTGTGTGTATATATAAGATTTCTCTTTTATTACGGAAGTGGGAACCATAGGCCAGTAGAAAGAGGTACACCAGCGAGAGTGATAGCGTGGGGTGGCTTGGGAGGCGTCCCTTGTTAGTCTCGACACATTTATGAGCAGTAGAGTCTGCTGTACATAACAGACCAGGAGGTCACAGAACAGGAGGTTCAGGTACAGCAGACTAGAAGTAGAGAAGCACAACCGAAGAGGGTTGGTGCTAGACCCATATAGGCCAAAGAAGCTCATTGCTGAAGGAATTCGCAGCCGAAATTTTCGATTCCACTGATCGTTCCGCACATAAGATTAGTTGCTTGTGTGCAGATACGATTGTACCGCATGTGATTGTGTGCATTAGCGTGTCTTGAATTCAGAAGAACGCTACTTGCACATTGTTAACGTGATTTGTGTAATTTTTTTATTTTAAGGGAAGTAGCCTGATCACTCAGGGACATTCCAGCGACTGACACTTGCTGGGGAGGGTAAGACACTCCCACACGCCCGAGCAAGTAGACGTACTTAGGTGCCCTAGGCTGGGTACGGAACCTCTGGGAACTTTGGTCGCCGTATTGGCCAGCGTGGACGGGAGTTAAGTGGGCGGACTTCGGAGCAAAACCCCCACCGCAGCCTTACCCCGAGCATCTTTGTTTTTGTAAGGGTTGCCGGAGACCCTGATTTGAAGTCAGAGGTAGTGAAAGCAGCACCTGCAGAGATGGGGGCCAGTTGTACAGGTAAGGGGCGATCAACCCAGGTTCAGGTTGATTTGGTAAACCGACCAATCGGGTCGGCAAGGTATATCATGTGTGAGAAATATGGTCATCACACAGAAATGTTGTGCAATGAATGGGAAAGGATGACTGTGCATGACGGGGAAAAGTTTCCCCGGGTAGGTAGTTTTAACCCAGAAGTGTTACAGTATTTAAGGAGAAGAGTTTGTCTGATTAAGTCTTCAAAAAGGCGTATTAGACATTATGATTATTTAACATTGTGGCAACAGGAAGGTGAAATACAAAGGGGGTTGGCGCAAGCCACTGGATCTAACCCTATCAGGAAACTGATAGCCACTGCTCCCCCACCACCATACATACCTGGAGAGAAATTGGTTGCAGAGAATGGCACTCAGGGTCATGTTAAATGTGTAGAAGTTAAGGATAATGTAACCAAAGTAATTAATGCTAACACTAATCCGTGCAAGTTGTACCCTGTTTTGAATTTTCCCCAGGATTGTGACCAAGAGGATGAGCCCACAACAATATCAGCACTCTCCCTAGCAGCCACCATATCAGAAACAGCAGTAGGCACGACTCAACCCGTAAGATTAGCATCAAAGGCCCCTAGCGGAGGGACAGGTGAGGTCGTATCGACTGGTAAGTACGGAACCATGCACTACGCTGAAACCAAGTATTGTAGAATCTACACAGACAGATGTTATTAGACTTAATCCCGTTAGGGTAATAGCAGTGCCAAATGGGAAGACTGATACTTCAGGGGCAACCCCTATCAGAAACATCGCCATGCACTGTCCCTTTTCCCGAACGGAATTAAGGTCAATGATGTCTGAATTCCCTGATCCTAGAAAAGACTTAGCTGCATGTCAAAAGTATATTAGAGAGCTAGGAAATTCTGCAGAGCCAAATAACAAAGATTGGAGGACAGTTTTGAGGGCATGTTTACCCCCCAGTGTTGATCCGTTAAAGTTTATCGCTGATTGCAAGTTAGATGAGGAAGTACCACTAACAGATGAGTATAATCAAGATAATGTAAAGAGAATCAACTTACAGTTAGGAGTATATTTTCCTGCAGTTGTAAAGTGGAATAAAATCTTTACAATAAAACAAAAAGAAGGTGAATCCACATCAGAGTATTTTCACCGGGCTCTGCAGGATATGGCTAGGTACACTGGTATAGATGACATTAAAACAAATGTACACCACAGGGAAGTAGCCGTTTCAGTATTGATGGACGGTCTAAAAGAGGTTTTAAGGAATAGAATACAAACCACTAGGCCTGACATCAGTGACAACCCACTGGAAGATGTAGATCTTACTTTCTACACTGACGGTAGTTGTCACAGACAGACGGACTCGGGAGACTTGTGTACTGGATACGCAGTCGTAGATGACCAAGGCACCATAGAAGCAGAACCGCTAGGCCCACCTCACTCAGCCCAGGTTGCTGAACTGGTTGCCCTGACCAGAGCATGTGAATTGGCTAAGGGCAAGTCAGCCAATATCTACACCGATTCTAGATACGCCTTCGGGGTAGTCCATGATTTCGGAGCCCTATGGCGCCTCATAAATTTCATGACGGCAGCTGGTACACCGGTAGCGCATGCAGCTCACATCAAAAGGCTTCTAACAGCGATACAGGAACCCGACAGAGTGGCTGTTATCAAGTGTAAAGCACATACATATAGTCAAGACCCAGTATCACTTGGTAACAGCCGAGCAGACGAAGCTGCTAAGTTAGCAGCTGGTACCCCCAGACAGACAGACACCACACAACTGATGGTATTTAATACCGTCAACACACAGAAATTGTGTGAAATGCTAAATTTGTGTTCCACACAGGAAAAGGCAGTTTGGAGGGCAAAGGGATATGGCCAGGAGTCCTCAGGACTCTGGACAGATGGACAGGGTAAACCAGTGGCACCCAGAGCATACCTTCCAAGTTTGGCTGAAGCAGCACATGGGCTGACTCATCTAGGCAAGGAAGGGATGTGCAAGTTGGTAAGAGCATATTGGTGCGCCCCAGGATTTTCTTCCCATGCGGGAAAGAGAGCAATGTCATGCCTCACCTGCTTGAGGAAGAATATCGGAAAGGCAATACCAACAGAACCATCTCATATCCCACCTACAGGCGGTCCTTTTCAGGTAATACAGATTGATTTCATACAATTACCCCCTTGTCGAAATTTGAAGTATGTACTAGTTTGTATAGATGTGTTTTCAAATTGGGTCGAAGCATTTCCTGGGGCCACAAATACCGCAATGTTTACTGCTAAGAAAATTGTAAAGGAATTTGTGTGTAGATATGGTATCCCTAGAATAATTGAAAGTGATAGGGGTACCCATTTTACAGGTGATGTCTTTCAAGGAATGTGTAAGTTGATGGGAATTGATAGTAAGCTGCACACTCCGTACCGCCCCCAGGCGAGTGCGAAAGTAGAAAGAGTGAACAGCACTATTAAAAATATATTGAGCAAAGTTATGGCGGAAACAGGATTAACATGGCCAGAAGCTTTACCCATTGTATTATACAGCATCAGAACCACTCCCAGGTCCCCTCTTAATCTGTCCCCTTTTGAAATTCTGTTTGGTCGACAACCGCATGTCATGATTAACCCTCAGGATGATTTGAAGTGTAACAATGAAGTGACTGTAAAGTATTTGGTTAAGATGAGTAAACAGCTAAAGAATCAGAATGATAATTTGAAGTTAGTGATTCCTGATCTGCCAGATAGTAATTGTCATGACATTGAACCTGGGGATTATGTAATGATACGGAATTTTCTACGCTCAGGTTGCCTTATTGACAGATGGGAAGGACCATACCAAGTCTTATTGATTAGCACGACAGCATTGAAGGTTGCCGAGAGAGAGACTTGGGTTCATTCGTCCCATTGTAAGAAGGTTGCTGAACCAGAGAGGTCCCGTGATAAGGAACAGATGGTAGAGGAAGTTGTATCACTGGAGTGTCTGTTTCAGGAGGACTGAAACGGCACCGGAGCATTGAGAATAATAAGATCGGAGGCAGTTGTCGATTCCCTGTTCCCTTTTATTGTTTTTCTCCACTTCCCATCCCATCTCCCTCAATTGTTTCTTTCCCCCTTCTCATTCTTCTCCATTTCCTCCTATAAGATGGACTTGCCCCAAGAGACTGTGATCCAGATTTTCCTGTTGACCATGATGTTGACCAGAGCAGTCTGTTCCGGCGAGAGTACCATGGAGGTCGAGAGAGGTTCTGGAATGGGTTCTGATGACAGAGATGGAGGCGTAGATTTCCAAGAACAACATAATCACCGAGTAAAGGCGAGTATCAGAAAACGATCTGGTAGCATTGACAATAGAAGAAATTGTGAAGGATTGTTAGCTGAAGAGAACTGTATCTGTAGACTCTGTGACAGTGTAGTTGAGGATGGGTGTATCAAGAAATGCCAATCCAGTTTTAATATCCCCATGGACCGGCATCCATTGAGTGACTATCACTCCTTAGTGGGTAAAGTGTTAAATCAGACAGATTGTTGGGTATGCTCTCAAGTACCTCAAGGCCATAGCAAATCAGGATTAGTGCCCTTCCCTTTAACTATAGGGGAGGTACTTGAGCTAAGTGGTGGGAGGCCGGTGGACAGGAGGTTTAATATCTCCAGTCCTCCTAGTTTGAAGCTCCACCAATATCATGTGGATAGATCCCTAGTATGTTTTAACATTTCCAATCCCCGAAAGCCGGGAAATTGGGAAGTGTCATGGAATAACCAAACCATGACCTTTTCATACAGAGCCGATAGAATGCCTACAGATACAGAACTTATACGCCACATAGCCGGTAGCGGAAAATATTTCCGATATAGGTATACCCTAGGAAGTAGGACCATGAGAGTTGGAGAGGTATCATTAGGATACTGTGCACATATCGTACAAACTGATACGTGTACTAAACAGATGGGAGAATTAGGGTTAGGAGATTTCATATGGAAAATGTGTAATATGGTAATGTCCTACTCCGTCCCATATGTTCTCCCCGATGATGCATATTTCATATGCGGGAGGAAGGCGTATAAGTGGCTTGCCCCAAACTCAGAAGGGTTATGTTACATTGGAAAAGTACTGCCTGAGGTAATGACCGTATCCCACACTAAAATGAAGGATATTCACCGCAGTGCCCAAGCTCCTTATACTCACACTCATTACGAGCACATCGTTAAACGGCACCTGATAGAAAGAACAGAGCACCCGGCCTCTGACCTGATCAATGAATCCACCGGGATTCAATTCCTAATCGCGTTAGATATCACTCGTACCGCCAGAGGAGTGATAAATTATAAATATATATCTGCGCTTGCAAATTTATTAGACAATATCACTGAAATGTATGATGACACATTCAGGTATACCGGAAGGGAGCTCCAAGCTTATAAAACAGAACTGGTTCAGCATAGGAAGATTCTCAATTATCTCACAGCTGTGACAGGCGGGTATTGTGTTACCCTAGCGACTCAGTATGGAATAAAGTGCTGCACATATATTACAAACAGCACCGAGGACCCGGTCGAGGTCATAGACAAAAAGATGGATGACATTTTGCAATTAAAATGGGAGTTCCGAAGGAAACACAATCTCACCCTTGCCGCTGTGGGTAATGAGCTGACCAGTTGGGTGTCATGGTTGAACCCATGAAATTGGTTCTCTGGTTTAGGAGAATGGACTCAAGGAATTACCATGGATGTAGGGAAATTTCTTTTGTGTACTCTGGGTGTCATCATATTGGTCGGTCTGATATTTAGATGCGTCCGGGTTTTAACAAAGTGTAAACGTAGCGCCCGAGTGATGAGTTTAAGAAGTGAAGATACTGTAATAACAACGACTGATTTGGTTTATGACCCAACGATAGAGACAATGTTGTGATGAAAATGTGAGTCCACGGTCCGTTTCTTTCACCCGTTTCTCCTTTGTTTTCCTCCAAGGTAAAAAGACATCCGCTTGGAAGAAAAATTTGACAACCTTTTACACAGACAACTGATGGACTATGCCATAGACCCCCATATCCCTAGTACCTTTAATTTTACGCTAGCCCAACACTTTTTGTAAGTCTATGGACATTGAGAAAGCTTTTGTTCGCACTTTGGCAAAAGCCCAAGGAGACTACAGTCAACATGTACATCAAGACCAGACAAGACAAGACACAAGACAAGACCTCAATCGGCAAATGTATATTAACCTCACATAGTTTATCACTGCATTTACCATAATTGTTCTTTATCTTCACCTCTACCACCTTCAGGTAATAACACACATAGTCGATAGGGAATATAGGCACAGATATCAGCACTCACATATTCCCCCATTCATGTATCATCAACTAAAATGTGTTCCCCCATTTTGTTGCAACCAAAAACCGAAGAGAGCTCGGTAAAGTTCGACAGCCCATCCACAGACCCGTACCACGGGATAATAAGAATTTACTTACCGATAATTCTATTTCTCGGAGTCCGTAGTGGATGCTGGGGTTCCTGAAAGGACCATGGGGGAATAGCGGCTCCGCAGGAGACAGGGCACAAAAAGTAAAGCTTTAGGATCAGGTGGTGTGCACTGGCTCCTCCCCCCATGACCCTCCTCCAAGCCTCAGTTAGGATACTGTGCCCGGACGAGCGTACACAATAAGGAAGGATTTTGAATCCCGGGTAAGACTCATACCAGCCACACCAATCACACTGTACAACCTGTGATCTGAACCCAGTTAACAGTATGATAACAGCGGAGCCTCTGAAAAGATGGCTCACAACAATAATAACCCGATTTTTGTAACTATGTACAAGTATTGCAGATAATCCGCACTTGGGATGGGCGCCCAGCATCCACTACGGACTCCGAGAAATAGAATTATCGGTAAGTAAATTCTTATTTTCTCTATCGTCCTAATGGATGCTGGGGTTCCTGAAAGGACCATGGGGATAATACCAAAGCTCCCAAACGGGCGGGAGAGTGCGGATGACTCTGCAGCACCGAATGAGAGAACTCAAGGTCCTCCTTAGCCAGGGTATCAAATTTGTAGGATTTTACCAACGTGTTTGCCCCTGACTAAATAGCCGCTCGGCAAAGTTGTAAAGCCGAGACCCCTCGGGCAGCCGCCCAAGATAAGCCCACCTTCCTTGTGGAATGGGCATTTACATATTTTGGCTGTGGCAGGCCTGCCACAGAATGTGCAAGCTGAATTGTATTACACATCCAACTAGCAATAGTCTGCTTAGAAGCAAGAGCACCCAGTTTGTTGGGTGCATACAGGATAACAGCAAGTCAGTTTTCCTGACTCCAGCCGTCCTGGAACCTATATTTACAGGGCCCTGACAACATCTAGCAACCTGGAGTCCTCCAAGTCCCTAGTAGGCGCAAGGCACCAAAATAAGCTGGTTCAGGTGAAACACTGACACCACCTTAGGGAGAGAACTGGGGACGAGTCCGCAGCTCTGCCCTGTCCAAATGGACAACCAGATATGGGCTTTTTTGAGAAAAAAAAACCACCAATTTGACACTCGCCTGGTCCAGGCCAGGGCCAAGAGCATGGTCACTTTTCATGTGAGATGCTTCAAATCCACAGATTTGACTGGTTTTAAACCAATGTGATTTGAGGAATCCCAGAACTACGTTGAGATCCCACAGTGCCACTGGAGGCACAAAAGGGGGTTGTATATGCAATACTCCCTTGACAAACTTCTGGACTTCAGGAACTGAAGCCACTTCTTTCTGGAAGAAAATCAACAGGGCCGAAATTTGAACCTTAATGGACCCCAATTTGAGGCCCATAGACACTCCTGTTTGCAGGAAATGCAGGAATCGACCGAGTTGAAATTTCTTCGTGGGGCCTTTCTAGCCTCACACCACGCAACATATTTTTGCCACATGTGGTGATAATGTTGTGCGGTCACCTCCTTTCTGGCTTTGACCAGGGTAGGAATGACCTCTTCCGGAATGCCTTTTTCCCTTAGGATCCGGCGTTCAACCGCCATGCCGTCAAACGCAGCTGCGGTAAGTCTTGGAACAGACATGGTACTTGCTGAAACAAGTCCCTTCTTAGCGGCAGAGGCCATAAGTCCTCTGTGAGCATCTCTTGAAGTTCCGGGTACCAAGTCCTTCTTGGCCAATCCGGAGCCATGAGTATAGTTCTTACTCCTCTACGTCTTATAAGTCTCAGTACCTTAGGTATGAGAAGCAGAGGATGGAACACATACACCGACTGGTACATCCATGGTGTTACCAGAACGTCCACAGCTATTGCCTGAGGGTCTCTTAACCTGGCGCAATACCTGTCCCGTTTTTTGTTCAGACGGGACGCCATCATGTCCACCTTTGGTATTTCCCAACGGTTTACAATCATGTGGAAAACTTCCCGATGAAGTTTCCACTCTGCCGGGTGGAGGTCGTGCCTGCTGAGGAAGTCTGCTTCCCAGTTTCCATTCCTGGAATGAAACACTGCTGACAGTGCTATCACATGATTTTCCGCCCAGCGAAAAGTCCTTGCAGTTTTTGCCATTGCCCTCCTGCTTCTTGTGCCGCCCTGTCTATTTACGTGGGCGACTGCCGTGATGTTTTTCCCACTGGATCAATACCGGCTGACCTTGAAGCAGAGGTCTTGCTAAGCTTAGAGTATTATAAATTTACCCTTAGCTCCAGTATATTTATGTGGAGAAAAGTCTCCAGACTTGATCACACTCCCTGGAAATTTTTTCCTTGTGTGACTGCTCCCCAGCCTCTCGGGCTGGTCTCCGTGGTCACCAGCATCCAATCCTGAATGCCGAATCTGCGGCCCTCTAGAAGATGAGCACTCTGTAACCACCACAGGAGAGACACCCTTGTCCTTGGATATAGGGTTATCCGCTGATGCATCTGAAGATGCGATCCGGACCATTTGTCCAGCAGATCCCACTGAAAAATTCTTGCGTGAAATCTGCCGAATGGAATTGCTTCGTAGGAAGTCACCATCTTTACCAGGACCCTTGTGCAATGATGCACTGATTTTAGGAGGTTCCTGACTAGCTCGGATAACTCCCTGGCTTTCTCTTCCGGGAGAAACACCTTTTTCTGGACTGTGTCCAGAATCATCCCTAGGCACAGCAGACTTGTCGTCGGGATCAGCTGCGATTTTGGAATATTTAGAATCCACCCGTGCTGTTGTAGCAGTATCCGAGATAGTGCTACTCCGACCTCCAACTGTTCCCTGGACTTTGCCCTTATCAGGAGATCGTCCAAGTAAGGGATAATTAAGACGCCTTTTCTTCGAAGAAGAATCATCATTTCGGCCATTACCTTGGTAAAGACCCGGGGTGCCGTGGACAATCCAAACGGCAGCGTCTGAAACGGATAGTGACAGTTCTGTACCACGAACCTGAGGTACCCTTAGTGAGAAGGGCAAATTTTGGACATGGAGGTAAGCATCCCTGATGTCTCGGGACACTATATAGTCCCCTTCTTCCTGGTTCGTTATCACTGCTCTGAGTGACTCCATCTTGATTTGAACCTTTGTAAGTGTTCAAATTTTTTTAGATTTAGAATAGGTCTCACCTAGCCTTCTGGCTTCAGTACCACAATATAATGTGGAATAATACCCCTTTTCTTGTTGGAGGAGGGGTAATTTGATTATCACCTGCTGGGAATACAGCTTGTGAATTGTTTCCCATACTGCCTCCTTGTCGGAGGGAGACCTTGGTAAACCAGACTTCAGGAGCCTGCGAAGGGGAAACGTCTCGACATTCCAATCTGTACCCCTGGGATACTACATGTAGGATCCAGGGGTCCTGTACGGTCCCAGCGTCATGCTGAGAGCTTGGCAGAAGCGGTGGAACGCTTCTGTTCCTGGGAATGGGCTGCCTGCTGCAGTCTTCTTCCCTTTCCTCTATCCCTGGGCAGATATGACTCTTATAGGGACGAAAGGACTGAGGCTGAAAAGACGGTGTCTTTTTCTGCAGAGATGTGACTTAGGGTAAAAACGGTGGATTTTCCAGCAGTTGCCGTGGCCACCAGGTCCGATGGACCGACCCCAAATAACTCCTCTTCCTTTATACAGCAATACACCTTTGTGCCGTTTGGAATCTGCATCACCTGACCACTGTCGTGTCCATAAACATCTTCTGGCAGATATGGACATCGCACTTACTCTTGATGCCAGAGTGCAAATATCCCTCTGTGCATCTCGCATATATAGAAAATGCATCCTTTAAATGCTCTATAGTCAATAAAATACTGTCCCTGTCAAGGGTATCAATATTTTTAGTCAGGGAATCCGACCAAGCCACCCCAGCTCTGCACATCCAGGCTGAGGCGATCGCTGGTCGCAGTATAACACCAGTATGTGTGTATATACTTTTTATGATATTTTCCAGCCTCCTGTCAGCTGGCTCCTTGAGGACGGCCCTATCTATAGACGGTACCGCCACTTGTTTTGATAAGCGTGTGAGCGCCTTATCCACCCTAAGGGGTGTTTCCCAACGCGCCCTAACTTCTGGCGGGAAAGGGTATACCGCCCATAATTTTCTATCGGGGGGAACCCACGCATCATCACACACTTCATTTAATTTATCTGATTCAGGAAAAACTACGGTAGTTTTTTCACATCCCACATAATACCCTCTTTTGTGGTACTTGTAGTATCAGAAATATGTAACACCTCCTTCATTGCCCTTAACGTGTGGCCCTAATAAGGAATACGTTTGTTTATTCACCGTCGACACTGGATTCAGTGTCCGTGTCTGTGTCTGTGTCGACCGACTAAAGTAAACGGGCGTTTTAAAACCCCTGACGGTGTTTCTGAGACGTCTGGACCGGTACTAATTGTTTGTCGGCCGTCTCATGTCGTCAACCGACCTTGCAGCGTGTTGACATTATCACGTAATTCCCTAAATAAGCCATCCATTCCGGTGTCGACTCCCTAGAGAGTGACATCACCATTACAGGCAATTGCTCCGCCTCCTCACCAACATCGTCCTCATACATGTCGACACACACGTACCGACACACAGCACACACACAGGGAATGCTCTGATAGAGGACAGGACCCACTAGCCCTTTGGAGAGACAGAGGGAGAGTTTGCCAGCACACACCAAAAACGCTATAATTATATAGGGACAACCTTATATAAGTGTTTTCCCTTATAGCATCTTTTATATATTTCGAACGCCAAATTAGTGCCCCCCCTCTCTGTTTTAACCCTGTTTCTGTAGTGCAGTGCAGGGGAGAGCCTGGGAGCCTTCCCTCCAGCCTTTCTGTGAGGGAAAATGGCGCTGTGTGCTGAGGAGATAGGCCCCGCCCCTTTTTCGGCGGGCTCGTCTCCCGCTCTTTAATGGATTCTGGCAGGGGTTAAATATCTCCATATAGCCCCCGGAGGCTATATGTGAGGTATTTTTAGCCAAAAAAGGTTTTCATTTGCCTCCCAGGGCGCCCCCCTCCCAGCGCCCTGCACCCTCAGTGACTGCCGTGTGAAGTGTGCTGAGAGGAAATGGCGCACAGCTGCAGTGCTGTGCGCTACCTTAAGAAGACTGAGGAGTCTTCTGCCGCCGATTCTGGACCTCTTCTCGTTTCAGCATCTGCAAGGGGGCCGGCGGCGAGGCTCCGGTGACCATCCAGGCTGTACCTGTGATCGTCCCTCTGGAGCTAATGTCCAGTAGCCAAAGAAGCCAATCCATCCTGCACGCAGGTGAGTTCACTTCTTCTCCCCTAAGTCCCTCGTTGCAGTGATCCTGTTGCCAGCAGGACTCACTGTAAAATAAAAAAACCTAAACTAAACTTTTCTAAGCAGCTCTTTAGGAGAGCCACCTAGATTGCACCCTTCTCGGCCGGGCACAAAAATCTAACTGAGGCTTGGAGGAGGGTCATGGGGGGAGGAGCCAGTGCACACCACCTGATCCTAAAGCTTTACTTTTTGTGCCCTGTCTCCTGCGGAGCCGCTATTCCCCCATGGTCCTTTCAGGAACCCCAGCATCCACTAGGACGATAGAGAAAAGAAGGAATTCAAATGTATACTTCGCAATACCTCGAAGCTTGATTTAAAACACGTACGGCACGATGATACATGACCCCCCCCCCCAAACATGGATTCATACACACATGCTTCTGCTATCTCACTAGGTCATACCCTTTTCATACCTTCTCCTCTCCTCCCCTACCCAATCATAGAAATGTATTATACATGACATATATTTTTCTCTTTTGAACTGTTTTAGGGAGTGGCAGTTATTGGTGACTGCCAAAGGGTGGACTGTCAAAGTCAGAAAAATATCACGCTACACACTGCCATATATGCACCTTATGCGAGTGCCTGCTGCGTGTGCATGAGCCCTCCCGTGCGTGCGCATACTCTCAGTTGCGTGCACCCGCAGGCGCACGGTATGCGCATTTACGGTAGAGTTTATGTGCGTCTAGCGGGCGACTCAATCGTAACATATTTTATTCATATAATGTATTTTGTAGATTATGGTCCCTTTGATAGAATCTGAAAGTTTAGTTAATGTAGTATGTTCGGGGACAAGGAGATCCCTCTTTGTTTGATACGAAGGGTCAGACAGGGGTTACACAGTGGTGTTTAGTATCCATCGGAAGAGAATATAATTAGCAATATTCCGGTGTTGGTTTGAAGCGGATTAATCGCTCGTGCGTATAGTTATGGACATAAGAAGTTTATGGACATTTACTATATTTGCACTTTATTACCCATGCGGCGGGAAACCCAGTTTCCCACCCACCTGAGCAGTTAGGAATAGTCACAGCCCACCTGTATGAACCAACCTATGACCTTTTGTTATAATGCGAAGACGAATTCCTGTGTCCAATGAACAATAAGAATGTAGGGACCATTGTACTGTATTGTGTGTAGTGTATAAAAGGACAAGCCGATCTGGGCCAGCTCTCTACTCTCTTCAACGGTTCTCATTGCTGATAATCGGGAGCTGGATATCCAGAAAGGCGCTTGCGATTGTTTCCCCTGGTGCGTAAGTTCTCTGCAACCATATTGTCTCTTATTTAATGTTATAAGCCATTCTCTCTCTCCTTCCCCTCCTTTAAATGTAACTGTATCTGTAGTGTATTTTATGTGTAGTTATCCGGTTAGGTATTTTATGTTATCTTGGTAGTGTATAACTTGTATTGTATTATTCTTTTGCGATTGAACGTTCATTCATTTCCTTAAAAGGCGTTAGACCCTTAGACCGGTATTTGAGTGTTTATTATATTGCTAAGGGGTTCACTGAGAGTCACATACGCTCATACAGCTTTTAAACTAACAAGGTTACACTGTGTTGCATTTACACCTTATCACTGCACAAGGGTTTACAGTATAAGTACATTGCTTATGGTATTGTTTTAAAGGTTTAACACTGTGAGCGTCAGCGCCGCTTGTGATCTCCTCGTGGTCCCGAGCGTCCGCTACGCTGATAGCGTATCATTACGTTAGACGGCAGCCTATAGCGTGCTTGCCTTTACGCTCTAAGCCGTGAGCGAACGTGCCGCTCGTGCGTCTCGTCCACGGCTAAGCGTTCGTTACGCTACGTGCGTACTCTTACGGTATTCCATACGCCAATTGCGTACTGTGTTCTTTAACCTTTTAGCGTGTTTTATACAAAGTATAGAATAGGTATTGTCAACGTCTGCTGGACCTGCTAGAACATCCGACACAGACGCCCGTCGAGACAGCACTGATACCCAAAGGTAAGCGTTGTTGCGACCCGGTGGGGAGTTGTTGGAGCGTCTCTTTCTAGTATGCGTTTAAGACGCTGTTAAGAGAAGTCGCTCAAAAAAAATAAGAATTTACTCACCGGTAATTCTATTTCTCGTAGTCCGTAGTGGATGCTGGGAACTCCGTAAGGACCATGGGGAATAGCGGGCTCCGAACGAGGCTGGGCACTCTAGAAAGATTTAGGACTACCTGGTGTGCACTGGCTCCTCCCACTATGACCCTCCTCCAAGCCTCAGTTAGGACACTGTGCCCAGACGAGCAGACATAATAAGGAAGGATTTAGAATCCCGGGTAAGACTCTTACCAGCCACACCAATCACACCGTACAACTCGTGATACTATATCCAGTTTGACAGTATGAAAACAACTGAGCCTCTCAACAGATGGCTCAACAATAACCCTTTAGTTAACAATAACTATTTACAAGTATTGCAGACAATCCGCACTTGGGATGGGCGCCCAGCATCCACTACGGACTACGAGAAATAGAATTACCGGTGAGTAAATTCTTATTTTCTCTAACGTCCTAGTGGATGCTGGGAACTCCGTAAGGACCATGGGGATTATACCAAAGCTCCCAAACGGGCGGGAGAGTGCGGATGACTCTGTAGCACCGAATGAGAGAACTCCAGGTCCTCCTCAGCCAGGGTATCAAATTTGTAGAATTTTGCAAACGTGTTTGCCCCTGACCAAGTAGCTGCTCGGCAAAGTTGTAAAGCCGAGACCCCTCGGGCAGCCGCCCAAGATGAGCCCACCTTCCTTGTGGAATGGGCATTTACAGATTTTGGCTGTGGTATGCCTGCCACAGAATGTGCAAGCTGAATTGTACTACAAATCCAGCGAGCAATAGACTGCTTAGAAGCAGGAGCACCCAGCTTGTTGGGTGCATACAGGATAAATAGCGAGTCAGAGTTTCTGACTCCAGCCGTCCTGGAAACATATTTTCAGGGCCCTGACAACGTCTAGCAACTTGGAGTCCTCCAATTCACTAGTAGCCGCCGGCACCACAATAGGCTGGTTCAGGTGAAACGCTGACACCACCTTAGGAAGAAATTGGGGACGAGTCCTCAATTCTGCCCTATCCATATGGAAAATCAGATAAGGGCTTTTACATGATAAAGCCGCCAATTCTGACACTCGCCTGGCTGAAGCCAAGGCCAATAACATGACCACTTTCCACGTGAGATATTTTAGATCCACGGTTTTTAGTGGCTCAAACCAATGTGATTTTAAGAAAACTCAACACCACGTTGAGATCCCCAGGTGCCACAGGGGGCACAAACGGGGCTGAATATGCAGCACTCCTTTCACAATGTCTGAACTTCAGGTACTGAAGCTAATTCTTTTTGAAAGAAAATCGACAGAGCCGAGATCTGTACTTTAATGGAGCCTAGACTCAGGCCCATATTCACTCCTGCTTGCAGGAAATGTAGAAATCGACCTAGTGGAAATTCCTCTGTTGGGGCCTTTTTGGCCTCGCACCATGCAACATATTTCCGCCACATGCGGTGATAATGCTTTGCCGTAACATCTTTCCTGGCTTTAATAAGCGCAGGAATGACTTCTTCCGGAATACCCTTTTCCTTCAGGATCCGGCGCTCAATCGCCATGCCGTCAAACGCAGCCGCGGTAAGTCTTGGAACAGACAGGGCCCCTGCTGAAGCAGGTCCTGTCTGAGCGGCAGAGGCCATGGGTCCTCTGATATCATTGCCTGAAGTTCCGGGTACCAAGCCCTTCTTAGCCAATCCGGAACCACGAGTATCGTTCTTACTCCTCGCCATCTTATTATTCTCAGTACCTTTGGTATGAGAGGCAGAGTAGGGAACACATAAACCGACTGGTACACCCACGGTGTCACTAGAGCGTCCACAGCTATCGCCTGAGGGTCCCTTGACCTGGCGCAATATCTCTTTAGCTTTTTGTTGAGGCGGGACGCCATCATGTCCACCTGTGGCCTTTCCCAACGGTTTACCAACAGCAGGAAGACTTCTGGATGAAGTCCCCACTCTCCCGGGTGTAGGTCGTGTCTGCTGAGGAAGTCTGCTTCCCAGTTGTCCACTCCCGGAATGAACACTGCTGACAGTGCTAGTACGTGATTTTCCGCCCATCGGAGAATCCTTGTGGCTTCTGCCATTGCCATCCTGCTTCTTGTGCCGCCCTGTCGGGTCACATGGGCGACTGCCGTGATGTTGTCTGACTGTATCAGTACTGGCTGGTTTTGAAACAGGGGTCTTGCCTGACTTAGGGCATTGTAAATGGCCCTCAGTTCCAGAATTTATATGTAGGGAAGTCTCCTGACTTGACCATAGGCCCTGGAAGTTTCTTCCCTGTGTGACTGCTCCCCAGCCTTGAAGGCTGGCATCCGTGGTCACCAGGACCCAGTCCTATATGCCGAAACTGCGGCCCTCTAGAAGATGAGCACCCTGCATCCACCACAGTAGAGACACTCTGGTCCTTGGAGACAGGGTTATCATTTGATGCATTTGAAGATGCGATCCCGACCACTTATCTAAGAGGTCTCACTGGAAGGTCCTCGCATGGAACCTGCCGAATGGAATTGCTTCGTATGAAGCCACCATTTTTCCCAGGACTCGTGTGCAACGATGCACCGATACCCTTTTTGGTTTTAGGAGGTCTCTGACTAGAGATGACAGCTCCTTGGCTTTCTCCTGCGGGAGAAACACTTTTTTCTGTTCTGTGTCCAAAATCATCCCCAGGAACAGTAAGCGAGTGGAAGGAACCAGCTGTGACTTTGGAATGTTTAGAATCCAGCCATGCTGTTGTAGCACCTCCTGAGATAGTGCTACTCCGACCAGTATCTGCTCCCTGGACCTTGCCTTTATAAGGAGATCGTCCAAGTATGGGATAAATAAAAACTCCCTTTTTTTTTTTTTTGTTTTGAAGGAGTATCATAATTTCTGCCATTACCTTGGTAAACACCCTCGGTGCCGTGGACAGTCCAAACGGTAGTGTCTGGAATTGGTAATGGCAATCCTGTACCACAATCTGAGGTACTCCTGGTGAGGAAGGTAAATAGGGACATGCAGGTAAGCATCCTTGATGTCCAGGGATACCATGTAATCCCCCTCGTCCAGGCTTGCAATAACCGCCCTGAGCGATTCCATCTTGAACTTTGTTATGTAAGTGTTCAAGGATTTCCATTCTAAAATGGGTCTCACCGAACCGGCTGGTTTCGGTACCACAAACAGTGTGGAATAGTAACCCCGTCCTTGTTGAAGTAGGGGCACCTTGACTATCACCTGCTGGGAATACAGCTTGTGAATTACCTCTAGCACAGCCTCCCTGCCTGAGGGAGTTGTCGGCAAGGCAGATTTGAGTAAACGGCGGGGGGGAGACGCCTCGACTTCCAGCTTGTACCCCTGAGATACTACTTGAAGGATCCAGGGATCCACCTGTGAGCGAGCCCACTGATCGCTGAAATTTTTGAGGCGGCCCCCCACCGTACCTGGCTACGCCTGTGGAGCCCCCGCGTCATGCGGTGGACTCAGAGGAAGCAGGGGAAGAATTTTGATTCTGGGAACTGGCTGCTGGTGCAGCTTTTTCCCTCTTCCCTCGTTTGACCCGCCTGCTTTTTTGAAGCCGAAAGGACTGTACCTGATAATACAGTGCGTTTCTTAGGCTGTGAGGAAACCTGAGGTAAAATATTTTCATCCCAGCTGTTGCTGTGGATACGAGGTCCCAGAGACCATCCCCAACCAATTCCTCACCCTTATAAGGCTCTATGTGCCTTTTAAAGTCAGCATCACCTGTCCAGTGTCGGGTCTCCAATACCCTCCTGACAGAATGGACATTGCAATAATTCAGGATGCCAGCCGGCAAAATATTCCTCTGTGCATCCCTCATATATAAGACGACGTCTTATGTTCGCAAAATAGTATCCCTGTTTGAAAGGGGTACAGACCACGCTGCAGCAGTCTGCAGGTCTCAGTCTAGTACCTGAGTGTGTAATTACAGACTTCAGGATAGCCTCCTGCTATTTATCAGCAGGTACCTTCAAAGTGGCCGTATCCTAAGACGGCAGTGCCACCTTGACAAACGTGTGAGCGCCTTATCCACCCTAGGGGATATCTCCCAGCGTAACTTATCCTCTGGCAGGAAAGGGTACGCCATCAGTAACTTGTTAGAAATTACCAGTTTCTTATCGGGGAAACCCACGCTTTTTTACACTTCATTCACTCATTTGATGGGGGAACAAAACACTGCCTGCTTTTTCTCCCCACACATAAAACCCTTTGTTTTTAGTGGTACTTGGGTTAATGTCAGAAATGTGTAACACATGTTATATTGCCGGGATCATGTAACGGATGTTCCTAGTGGATTGTGTATATGTCTCAACCTCGTCGACACTGGAGTCAGACTCCGTGTCGACATCTGTGTCTGCCATCTGAGGGAGCGTTGATGGCCTTTGAGACGTCTGGGCAGGCGCGGGCTGAGAAGCCGGCTGTCCCATAGCTGTTACGTCATCCAGCCTTTT
Source organism: Pseudophryne corroboree (assembly GCF_028390025.1). Lineage (NCBI taxonomy): Eukaryota > Metazoa > Chordata > Amphibia > Anura > Myobatrachidae > Pseudophryne > Pseudophryne corroboree. The sequence goes on along the minus strand of NC_086448.1, from coordinate 154,713,445 downwards.
ATGTAAGGAGTTGACACTGTCGGTTAATACCTTCCACCTATCCATCCACTCTGGTGTCGGCCCACAGGGGCGACATCTCATTTATCGGCATCTGCTCCGCCTCCACATAAGTCTCCTCATCAAACATGTCGACACAGCCGTACCGACACACCGCACACACACAAGGAATGCTCCAATGAGGACAGGACCCACAAAAGCCCTTTGGGGGGACAGAGTGAGAGTATGCCAGCACACACCAGAGCGCTATATAATGCAGGGACTAACTGAGTTATGTCCCCTATAGCTGCTTTATTTAATTTATACTGCGCCTAAATTTAGTGTCCCCCCTCTCTGTTTTAACCCTGTTCTGTAGTGTAGACTGCAGGGGAGAGCCAGGGAGCTTCCCTCCAACGGAGCTGTGAGTGAAAAATGGCGCCAGTGTGCTGAGGAGATAGGCTCCGCCCCTTTTTCGCGGACTTTTCTCCCGCATTTTTATGGAATCTGGCAGGGGTTAATATACATCCATATAGCCCTGGGGGTTATATGTGATGTATTTTTGCCAGCCAAGGTGTTTATATTGCTGCTCAGGGCGCCCCCCCCCCAGCGCCCTGCACCCTCAGTGACCGGAGTGTGTGGTGTGCATGAGGAGCAATGGCGCACAGATGCAGTGCTGTGCGCTACCTTGGTGAAGACTGATGTCTTCTGCCGCCGTTTTTCCGGACCTCTTCTTGCTTCTGGCTCTGTAAGGGGGACGGCGGCGCGGCTCCGGGACCGAACACCAAGGACTGGGCCTGCGGTCGATCCCTCTGGAGCTAATGGTGTCCAGTAGCCTAAGAAGCCCAATCCGGCTGCAAGCAGGCGAGTTCGCTTCTTCTCCCCTTAGTCCCTCGCTGCAGTGAGCCTGTTGCCAGCAGGTCTCACTGAAAATAAAAAACCTAAATCTATACTTTCTTTCTAAGGGCTCAGGAGAGCCCCTAGTGTGCATCCAACCTCGGCCGGGCACAAGATCTAACTGAGGCTTGGAGGAGGGTCATAGTGGGAGGAGCCAGTGCACACCAGGTAGTCATAAATCTTTCTAGAGTGCCCAGCCTCCTTCGGAGCCCGCTATTCCCCATGGTCCTTACGGAGTTCCCAGCATCCACTAGGACGTTAGAGAAACAATATAGTAAGTCTATAAAAATAAAATAATAAAAGCTTGAGGCTGCTCTCACATCAGCCCTGTGACCATGCGGCTTCCTGCCGCACCAAGCAAAAAACTGATCTGACTGAGTCAGTGGGCGGGACTATATAGTGGAGGCCCCTGTGCATCCTGGGAGGCCAGAAGGCTCGTGACCGTGTTGGTGCCATTTTCGCTGTCGCTCGACAATATCCCAATGTTATCCTGTGGACCCAGCCAGAGAAAACGCCCAGTGTGTATGCACCTTTAGGTAGAAGGAAATACAACCTTCCAAGCACTGATGGTGAAGTGTGTTTCATGTTCCTTAATCTGGACAGATGGAATCTGCTGGAACATTACAGACACATCAGAGATTGGATGGTAAAGACGTAACATTTCAGCACATGTTAATCAGCTTCTCGTTATTCATGGACTTGTGTCCACAATAACTGCTTCGTTACAAAGCAGAGTAATACACATAGCAGAGTAATGCTTTTAAGACACACAGTCAGCAGCTGCCAGGTTCCACAAAACCATCTCAACAGGGTTTGATGTAAGCCTGCAGTGTGTGCCCGGCAATTAGTCTCTCGGGAGGATTACAGGGACTTTAAAATTAACCCAGCTTGATGTGTCACTGAAAAAGAACCTAGTGATGAAATAACATAGACCAGGAATAAATCATATTGGACACAACAGTCTTCTCCTGGCACAGATATAATGACAAGGTTATTTTAAAACTATTTTTTGAGAAGACAAAAACATGTTCCTACAGGTAAGAGTTAATTTTGGGGGGAATTCAATTGCAGGAGGGAAATGTTTTTTACAAATATGTGGCAGTTTTTCCGGCAGCCGTGGAGTTTTGGTATTCAATTAGAACACAGAAAATGGAAACTGTGATTTCTATAGAAAACGCTGCGGTTTTTTTCTCGCACCTTCAGAGCAGGCCCCTGGAGAGCGCCAGACAGGTGAGTATGTTTTGTGGAGGGGTTTTTTCACACGCCGCAGGGTTTTCAGTGCTGAAAACCCTGCGACTACTTTTTAAAAATTAGATACTGTGGGTATAGGGAGCGCACATACCCGCAGTAACCCAAAATTGGGAGCAAGGTAAGCAAGGTTTTTTACCTCACTAAACCTCATGCCCAACTGAATTACCCCCATAGTGTCTCTGACCGTTATATATGGGTTACATATTATGGCCTAAATGTACTAAGCGTTAAAGAGTGATGAAGTGGACGTTGATAAAGTATCAGCCAATCAGCTTCCTAACTGTTATGTTACAGGATGTGTTTGCAAAAAATGACAGGAGCTAATTGATTGGTACTTTATCACTCTCCACTTTATCACTTTTTAAGACTTAATCTATCAATTCTGCAGTCTCAGACTTTGATGCGTATCTACCCATTGGCGATGATGGCACTCGCCAGGGGCAACAGCCGAGGAGGGGGCGCTGCCATTCTTAGCCAGGGGGTGGAATAAATTAGTAGTGGCATCGGCTTGGCTGGAGGCTCGTACGTCAGGCAGGAGCTGGGGCCAGTGCCCAGCACCGCACTGACTTGCAGTCGGGAGCTCCCAGCAGCAAGGGCTGCTGGGAGTTGTAGTTTATTTTCAGTTTCTTTAGTAAAGTGTGGTGCAGCGTCTGTAACAGTGGTTGCCTCCTGTGCAAGCCTCCAGCCAGGCAGGATTACCAGAGACCATGCCTATGTGCTGGGGGGACTACAGCTATGTGCTTAGGAGGTGGGCGGCTATGGCTATGTGCTAGGAGGGGAGTATTGCAATGTGCTGGGAGGGGGATGGGGACTTTGGTTATGTGCTGAGAGGAGGGTGGGGACAGGGGTGTATCTACCCATTGGCCAGGATGGCACTCACCAGCGGCGCCAGCCGAGGAAGGGGCATAGTGTGTAAGGGGTACTGCCACAGTGTGGGCAAAGTGTGCCACTTTTTTGCACATGATCCTTCTCTATTTCAAATATGGGGGGGAACGCCAAACTCTTACTATGCCAGAGGGGCGCTTAGACCACTAGATACACCTCCGATGATGACCATTGAAAGAAGCCAGCAAAGTAACCGTTTCACAACTTATAATAGTTTTAGGCATAGAACATGGCAACACGGTGGTACTGTGGTTAGCAATGCTGCTTTTCAGTGGGAGGGCCAGAATGTCACTTACATACTGTATATGCTCTCCACATGTTAGTGTGGGTTTCCTCCAAATAATAAGAATTTACTTACCGATAATTCTATTTCTCGTAGTCCGTAGTGGATGCTGGGGACTCCGTAAGGACCAGGGGGATAGCGGCTCCGCAGGAGACTGGGCACAAAAGTAAAGCTTTAGAACTACCTGGTGTGCACTGGCTCCTCCCCCTATGACCCTCCTCCAAGCCTCAGTTAGGATACTGTGCCCGGACGAGCGTACACAATAAGGAAGGATTTTGAATCCCGGGTAAGACTCATACCAGCCACACCAATCACACCATATAACTTGTGATCTAAACCCAGTTAACATCATGATAACAGAGGAGCCTCTAGAAAAGATGGCTCACTACAGCAATAACCCGATTTTTTTGGTAACAATAACTATGTACCAGTATTGCAGACAATCCGCACTTGGGATGGGCGCCCAGCATCCACTACGGACTACGAGAAATAGAATTATCGGTAAGTAAATTCTTATTTTCTCTAACGTCCTAAGTGGATGCTGGGAACTCCGTAAGGACCATGGGGATTATACCAAAGCTCCCAAACGGGCGGGAGAGTGCGGATGACTCTGCAGCACCAAATGAGAGAACTCCAGGTCCTCCTCAGCCAGGGTATCAAATTTGTAGAATTTTACAAACGTATTTGCTCCTGACCAAGTAGCTGCTCGGCAAAGTTGTAAAGCCGAGACCCCTCGGGCAGCCTAAGATGAGCCCACCTTCCTTGTGGAATGGGCTTTTACAGATTTTGGCTGTGGCAGGCCTGCCACAGAATGTGCAAGCTGAATTGTACTACAAATCCAACGAGCAATAGTCTGCTTAGAAGCAGGAGCACCCAGCTTGTTGGGTGCATACAGAATAAACAACGAGTCAGATTTTCTGACTCCAGCCGTCCTGGAAACCTATATTTATAGGGCTCTGACAACGTCTAGCAACTTGGAGTCCTCCAAGTCCCTAGTAGCCGCAGGCACCACAATAGGTTGATTCAGGTGAAACGCTGAAAACCACCTTAGGGAGAAACTGAGGACAAGTCCTCAATTCCGCCCTGTCCGAATGGAAAATCAGATGAGGGCTTTTACAGGATAAAGCCGCCAATTCTGACACGCACCTAGCCCAGGCCAGGGCCAACAGCATGACCACTTTCCATGTGAGATATTTTAACTCCACATATTTAAGTGGTTCAAACCAATGTGACTTTTGGAACCCAACAACTACATTTAGATCCCAAGGTGCCACTGGAGGCACAAAAGGAGGCTGTATATACAGTACCCCTTTCACAAACGTCTGAACTTCAGGGACTGAAGCTAGTTCTTTTTTGGAAGAAAATTGACAGGGCCGAAATTTGAACCTTAATGGACCCCCATTTCAGGCCCATAGACACTCCTGTTTGCAGGAAATGTAGGAATCGACCTAGTTGAAAATTCCTCCGTCGGGGCCTTACTGGCCTCGCACCACGCAACATATTTTCGCCAAATGCGGTGATAATGTTTTGCGGTTATATCTTTCCTGGCTTTGATCAGGATAGGAATGACTTCATTCGGAATGCCTTTCTCCTTCAGGATCCGGCGTTCAACCGCCATGCCGTCAAACGCAGCCGTGGTAAGTCTTGGAACAGACAGGGTCCTTGCTGGAGCAGGTCCCTTCTTAGAGGTAGAGGCCACGGATCCTCCGTGAGCATCTCTTGAAGTTCCGGTTACCAAGTCCTTCTTGGCCAATCCGGAGCCACGAATATAGTGCTTACTCCTCTCCATCTTATAATTCTCAGTACCTTGGGTATGAGAGGCAGAGGAGGGAACACATACACTGACTGGTACACTCACTGTGTTACCAGAGCGTCTACAGATATTGCCTGAGGGTCCCTTGACCTGGCGCAATACTTGTCGAGTTTTATAAACATGTGGAAGACTTCTGGGTGAAGTCCCCACTCTCCCGGGTGGAGGTCGTGTCTGCTGAGGAAGTCTGCTTCCCAGTTGTCCACTCCCGGAATGAATACTGCTGACAGTGCTATCACATGATTTTCCGCCCAGCGAAGAATCCTTGCAGCTTCTGCCATTGCCCTCCTGCTTCTTGTGTCACCCTGTCTGTTTACGTGGGTGACTGCCGTGATGTTGTCCGAATGGATCAACTCCGGGTGGCCTTGAAGCAGAGGTCTTGCTGAGCTTAGAGCATTGTAAATGGCCCTTAGCTTCAGGATATTTATGTGAAGTGATGTCTCCAGGCTTGACCATAAGCTCTGGAAATTCCTTCCCTGTGTGATTGCTCCCCAGCCTCGCAGGCTGGCATCCGTGGTCACCAGGACCCAGTCCTGAATGTGCGGCCCTCTAGAAGATGAGCACTCTGCAACCACCACAGGAGAGACACCCTTGTGCTTGGTGACAGGGTTATCCGCTGATGCATCTGAAGATGCGACCCGGACCATTTGTCCAGCAGGTCCCACTGGAAAGTTCTTGCGTGGAATCTGCCGAATGGGATTGCTTCGTAGGAAGCCACCATTTTTCCCAGAACCAGTTCATTGATGTACTGAGACTTGGCTCGGTTATAGGAGGTTCCCGACTAGCTCGGATAACTCCCTGACTTTCTCCTCCGGGAGAAACACCTTTTTCTGGACTGTGTCCAGGATCATCCCTAAGAACAGAAGACGAGTCGTCGGAATCAGCTGCGATTTTGGAATATTGAGAATCCAATCGTGCTGCCGCAACACTACCTGAGATAGTGCTACACCGACCTCCAACTGTTCCCTGGATCTTACCCTTATCAGGGAATCGTCCAAGTAAGGGATAACTAAAATTCCCTTCCTTCGAAGGAGTATCATCATTTCGGCCATTACCTTGGTAAAGACCCGGGGTGCCGTGGACCATCCATACGGCAGCGTCTGAAACTGATAGTGACAGTTCTGTACCATAAACCTGAGGTACCCTTGGTGAGAAGGGTAAATTGGGACATGAAGGTAAGCATCCTTGATGTCCCGAGACATCATGTAGTCCCCTTCTTCCAGGTTCGCAATCACTGCTCTGAGTGACTCAATCTTGAATTTGAACCTCCGTATGTAAGTGTTCAAGATTTTAGATTTAGAATCGGTCTCACCGAACCGTCCGGCTTCGGTACCACAACAGTGTGGAATAATACCCCGTTCCCTGTTGCAGGAGGGATACCTTGATTATCACCTGCTGGGAATACAGCTTGTGAATGGCTTCCAAAACTGCCTCCCTGTCAGAAGGAGACATCGTTAAAGCCGACTTTAGGAAACGGCGAGGGGGAGACGTCTCGAATTCCAATTTGTACCCCTGAGATATCACCTGAAGGATCCAGGGGTCTACTTGCGAGTGAGCCCACTGCGCGCTGAAATTCATTGAGACGGGCCCCCACCGTGCCTGATTCTGCTTGTAAAGCCCCAGCGTCATACTGAGGGCTTGGCAGAGGCGGGAGAGGGTTTCTGTTCCTGGGAACTGGCTGATTTCTGCAGCCTTTTTCCTCTCCCTCTGTCACGGGGCAGAAATGAGGAACCTTTTGCCCGCTTGCCCACGAAAAGACTGCGCCTGATAATACGGCGTCTTCTTATGTTGAGAGGCGACCTGGGGTACAAACGTGGATTTCCCAGCTGTTGCCGTGGCCACCAGGTCTGAAAGACCGACCCCAAATAACTCCTCCCCTTAATAAGGCAATACTTCCAAATGCCGTTTGGAATCCGCATCACCTGACCACTGTCGTGTCCATAACCCTCTACTGGCAGAAATGGACAACGCACTTAGACTTGATGCCAGTCGGCAAATATTCCGCTGTGCATCACGCATATATAGAAATGCATCTTTTAAATGCTCTATAGGCAATAATATACTGTCCCTATCTAGGGTATCAATATTTTTAGTCAGGGAATCCGACCACGCCAACCCAGCACTGCACATCCAGGCTGAGGCGATTGCTGGTCGCAGTATAACACCAGTATGTGTGTAAATACATTTTAGGATACCCTCCTGCTTTCTATCAGCAGGATCCTTAAGGGCGGCCATCTCAGGAGAGGGTAGAGCCCTTGTTCTTACAAGCGTGTGAGCGCTTTATCCACCCTAGGGGGTGTTTCCCAACGCACCCTAACCTCTGGCGGGAAAGGATATAATGCCAATAACATTTTAGAAATTATCAGTTGTTATCGGGGGAAACCCACGCATCATCACACACCTCATTTAATTTCTCAGATTCAGGAAAACTACAGGTAGTTTTTCCTCACCGAACATAATACCCCTTTTTGGTGGTACTCGTATTATCAGAAATGTGTAAAACATTTTTCATTGCCTCAATCATGTAACGTGTGGCCCTACTGGAAGTCACATTTGTCTCTTCACCGTCAACACTGGAGTCAGTATCCGTGTCGGCGTCTATATCTGCCATCTGAGGTAACGGGCGCTTTAGAGCCCCTGACGGCCTATGAGACGTCTGGACAGGCACAAGCTGAGTAGCCGGCTGTCTCATGTCAACCACTGTCTTTTATACAGAGCTGACACTGTTACGTAATGCCTTCCAACAGTTCATCCACTCAGGTGTCGACCCCCTAGGGGGTGACATCACTATTACAGGCAATCTGCTCCGTCTCCACATAATTTTTCTCCTCATACATGTCGACACAAACGTACCGACACACAGCACACACACAGGGAATGCTCTGATAGAGGACAGGACCCCACTAGCCCTTTGGGGAGACAGAGGGAGAGTTTGCCAGCACACACCAGAGCGCTATATATATACAGGGATAACCTTATATAAGTGTTTTTCCCCTTATAGCTGCTGTATTTTTAATACTGCGCGTAATTAGTGCCCCCCCTCTCTTTTTTAACCCTTTCTGTAGTGTAGTGACTGCAGGGGAGAGCCAGGGAGCTTCCCTCCAACGGAGCTGTGAGGGAAAATGGCGCCAGTGTGCTGAGGAGATAGGCTCCGCCCCCTTTTCGGCGGCCTTATCTCCCGTTTTTCTGTGTATTCTGGCAGGGGTTAAATTCATCCATATAGCCCAGGAGCTATATGTGATGCATTTTTTTGCCATCCAAGGTGTTTTTATTGCGTCTCAGGGCGCCCCCCCCCCCAGCGCCCTGCACCCTCAGTGACCGGAGTGTGAAGTGTGCTGAGAGCAATGGCGCACAGCTGCAGTGCTGTGCGCTACCTTGTTGAAGACAGGACGTCTTCTGCCGCCGATTTTCCGGACCTCTTCTGTCTTCTGGCTCTGTAAGGGGGCCGGCGGCACGGCTCTGGGACCTATCCATGGCTGGGCCTGTGATCGGTCCCTCTGGAGCTAATGTCCAGTAGCCTAAGAAGCCCAATCCACTCTGCACGCAGGTGAGTTCGCTACTTCTCCCCTTAGTCCCTCGATGCAGTGAGCCTGTTGCCAGCAGGTCTCACTGAACATAAAAAACCTAAAACTAAACTTTTCACTAAGCAGCTCAGGAAAGCCACCTAGTGTGCACCCTTCTCGTTCGGGCACAAAAATCTAACTGAGGCTTGGAGGAGGGTCATAGGGGGAGGAGCCAGTGCACACCAGGTAGTTCTAAAGCTTTACTTTTGTGCCCAGTCTCCTGCGGAGCCGCTATCCCCCTGGTCCTTACGGAGTCCCCAGCATCCACTTAGGACGTTAGAGAAATTTCAGTTTCCTTCCCCAGTACAAAGACATATAGTACTGATAAATTAAAGTGGCCATTCATGTTATACTCTAATTGTGCAATCACATTTTCTTTAAAAAAAACTTAATCTTTGCAGAATTGACATATGAGAATTGTCATATTGACATATGACAGATCTTTCAAACTCGATTCATTATAAACTTTACAGCACACACCATGGTACTCTAAGCATGGATACTTGAATTACTACAACACTGTATTGAGGAGGTAGTCACCATCCCGGCGGTTGGGATCCCGGAGGTCAGCATATCGACGCTGGGATCCTGCCAACTGAATGCCGGCAGGGGGACGAGGACTAGTCGCACTCGTGAGTGTCCAGGACACCCATAGAGTGGGAATAGAACCCAGAGTGGCAATAGAACCTGTGGCAAGCACAACGAACGACCGAGCCAGCAGCGTGGCGAGCGCAGCAGAGCCCGCAAGGGGCTTCATTGCGCTCGCCCCCCTGCTGGCATTCTGGCGGCCGGGATCCTGGCCTACGGTCAACCATACCCAGCGCCTGCATAGAAATGTAATTCATCTCTGTTGATGTATGATCAAAAGCAGGGTTGTCCCACCAGCAAATCACATCGTGGGTAGCATGGGCACATGTTTGTGGTTGGCAAATGAAAGTTACATTCAGAAGATTCTTCTCTCACTGCAGCAAGACTGCCTTTATAAATGGGTCACCATATACAGTACTGTGCAAGAGGTTTAGAAATAAATGATAAGTAATTGCTTACCAGCCTTGCATGTCCTATTGCAATTATAAAATCGAAAAAGGGCTCGAGTCCGGCTTTTTGTGCTGGGGAATTCTCTTGCACCTAAAATAAAGGAAACAGTCAGTTAGCTGGAGCTTTGTGTATGTCACTTATTTCACAGTCCGTGGACTATACCACTTTCTCCCTCGGATTCTAGAGCAGCTCACCAAGAACAAACCAAATCTAACATGGTGCAAATAGCACAAATATGCTTTAACAATAGCAACAAGCTCAATAATTTGCTTTCCTTAATATTATTTAATAATGAGTTACAAACATACACAATGGCCATCCAATTCTTGGGTTTAAAATATGCTATTTGTGATAACATTGCAATTACAATGTTAACGTTGGATCACACATACTCCTCTGAAAAGCATTTGTCTGTCTTCAGAGATACTGACACTCTAGAACATCAATAGGAACCATCAATGTGAACTTTGAACTATATCTGAATATATTAATATTTTTGAATCCAATAACTGGATGGACATTGTCTATGTCAGTAACAATAGAGTGAGTGAAGACATGCTTCTCTTTTGGTGCTAAGCATTAGCGCTTCTATAGTGGTGCGTAGTCCAGCGTCGGGCGCTGCAGCCGTGGTGAAAATCGCAGCCAAAATGGCCAGTACGCATGCGCAGTAGGGAATTTGGTCTCTGGAACATAGCAGGCACCATGTTTCTGGAGACCTGCACACGCGCAGTAGACTCCAGCACAATGCCGGAGACTACTGAACCATGCAGAGGAGGGGGACCATCCGGAACCCGCGCACAGGCCCCCTCCTCTGTTAAAACGCCCCTGGTTCTAACACTGATTATTATCTGTCAATCAAATAATGCACATTTGGACAAAGATTACCCCAGAATTTGGAATGGTATGATAATGTAATTAGTGTTCAATCCAGGGAGAGCTGCTGCACAGGAGAAATGCTCATTATACTGTATGCCTCACAAAGAGTGACAGGAAAGTAGCAGATGCAGAAAAAACATCATCATTCCCCATGCACTTTGCAGAACAGCACTTAATAGATACTGCTGATACGTGCCAGAAGTAATGTGGTCTGATAAGGTTACAGTAGAACTTTTTGACCTGAAAGCTGAGTGGCATGTATGACAGAAATCATCTTAAACACATCAGGAATGCAGTATATGGATCTTAAACCCATCAGGAAAAAGATTCAAAATCTATGTTTCCAATGAGGCCCTGTGGAACCAGGGTGCTCAATTTAAAAATCCACAGTACTTCCCTAGAACACAGAAGATTAAAACCTATCTCCCCCTCTCAATGTGGACTTCACATGTTGCACTCCAATGCATGGCAATCCAATTTGGTTGCAATTATGCGTTCTGGCAAAAAGCAGCATTACACTATATTGTTGAAACCCCTTCAGAATATTACATCAATGTTCTCTAAATCTATACTTGAGGGGGTATTACCACACATTGCAGGCCACAAGATCACCGCAATAAGTATACACAGTAATCAGTGTTACAGTGAATGAAGTCATTAATGGCATATTTTTTCCATGTATCAGTTGGCAATAATACTACAACTGATACATCTACTTTCTCCACATTTGAAGCAACCTTAATAGATTAATTTAACCAACCTTTCTGTATATATTCCATCTTATTCTCTTCTTTTCCCTTTTTAACATGCTGGGTGTTATCATACTTCTTAAATTTCTATTTTTCTTAAACACCACCCTAAGTTTTCTCTCTTGGAAGACAGTGTCTTGTTGAATTACGGCAAAATGATTTCATAATACCTTTTTCATCTCTCCTGACTTTTTATTGAATTTTGATACAAAACGCATCTTCTTTCTTCTCTTACCAATCCTAACTGCCTGTTCCACAGGCTTCTTTTTGTATTCGAAAAGACCAGCTCTACCTGGAGCATAGATATAAGAGATGTTTTCTTTACTTTTACTTTTGTCTTAATGGTTTTACATGTCATCTTACTGTGATCCTTTATAGGAATATACATTGCTATAATAGCAACCAGTTGCAAACTTTGAATTGTTATATTGTGCAGTAAATAATTTTGTGTGTGTGTATATATATATGTGTGTGTGTATTTTAGAGTATTTGAGTGTATTATTCACATGCCAGACCTCTTAATAATTAGCGCAAAAAACAATATACATTTATTGAAATATTACATCACATAAACATGTACAGTATGTGATTTGTTATCAGGCATACTGTATATAAGGTTTTTCAGATATCTAAGTAAACCACATTAACCGGAAAAATTGTCCCACACAACCTAGGGCCTGACTCAAAGCTGTACGTATTCCCGATGGCAGAACATGTCAGACATTGTCGCACACCGTGCCGCCAACTGCTTGACAGGCTGCTGGTGTTTGTGGGTGGGCGGTGCTGGCCATCATTCCCAAAAACAGGAGCATGCTGACCCAGTTTTCTTGGAATGGGGAGGGCAGGGTCTGCAGGTGCAGATTTTCTGGCCTTGGCTGTACAGTTCTGGCAGTCATTAGGCTTACTCAGATAGCCGAGGGCTGCGATCATACCAACCGATGGTGACAGAGCACTCAGATTGCAGATGCTGTCAGGAGGCGTCTATTTCCTACAGATGCCTCCTGCTACATTAGCATATTAGTTGCACGGTCATGCACAGCTGCTTACCTGTGACTGTGCAATAACGTACAACTACGATCAGACCCCTATTGCACTATCTTTCTTGTTAAAGGATTAGCAGTGCTCCTCACAGTGTAATGGTGCCCATACACTTGTGCGATGCCCCGCGACGCGACATCGCAGCGGCAGTTCAGGTGCGATGAAATCACACCTGAACTGCCAAAGAGATTACCACGCGATCATGCGATAGATCGCATGATAATCACATGATGGGCACGTCACCGCCGAGTGGGCTGCTCCCGGCGGGTGCCCATTGCAGTGCGATATATAGCATTTGTTTTTAAAAACACATGCGATCGCACTGCGATTCAATAAATATTAAGTGCAGCACATACAATCTTAAGACGCGAGATTCGATCGGCGTGCCCGCGCATCGCGTCAAAAGGTACCTAAAATGTGCATACAGTCCTTCAATTTCTCTCACAGATGCGGTCGAAATCAAAGATTAGCACCGATTATCTCACAAGTGTATGGGCACCATTAGTAAGAAGAAGCATGTGATGATGATTTCTGCATGTCTGTCATTATCACTGAACAACTGTAGTCATTTACTTTTTTTCCTTTCCAGTTTTCCTACATTTCTGGGAATTGGGTTTCCATATAAAAGATACCACAGTAGTGTATCCAGCGCTATCTGTATACACAGCTCCTGTAATAGTGTGTGATACAGTATATACTGGTGTGTCACACAGAGGTAACCTGTAGCTTCCCTTTACATCAGTTAGATAGCCAGGGTGTGGTGACGCCCTACCTGCACATACATGTAGGACGGGGACTGGGAACAATTCCCTTGCTTCATGCTACATTACTGGTTTATAAATACAGAAACATAGCACAAACATTTCATACAGAATGACAAATACACAAATGGTTATTAAACCACTATAACTTACACACACACTAAGAAAAATGCACCTTATTGTCACTGTGAACAGCAGATGTGTGTCTGACACCTTCTATTTACTGTACTCCAAAGTTTTATAGTAACTAAGGGAACTGTGAGTCAGCGGCAATAAACACACTACAACTGTCCACTGCAGTGCCACAGACTCTGCATGTGCAATCCTCCGACACATGGGCAGTGTTTAACAGAAGAGGCGGATAACCGGGTTCACTACGATCTGCCGGCGGTCGGGCTCCCGGCGACCAGCATACCGGCGCCGGGAGCCCGACCGCCGGCTTACCGACAGTGTGGCAAGCGCAAATGAGCCCCTTGCGGGCTCGCTGCGCTGCGCTCGCCACGCTACGGGCACGGTGGCGCGCTATGCGCGCCACGCTATTTTATTCTCCCTCCAGGGGGGTCGTGGACCCCCACGAGGGAGAATAAGTGTTGGTATGCCGGCTGTCGGGATCCCGACGCCGGTATACTGTGCGGCGGGATACCAAGAGCCGGCATACTGAAGACCACCTGTGTGCATTCACTATCTCTCTGTATATGACTGGGAAGATGGCACTGCAGAGAAGGGGGAACCCATTGGTACCAGGCTGGGTGTGGAGCAATGGGGGTATGTTCAGTGGAGAAGTCTGCTGAACAAGGGCCCCCTGGTGAGTCCATGAATTCATCTGAATAAAGCTCTTTCTTTGGTGTTTTCACCAGAGAAAAGGCTTTTCTCAACCTTCCTCAATCTATTAATAGATTACAGATTTCTCCAGTGCACACTAGGTTTGTGCTTCTTACCTCTATGGGTAGGGAGACTCCTAAGCAACAGCGGCAAAATATCAATAGTGAATAATGACAGAAAAGTGGTAGTGCTTATAGAGTTGCACAGAGCTAGTGACACTGGTGATTAGCTACTGGTTCACCTTGCAAGGCCGAATGTGTAACAGCTTGCTGCGTCCCTGGCTGACTGCGCTTGATTTTGCCACAATTTGCACTGATTCGTTTAACGGCAGATGTCTCTCACGCAGGACACATAGCATGGAAATGACAGCATTTTTTTAATGAAAATACAAATAAAATAGTATTTGAACTGTATGATCAAATGCATGCAGTACTACTGACATGACACTACATGCTAACGTCACCCCAGCTTCATTTTCACCTTCCTCTGCTTTTATGGGCTGGCAAAAGCAATACGTGGCCGCATAAGACATTGCTTTCCACAAACAAAAATAAAAATACTTTGCTTTATTGAGCCCTATTACATTTTATATTGGTGGTATTGGGCATTGCGGTACACGGTTTTACAGCACAGTATAATGAAAATGAATCCCTATAAAGTCACAACATAGAGTACGGATTAAAGAGGAGCTATGCCAGCCACAGTTTGTTTATGCATTTACATTAATGTCATAGTCCTAGAACCAATGTCCTATAAAGAAATGTCAAGGTAGAGCCTAACTGCACAAAAACATACTTTTTCCAGCCTACGACAACTGGGAAAAGATCAAACTGAAATACGAGCAATACAGCTCAGACAGCAGTTGTGTTAAAACCACCAGCAGAAACAAGAAGTGTTCCAGATGGGGAACGTTGGGTGATGTTACCATCTTGTTATGTTGTTCTCTGGTTATACTGGTTTAGGATAGCTGCGTGTGCACGTCCATTGTCTTTACAAGAGAAACCCCTGCGCAGTAGTCAGACACAGCGGGAAAAGGGTAGAAGCAAGGTGTAGCCATCACGGGTCAGAAGGAACAAGAGGGGTCATTCCAAGCTGATCGCTCACTAGCAACTTTTTGCAGCGCTGCGATCAGATAGTTGCCGCCTATGGGGCAGTGTATTTTCGCTTTGCAAGTGTGCGAACGCTTTTGCAGCTGACGGCACAAAAAAGTTTGTTGCAGTAGCTCTGGACTTACTCCGCCGCTGCGATCACTTCAGACTTTTTGGTCCCGGAATTGACGTCAGTCACCCACCCTGCAAACGCTTGGGCACGCCTGCGTTTTTCAAAACACTCCCAGAAAACGGTCAGTTGACACCCACAAACGCCCTCTTTCTGTCAATCACCTTGCAATTGGCTGTGCGAATGGATTCTTCGATGAATCCATCGCCCAGCACCGATCCTCTTTGTACCCATACGACGCGCCTGCGCATTGCGGTGCATACGCAGTTTTGCAGAGTTTTAACTCGATCACAGCGCTGCAAAAAGTTGCTAGCGAGCGATTAACTCGGAATGACCCCCAAGAAAAACAACAACTGGACAAAGCAAGGTGTAGCTACTAAGTGCCCCATTCAGACCTGATCCCTGTTGTGCAAATTTGCAAGACGGACGATTATCGATCAACTGCGCATGCGTACGGATCGTAATGCGCACGCGAAATACCAAACTGCGAAAGAATCCAGTGTCTTTTTTTATTGTTAGACGTACACAAGTTGATTGACAGGAGGTGGATGTTTGCTTGTGGTAACTGCCCGTTTTCTGGGAGTGTCAGTAAAAACGCAGGTGTTCCCAAGCATTTTCAGGGAGGATATGTGACATCAGCTCCATCCCCGAACAACCTGTTGCTATCGCACTGTAGGAGCAGGGCCAGGGCTACGCACAGACTGGAAATATCATTCAATGGTGAGTGAGTTGCAAACAGATTTGCAGCTGAGCGGCGTACACAAAGCTTTTCGCACGGCGTATGCAGACTTGCACGGGGCGGGTATTTGCTCTGTTTGGGCGGCGACTATGTACTGCGGTTCGCTCAGCACACATCTCTCCCCAAATCAGGCCGTGAATACGGCCCTTAGACCTCAGTTGTAGGAACTGTGCCCAGGGAGACTGACATTTCGAGGAAAGAATTACTTAACTAGTGGTGAGAAATCAACCAACTCACACCCTCAACCATGCCGCACACATGGCACTGAACATAACACACGCCAACAGGCACGAACCAATTGCAGCAACATGCTGAAAACCAAGATAACACAACTTGTGTAACTCTAATAACTAAACTGCAGGTAAAGTACGCACTGGGACGGGCGCCCAGCATCCTCAACGGACTAGGAGAAAAGGATTTACCGGTAGGTATCAAAATCCTATTTTCTCATACGTCCTAGAGGATGCTGGGGACGACATCAAGACCATGGGGTCTATACCAAAGCTCAAGTATGGGCGGGAGAGTGCGGATGACCCTGCAGCACCGATTGACCAAACTTTAGGTCCTCATCGGCCAAGGTGTCAAACTTGCAGAACTTAGCAAATGTGTTTGACCCTGACCAAGTAGCTGCTCGGCAAAGTTGTAATGCCAAGACCCCCTGGGCAGCCGCCCAGGATGAGCCCACCTTCCTAGTGGAGTGGGCCTTTACCGACGTCGGTAACGGCAATCCAGCCGTAGTATGAGCTTGCTGAATCGTATTTCTGATCCAACGTGCAAAAGTCTGCTTGGAAGAAGGACAGCCAATCTTGTTGCGAGCATGCAGGACAAACAGAGCCTCTGTTTTCCGTATACGAGTTGTTCTAGCAACATAGATTTTCAAAGCTCTAACCACATCTAGAGATTTTGAATCAGTGAATCTGTCAGTAACTACTGGCACTACAATAGGTTGGTTTATGTGGAAAGATGAAACCACCTTCGGAAGAAAATGTTGTCGAGTCCTCAACTCTGCCCTACCTTCATAGAAGATCAGGTAAGGGCTCTTGTGAGACAAGGCCCCCAACTCAGACACCCGCCTTGCGGATGCCAAAGCCAAAAGCATCACCACTTTCCAAGTAAGAAACTTCAACTCTATCTTTTGTAGAGGCTCAAACCAATCCAATTGAAGGAACTGCAATACCACGTTAAGGTCCCATGGTGCCACTGGAGGCACGAATGGAGGCTGGATGTGCAGAACCCCTTTCACGAAGGTCTGAACCTCTGGAAGAGAGGCCAATTGTTTTTGGAAGAACACTGACAAGGCCGAAATCTGGACCTTGATTGATCCCAATCGGAGGCCCGCCTCCACACCATTCTGCAGAAAATGGAGGAAACGCCTTAAGTGAAACTCTTCCGTAGGAGCTTTCTTGGATTCACACCAAGACACACATTTTCTCCAAATACGGCGGTAATGTTTTGACGATACTCCCTTTCTGGCCTGAATAAGGGTGGGGATGACCTCCTTGGGAAAACCCTTCCTTGCTAGGATACGGCGCTGAACAGCCATGCCGTCAAACGTAGCCGCGGTAAGTCTTGGTACACGCACGGCCCCTGCAGCAGCAGATCCTCTCGAGGAGGAAGAGGCCGAGGATCTTCTATGAGCAACTGCTGAAGATCTGGGTACCAAGCCCTCCTCAGCCAGTCTGGGGCAATGAAGATTGCTCGAACCCTTGTTTTTCTTATGATCCTGAGTACTTTTGGGATCAGCGGAAGTGGAGGGAAGACATACACTGACGGAAAAACCCACTGGGTCACCAGTGCATACACTGCTACTGCTTGAGGGTCTCTCGACCTTGAACAGTATCTCTGAAGCTTCTTGTTGAGACGAGACGCCATCATGTCTATTTGAGGAACTCCCCAAAGACTTGTCACCTCTGTGAAGACTTCTTGGTGAAGGCCCCACTCTCCTGGATGGAGATCGTGTCTACTGAGGAAGTCTGCTTCCCAGTTGTCTACTCCCGGAATGAATATTGCCGACAGAGCTTGTAGACGTTTTTCTGCCCAGCGGAGGATTTTTGTCACCTCTGCCATTGCCGCTCTGCTTTTCGTTCCGCCCTGCCTGTTTATGTATGCAACTGCTGTTACATTGTCTGCCTGGATCTGCACGGGACGGTTTTGAAGAAGATGTACCGCTTGTTGAAGGCCGTTGTAAATGGCTCTTACCTCCAGTACATTTATGTGAAGGCAGGCTTCCTGCTGTGACCAACGACCCTGGAAGTTTTCTCCCTGAGAGACTGCTCCCCAGCCTCGGAGACTTGCATCCGTGGTTACCAGGATCCAGTCCTGAATCCCGAACCTGCGTCCCTCTAGCAGGTGAGAGCTGTGCAACCACCACAGGAGCGAAATCCTGTTTTTTGAGGACAGGATTATCTTTCGGTGCATGTGTAGGGGTGACCCCGACCATTTGTCCAACAGGTCCCACTGGAATACTCTGGCATGGAACCTGCCAAACTGTATGGCCTCGTAGGCCGCCACCATCTTCCCCAACAACCGAATGCACTGATGGATCGACACACTTCATGGTTTCAATATCTGTTTTACCATTTTCTGGATTTCCAGAGCCTTTTCCAGCGGAAGAAATACTCTCTGAACTTCTGTGTCCAGAATCATCCCGAGTAAAGACAACCTTGTCGTCGGTTCCAACTGTGACTTTTGGTAATTTATGATCCACCCGTGTTGTTGGAGTATTGACAGAGAGAGTGATATGTTTTGTAACAACTGCTCCCTGGATCTCGCCTTTATCAGGAGGTCGTCCAGATAAGGAATTATATTGTCTCCTTTCTGACGAAGGAGGACCATCATCTCCGCTATCACCTTGGTGAATACCCTCTGCGCCGTGGAGAGACCGAAAGGTAACGTCTGGAATTGGTAATAGCAACCCTGGACTGCGAATCTCAGATAAGTCTGGTGAGGAGGATAAATGGGAACATGCAGGTAAGCATCCTTTATGTCCACCGACACCAAGTAGTCCCCCTCCTCCAGACTGGCAATCACAGCACGAAGTGATTCCATCTTGAACTTGAACCTTTTCAGGTAGCAATTCAGATTTTTCAGATTTAGGATCGGTCTGACCGAGCCGTCCGGCTTCGGAACAACAAAGAGGCTTGAATAAAAACCCCGCCCTTGTTGTGACAACGGTACCAGGACTATGACCTGGTCTTTACATAATTTTTGGATTGCCGCTGTTACTGCTTCTCTTTCTGGCGGAGAAACTGGCAAGGTCGATTTGAAAAATCGGCATGGAGGAACGTCTTGAAACTCCAGTTTGTATCCCTGGGATACTATTTGCAACACCCAGGGATCCAGGCCAGACAGAATTCAATCCTGGCTGAAGAGTTTGAGACGTGCCCCCACCCGAGCGGCCTCCCGCAAGGGAGCTCCAGCGTCATGCTGGGGATTTGGCAGAATTAGGGGTAGACTTCTGCTCTTGGGAACCTGGAGCTGCTGTGGGCTTCTTCCCCTTCCCCTACCTGCAAAGAAGGGGGAGCCTCTCGTCTTTTTGTATTTATTGGGCCGAAAGGACTGCATTTGTGGGTGATAGGTCTTTTTTGCCGATGCAGAGGGCAAAAATGTCGACTTACCTGGGGTAGCCGCCGAGACTAACGCATCCAGGCCATCGCCAAATAAGGCCTCACCTTTATATGGGAGAGCCTCCATGTTTCTTTTGGAATCTGCATCCGCGTTCCACTGGCGAATCCACAATGCCCACCTAGCCGATACTGCCATGGTAGCGGCTTGTGAACTCAAGAGTCCAATATCCTTCATTGCTTCCAGCATGTAGGCGGCAGCATCCTTGATATTCCCTAACTTAAGGAGTATCTCATCTTTATCAATCGTGTCAAATTCTGATGACACGCTTTCTGACCATTTTCCAATAGCGCGACTCACCCATGCGCAGGCAATAGTGGGCCTGAGCAGTGTCCCATTGGTAACATAAATGGATTTCAATGTCGTTTCCATTTTTCGGTCTGCCGGCTTTTTAAGAGAAGCCGTGCCAGGAGCAGGGAGAATTACCTTCTTTGTCAACCTGGAAAGTGCACTGTCTAACACAGGGGGTGACTCCCATTTTTTTCTGTCTTCAGCCGGGAAATGGTAAGCTATGTGAATACTTTTGGGAAATACGAAATTTTTTATCAGGATGCACCCACATCCCTTCAAACAGAGCATTTAGTTCGTGTGAAGGAGGAAACGTGACTTTGGATTTCTTTTCCTTACATAAATACGCCTTCTCCTGAGGTACAGGAGTGGTTTCTGTAATCTCCAACACGTCCCTTCCCTTACAGCCACAATCATATATTGTATACGTTTTGCCAATTTATGATCTAACTCTCTGGATTCACTATCGTCGACACAAGAATCAGAATCCGTGTCGGTATCAGTGTTTACAACATTTGCAAATGGTCTCTTATGTGACCCAGAGGGGCCGCCCGCATAAGGAATAACAGCATCATTAAAAAATCACATCTTCCACAGATTTTCTCCAGCATGCAGCCTTAGATTCAGACTTATCTTATCTACGGTTAATCAGATGCATACTGTCACGTATCTCTTTTACCCATGCAGGCTCTTGGTGTGCCGGTAGCGCCCCCACATTACAACTCTGTGTCCCTAAAATGGCTTCCTCCGGGGAGGAACTCCCTGCCTCAGACATGCCTCACACGTGTACAGCACACTCACAGACACACTGGGACTTATTTTGGGGACAGACCCACAGTAAAATCTGTCAGAGGGACACAGGATAGGAGCAGCCAGTTCACAATCCCAGCGCCAGTATTGCCTGTGAACACAGTATGTCCACAGCCCAACAGCGCTTTTAAATAGTAATATACACTATCAAATGCACCACAATCGCTTTGTGCCCACCCTTAATAGCACCCTGTACTTGTCAGAAGTGGAGGAAAGGACCAGCGTGTTCTCTGCAGCCTGAGGAGAGAGAGAAAATGGCGCTGAGTAGTGTGCTGGCTGCCTGAGGAAGAAGCTCCGCCCCCGCAATGGCGCGTCCTTACACTCCGTATACTACATAATATTAATACTGGCGGGGGTAGGCTGTGCCAGCGGCATCTTATGCCCCCTTTTAGCCAGTTTCAGGTATTTTTCTTGCTGCCCAGGGCGCCCCCCCTGCGCCCTGCACCCTGCAGTGCCTGTGCGTGTGGGCAGCAATGGCGCACTGCGCTCACGCCAGCCGCTCGGCACCTCAGCCGCCACTTGATTGAAGATCATTCTTCTCATACTCACCTGTCTTCTGACTTCTGGCTCTGCGAGAGGGGTGACGGCAAGCTGTGGGAGTGAGCATCTAGACACGGCTAGCGTTCAGTACCCTTCAGGAGCTAATGGTGTCCTGTCAGCCAGAAGCAGAGCCATGATACTCTTTAGGAAGTTGGTTCTGCTTCTGCCCCCTCAGTCCCACGAAGCAGGGAGTCTGATGCCAGCAGATCTCCCTGAAAATAAAAAACCTAACAAGTCTTTTCAGAGAAACTCAGTAGAGCTCCTCAGAGTGCATCCAGTCTCCCACATTTCTAAAACTGAGGTCTGGAGGAGGGGCATAGAGGGAGGAGCCAGTACACACCAAATGAAAAGTCTTTAGAGTGCCCATGTCTCCTGCGGATCCCGTCTATACCCTATGGTCTTGATGTCACCCCAGCATCCTGTAGGACGTATGAGAAACATAATTCTACGAATGACATAATAACCCAGGCCGGTGGAAGTCCTGCTTTGGGAGCTGATGAGCTGGGAGTTAGGGCAGCGGAGGCATCAAAAATGGCCACGGGAGGAGGACTTCTGCGTATGACCAGCAGCAGCTCCTCCTCCCATAGACGTTTGTGGAGACACTGGGGGTAATTCAGACCTGATCACTCGCTAGCTGTTTTTTGCACTCCTGCGTCCACATAGTAGCCACCTACCGGGGAGTGTATTTTAGCTATGCAAGTGTGGAATTGCATGTGCAGCCGAGCGGCCCAAAAAGATTTAGTGCCGTTTCTGAGTAGCCCAGGACTTACTCAGCCGCTGCGATCACATCTGCATGTCCGGGACTGGAATTGACGTCAGACACCCACCCTGAAAACGCTTGGGAACGCATGCGTTTTTCCAACTACTCCCAGAAAACGGTCAGTTGACACCCACAAACGCCTTCTTCCTGTCAATCTCCTTGCGATCGCCCGTGCAAATGGATTCTTCGCACAAACCCATCGCAGAGCAACGTACCGCTTTGTACCTGTGCGACGCGCTTGCGCATTGCGGTGCATACGCATGCGCAGTTCAGACCTGATCGCAGCGCTGCAAAAAACGCAAGCGAGCGATCGGGTCTGAATTACCCCCACTGTCTTTATGCAACCACGGTCACACCCAGGGGTAATTCAGATCTGATCGCAGCAGAAAATTTGTAAGCTAATAGGCAAAACCATGTGCACTGCAGGGGGGGGGGGGGGGGGGGGCAGATATAACATGTGCAGAGAGAGTTAGATTTGGGTGGGTTATTTTGTTTCTGTGCAGGGTAAATACTAGCTGCTTTATTTTAACACTACAATTTAGATTTCAGTTTGAACACACCCCACCCAAATCTAACTCCCACTGCAGATGTGATATCTGCCCCCCCCCCCTACAGTGCACATGGTTTTGCCCATCAACTAACAAATTTGCTGCTGCAATCAGATCTGAATTAGGCCCCCAAACCCCCACCCCAGAAAATGCAGTCAAGAATTCATGAAGCTGCAGGGGCGGGCACAGTGCACACTGACTGCCAGCAAGCAAAAGTGAAAAAAAAAAAAAAAAAGCTAGTAGCATTACTAATGTGGTGCATATGTATAAGGGGCATTACTGTGTGGCATTATGTGCACAAAGGCATTACAAATGTGGGGCATATGTTTAAGTGACATTAATGTGTGTCATTATTTGTAAGTGGCATTAATGTGTATAAGGGGGGCTATTACCTTGTGGCATAACGTGTATAAAGGGCACTACCAAGTGGTGTAATATGAATAAGTAGCAATACAGTGTGGTGTAATGTTAACAAGGAGCAATGCAGTGTGCTGTAACGTCAACAAGGAGTAATGCAGTGTGGTGTAACGTCAACAAGGATTTATATGGTGTGGTGTAACGTGAATAAGGGGCACTACTGTGAGGCGTAATGTGAATAAGGGACCCTCATGTGATGTAACATGAATAGGGGACACTATCGGGTGATATAATGTGAATAACACTGCACTACTGTGTGGCGTACTTTGAATTGGGGGTACTAGTGTGTGGCCACACCCCTTTCCAGCAAGAACACGCCCCACTGTACCTATTCCAAATATGGTGGGTGGTGGCAACAATGCTCTTGCTGGCATGGGGCACCAAAATGAGGATTGCTATGAGTGAGGAGTGGTGCTACTGGGTGATGGGTGCTGTGCTGGGAGAGGGCTGCTGGGTCAGAGGCGGAACTAGTGGTGGCTCTAGGGGACACCAGCGAAAATCTTGCCTAGGGCATTACAATGGTTAGGGCTGGCTCCGTAATGACCTATATCTGTTGGTGAGCAGCATGATATTTTTCAGGTGCCACAAGAGGGACATACATTACCTCATCATATCAGCAGAATGACAATAGTAGACAAAAGCACCTCCATTAAGTGTTTTTCCATCCTAAGCAACAGTTTACTCTATGGTTAGACAAGCCTGCGATAAGACATCACCATCCAATAACAGAATAACCGGCTATATACAGTGCTCACTCTGTAAAATCACAAAAACGAAAGCGAAAACATGGCCTGCTTAACAGTGCTCTAGAGGGATCTGGTCAGCATACCGGAGTTCGGGCTGCCAGCAGCTGGAATACTGACACCTGAATCCCAGCACTGGTTGGAATGCCGACACAGTAATGCCAACTGCCGGCATCCCGGACGCAAGTATGCCGGGGCTACTTAGTGTCAAGCCGCAAGGGGTGGGGGTTGGGGTTTTGGCTGCGGGAGGAAGGTTAGGCTGCAAGGGAAGGGGGGGGGGGGGCTAGGCACCACCGGGGAGGGTTAGGCTGTGTGGTTGCGGGAAGGGAGGGTTAGAATTAGTGGGGTAGAAGAGGAGGGTTACTTACCTCCATGTTGGAATACCGCTGTCACTATTCTGACCGCCAGCATCTCAAGCGCCGGGTTCCCGATACAATCCCATTCTAGAGAATTAAGATTCAGACCGCTACGGATAGAGTGAGAAGCCGGCAAACAAATATTATAAAGGCCTAATTCAGACATGCAACATTTAGCGCTTGCAATCCTCTATAGAGTGAAAAATGTCAATGTCAGCTCACAAAACAGACAATGATTTTGACAAACATACAGTATTGTCACTAAAACACTGTAATTGTGAACTGTACTTTAAAATGATAAAGCAATGCTGGGCCTCCTGTGAATTGTTGCTATGAATAATGTTTATCAGTCCCACTTCTTTCAATGTTACCTTCTCTGCAGTGGTTATCTCAATGCAGGACAACACGCGGACCTCCAACCCTTCACTTGCAGCCCCCCTCCTTCCCGCTCTCTGGTCCACAGGTTCCTCATACATCTTTGCTGCAGTCATGTCAAAAGACATTAGTTGTAACGTGACTAGGACGCACCAGGAGATTGTGTCGATTAATTTGACATATGACACTATATGTGTGTAACTGAGTCTCTGAATCTGTATATGAAGTGCTACAGCCGTAGCTTTTTAACAATACAATTTCTGTTCTGCTACGTATTCAGATTCAGTCATACACAATATAAAAGTGACATATATGAAATTAATCAGCAGTCTCCTTGTGCTTCCTAGTCACATTGTTTGTGAATAAGATGCATTCTCAGCAAAAAAAGATGCCTGCATAGTTGCACGGAACCTGGCTGCTCACTCACACCAGGCATCTTGCACTGCATGGCGTATAAAGGCTAGACGTATGAGGATGCATCTGTAGATTACAGCATTAAAAGGCTTGCTGATATCTTATAGCAGAAAGATGCCTGATTAAATGTATTAATTTAACTAACTGCAAAGATTAAGAATGTGTGGCCCTTTTGAATGCTCAATGTGGCCCCTTAATTATATCAGGTTACCTATTACAGGCTTAGCTGTTTGCAGGCAGAATACAGATACACTAAACATTGTGATTATATTGCAGACGGAGACTAAGGGGTCTATTTATTAACATTATTTTTACTAAAATAATGTGAAAAAGGGTGATTTCACACCCGTTTCACATTATTTTAGTATCACCTGAATGTATTAAAGGGCATTTGGAGCAGTTTTCATGAAAAACTGCTCCAAACCCTTTAATTCACTTTTTTTTTAGTGACCAAAAACGGGTTCCCCATACTTATAATGGGAAATGTGATGTGGGACGAATTTACTAAAAAAAAAAAAAAAGGGGGGGGGGAAATACCGGTGTGCCCTGTGATAATCTCGCCAACTCAGGCTGGCGAGTTCACAGGGCAGCACTGCGATAATGTGGCATTTGCCCAGCTTTCTCTGCCCCTGGTAGAGAAAGCTGAGTGAGTACCCGGCACAGTGATCAGCTATGTGTGTCCGATGGACACACCTAGCTGATCACAGTGTAAAAAGTAAAAAAACAAAAAACCATACTCACCTGTCCAGGGAGCCGGTGTTCGCTGCTCCTGTGAGCGCTGCCGGGCGCCGGGTTCCCCATATGCCTCAATGTGACCCCGGTGCAGTAAAGTGACTCTGCAAAGTGGCAGCGCACATTACAGCATCAGGGGTCACTGCAGCGCACAGGATCTGGCGTCGGGCAGCCCAGCAGAAGAAGAACGGACCGGCTCCCTGGACTGGTGAGTATATTGATCATCTTGGGGGGTAGTCGCGACGGGGGAACGGGGTCGACCGGGCAGTGGCGGTAGCAGCAGGACATCGGGGTATTTTTTCCGAAAAATACCCAGATGATGCTGCGGAGTATCATCGCAGGGACAGAGCTTGACCACAAGATCTGTCCCTGCACGTGATAATTGATACATCCCTGCAATGTAATCAATTATCGCAGAGCGAGTTTGGGCGATTTTATTACCTGTCATCCGCATCCTGGATGCAGATGGTGATAAATAGGCCCCTAATACTGTAAACAGGTGTAATGAATCACATTACTGTAGCTTCTACCACAATCTCCATCTACTGTACATAGTGGCTGTTTCCCCACACCAGTACTGCCTTTAGAAGAAATATAGACTGAAATCTGCCACTGGGATCCAACAAAGTTCCTATGAAAAGCTCTTTTGGGTCATAATAATGAGACAGGAAAATAGGCAAATTACTTAGTCATATCTTAACTTTACTACAGATATTCTTTTAAGATGGAATTACTCTATAAACGGAACCTAGAGGAGCGTCCTGCAACAGGATCTAAGGCATGGCAATTCAGTGAAACATGTTTCTGTTTCCAGTGTGTTTAAATAACCTGTAAGTAGCTTATCTATGCAGACAAACAGGTCACAAATGTTTTATGCAATATTTGATTTACAAGGAACATAGGGCCTAATTCAGATCTGACCGCAGCTGCAAATTTGTAAGCTAATGGACAAAACCATGTGCACTGCAGGTGGGCAGATATAACATTTGCAGAGAGTGTTAGATTTGGGTGGGGTGTGCTCAAACTGAAATCTAAATTGCAGTGTAAAAATAAAGCAGCCAGTATTTACCCTGCACAGAAACAAAATAACCCACCCAAATCTAACTCTCTCTGCACATGTTATATCTGCCCCCTCTGCAGTGCACATGGTTTTGCCCATTAGCTAACAAATTTGCTACTGCGATCAGATCTGAATTAGGACCATAATCTTTTATATCCTCTACTGAAAATAAGACAACATGGCAATAGCAAGAAGGCCAGGTCTTTAACCACTTGCCTGGCAAGGTCGCATCAGATGCGACCATGCCTGCAAGTGCTTTATCTGCCTGGTAGCACAGGATGCGATCAGTCAGATAAACAGTGTTTGCAGTGGCAGGGAAGGGAAACTTTCCTCCACTGCTGCTGTCAGAGGGACCAGAAGGTCCCTCTGCCTCCCTTCATTCTGCCCTACTGATTGCCGTGCTGCCAATCACTGCTGATCAGTCAGCACGGCAGGACTCCCCCCTCGAGCGGCTGCAGACAATAGCAGCCGCTGGGAAGTGTAAATTACCCCCCCCCCCCTCCCAAGCACCCCCTGTGTACCTAGAGACTGTCCCAACTCCAACTTTCAAAATGAAAGCCGCGATGGTCGCAATGTTTCCGAAAGTCGCGATGTTCCCGATCGATGTTCCGATGTTATAAAATATATATATATATAAAAAATATATATTATTGTAACTAAAATAATTTTGGATAGGGTTAAATTCATGTTCTTCACCTAATTCACTCATAAAAAACCCCAACAATCTCTGAGCGGTTTTGGGGGGGGGGGGAAATCGTCAGTTAAGTGGTTAACTGGAACCTCCTAAAACAAAAACAGTTTGGTACATTCAGGGGCTTATGTAGAATGAGTAGTACCCTGCTCTGTGCAATGTATGGTATGTAAAATCACTGCGTCAATGCTCCTGGTGCCAACCCATATGCATATTGCGATACTTGCAGTTTTGCATGTACTGCAATTGCAGCTGTTATAGTGGGATGGGGTGTGGATTATTAGATCTACACTAAAAAGGTCTACAGTCAATAGGTCTACCACTAATGGTAGACGAGCATTAGGTCGATAAGGTCAAGAGGTCGACTTAGAATAGGTAGACAGTAGAAAAGGGCAACAGGGTCAAAAGGTCGACAGAAAAAAAAGGTTGACAATTATTTTTTCCTTTTTTTTTTTTTTTTGGGGGGGGGGGGGGGGGTTTTGTTACTTTTCTGCTACAAACATGTCCCATTAGTGTGTCATGTCCCCTTGCATGTGCTCAGCTCAGGTTACTATTCCCAATTGTAGTCCACGTGGATGGTAAAGTATGAAAAAGTAAAAAGAAAACAAAAACTTGTGTCGACCATGTGTGTGCGTTGACCTTTTGACCCTGTTGATTTTTTGAACTGACTACCTTTTTCAAGTCGACCTAATGCATGTCTACCATTAGGGGTCGACCTACTAACTGAGGACATTTTTAGTTTAGATTTCTAGACCGAATACCAGTGGGAACCCCGAAACCCAGACCAACGGCATCCTGAAGGTAAGTATTGGGGTGAGGGTTAGGATAATGCACTGGAAGGGGGGTGGGGGGCATGTTTAGCCGTAGCCGCCACCCCCTGTGTCCAGAGCCCTAGCCGCAACCCCAGGCGGGTTAGGGTTAGGGTAGGGGGCAGGGAAAGGATCCATTATTTTCCCCATCCCCTGTCAGCATTCTAAAAGTGGGGATGCTGTGGTCGGTCATGTGACCACCAGCATTATGACCAGTGTATCACACCCGTTACAGTGATCAAATGGGAAGCAATTGAGGCCAAATCAGCATCAGCCCTTCCCTGTCTCTAATCGATTTATTTCACCAAATGACTTATTTGAAGATGTTGAGAAGGATACATAATCAAATATACACAGTCGAATCACATTATTATGACGACTACCTACATTTGAAGTCGGCAGCACGTAGCCCATGAAGTACGTCACGTGTCGTGCACTGGCTTGGTGGGTATATGAGTGTGCGATAGGCTGTCTGCACACATATCACTTGTTGCTGTCATGGGGAAAAGTTGCAAAAAGGGATGATTATCGGTGTTCTGGCCAAGGGTGGCAGTATTTCTGAAACAGCACAATTTGAGAACTGTTTGCGTGCTGCTGTGGTGAAGGTGCATCGTGACTGGACAAATGGCACCATTGCAAATAACCGGCGTGGAAACTGTAGAGAGCCCGCGTGCCATTGATGTGAGAGTGAACAACGGCTACGAAGGTGCGTGAGGGCTGACCGACACACTATAGTGGAGCAGCTCACTACCAAAATGAACCTGGAGGCTACCAGACGTGTGTCTAAAATAACAGTACAACCCGTCTAGCTGCTGTCCGTGCTGCACACGGCGGTTACTCTGGCTATTGGTGGTCATTATAATGCGACTTGACCGTGTATCTGAACATGTCTCTTATTTTTGGTAAAAGAAAAAAAGAACCTACCTATATACAATTACAAAACGTTTTTTTAAATATTTTTTTTTACTAGATACGTTAACAGAACTTTCCTCAGAATAAAAACAAGCATGAAAATAAGGCTAGGAGTCCCATCATCTGAAGCTTAAAGACTGGCTTAGATACTGTATAATACACAATAACGTGTATTGAGTGATTTGGGAAAGATGTTACAGCTGACACCCTATGGGGCTGGCTACACATGCCACAGCCTTCAGCAGGATACGGAAGTGACTGCTGTACACAGGAGCTGCCCACTTTTTCATACATACTAGGGAATGTTTTCATTGGTTAACTTATATTAATTAGGGTAGAAAACACAAGGTAATGACAAGCCAATTTCAGCTATAAAACTACTTATACACTAAATATATACCCTAGCTGGTCGACTCCAATCCTTAAAGGTAATAGCACTACATTTTAGGCAATGTGGTTATCTGGCTTCTAGGATTTGGCCACAAATAAAAGGTGAGCTGCTCTAATATGGGGACAGGTTTCCACTGTGGACACAAAAAATATATATTTTTTTTTTAAGATGCCTACTAACCTACTATTATGTTTCTTGGAGCCACTGTTAGACTGTCCTGCATGCTTCTGAAGAAGGACCTATACGGTCTGAAATGCGTTAAGCGGGACGTTTATGTGTGACTCCGGGCGGAAAACGAACACCAGAAGGTACTGTCTGAGGGGCTGAAATTCCGGACTTCACCCACTCTCTCCCATTCTGGTAACATCTGGGAAAGTAACAGAAGCCCTGTTTGTTTGCTGCCTGCCATTAGTGGAGTATTTTAATCTGCTGTCATTTTATGTTCTTCTTGTATTATTATTATTACATTTTATTTATAAAGCGCCACATGTGTTTCGTAGCGCCGTACAAAGGACAGTACAGGGAGACAAAAATAAGAATTTACTTACCGATAATTCTATTTCTCGTAGTCCGTAGTGGATGCTGGGGACTCCGTCAGGACCATGGGGTTTAGCGGCTCCGCAGGAGACAGGGCACAATAATAAAAGCTTTAGGATCAGGTGGTGTGCACTGGCTCCTCCCCCCATGACCCTCCTCCAAGCCTCAGTTAGGATACTGTGCCCGGACGAGCGTGCATAATAAGGAAGGATATTGAATCCCGGGTAAGACTCATACCAGCCACACCAATCACACCGTACAACCTGTGATCTGAACCCAGTTAACAGTATGATAACAACGAAGGAGCCTCTGAAAAGATGGCTCACAACAAGAATAACCCGATTTTTGTAACAATAACTATGTACAAGTATTGCAGACAATCCGCACTTGGGATGGGCGCCCAGCATCCACTACGGACTACGAGAAATAGAATTATCGGTAAGTAAATTCTTATTTTCTCTAACGTCCTAAGTGGATGCTGGGGACTCCGTCAGGACCATGGGGATTATACCAAAGCTCCCAAACGGGCGGGAGAGTGCGGATGACTCTGCAGCACCGAATGAGAGAACTCCAGGTCCTCCTCAGTCAGGGTGTGCCCCTGACCAAGTAGCAGCTCGGCAAAGTTGTAAAGCCGAGACCCCTCGGGCAGCCGCCCAAGATGAGCCCACTTCCTTGTGGAATGGGCTTTTACTGATTTTGGCTGTGGCAAGCCTGCCACAGAATGTGCAAGCTGAATTGTACTACAAATCCAGCGAGCAATCGTCTGCTTAGAAGCAGGAACACCCATCTTGTTGGGTGCATACAGGCTAAACAGCGAGTCAGATTTTCTGACTCCAGTCATCCTGGAAACATATATTTTCAGGGCCCTGACAACGTCAAGTAACTTGGAGTCCTCCAAGTCCCTAGTAGCCGCAGGTACCACAATAGGTTGGTTCACGTGAAAAACAGAAAACACCTTAAGGAGAAATTGAGGACGAGTCCTCAATTCTGCCCTGTCAGAATGAAAAATTAAGTAAGGGCTTTTATATGATAAAGCCGCCCATTCTGACACACGCCTGGCTGAAGCCAGGGCTAATAGAATCTTCACCTTCCATGTGAAATATTTTAATTCCACAGTGGTGAGTGGATCAAACCAATGTGACTTTAGGAAACTCAAAACAACATTGAGATCCCAAGGTGCCACTGGGGGCACAAAAGGAGGCTGTATATGCAGTACCCCTTTTACAAACGTCTGAACTTCAGGCACTGAAGCCAGTTCTTTCTGGTAGAAATTTGACAGGGTCGAAATTTGAACCATAATGGACCCTAATTTTAGGCCCATAGACAGTCCTGTTTTCAGGAAATGTAGGAAACGACCCAGTTGGAATTCCTCTGTAGGGACCTTCTTGGCCTCACACCACGCAACATATTTTCGCCAAATGCGGTGAAAATGTTTTGCGGTTACATCCTTCCTGGCTTCGACCAGGGTAGGGATGACTTCATCTGGAATGCCCTTTCAGGATCCGGCGTTCAACTGCCATGCCGTCAAACGCAGCCGCGGTAAGTCTTGGAACAGACAAGGCCCCTGCTGGAGCAGGTCCTTTCTTAAAGGTAGAGGCCACGGTTCTTCCGTGAGCATCTCTTGAAGTTCCGGGTACCAAGTCCTTCTTGACCCATCCGGAACCACGAGTATCGTTCTTACTCATCTCCTTCTTATGATTCTCAGTACTTTTGGTATGAGATGCATAGGAGGGAACACATACCCTGACTGGTACACCCACAGTGTTACCAGAGCGTCCACCGCTATTGCCTGAGGGTCCCTTGACCTGGCGCAATATTTGTCTAGTTTTTTGTTCAGGCGGGACGCCATCATGTCCACCTTTGGTTTTTCCCAACGGTTTACAATCATGTGGAAGACTTCCCGCTGAAGTCCCCACTCTCCCGGGTGGAGGTTATGCCTGCTGAGGAAGTTTGCTTCCCAGTTTTCCACTCCCGGAATTAACACTGCTGAGAGTGTTATCACATGATTTTTCGCCCAGCGAAGAATCCTTGCAGTTTCTGCCATTTCCCTCCTGCTTCATGTGCCGCCCTGTCTGTTTACGTGGGCGACTGCCGTGATGTTGTCCCACTGGATCAATACCGGCTGACCTTGAAGCAGAGGTCTTGCTAAGCTTAGAGCCTTGTAAATTGCCCTTAGCTCCAGTATATTTATGTGGAGAGAAGTCTCCAGACTTGATCACACTCCCTGGAAATTTTTTCCTTGTGTGACTGCTCCCCAGCCACTCAGGCTGGCATCCGTGGTCACCAGGACCCAGTCCTGAATGTCGAATCTGCGGCCCTTTCATAGATGAGCACTCTGCAGCCACCGCAGAAGAAAACACCCTTGTCCTTGGAGACAGGGTTATCCGCTGATGCATCTGAAGATGCGATCCGGACCATTTTCCCAGCAGATTCCACTGAAAGGTTCTTGCGTGAAATCTACCGAATGGGATCGCTTTGTAAGAAACCACCATTTTTCACAGGACCCTTGTGCAATGATGCACTGATACTTTTCCTGGTTTTAGGAGGTTCCTGACTAGCTCGGATAACTCCCTGGTCTTCTTCTCCGGGAGAAAACATCCTTTTCTGGACTGTGTCCAGAATCATTCCTAGGAACATTAGACGTGTAGTCGGAAAAAGTTGCGATTTTGGAATATTTAGAATCCACTCGTGCTGTCGTAGAACTACTTGAGATAGTGCTACTCCGACCGCCAACTGTTCTCTGGACCTTGCCCTTATCAGGAAAGCGTCCATATTTCTTTTAGGAAGAATCATCATTTCGGCCATTACCATGGTAAAGACCCGGGGTGCCGTGGACAATCCAAACGGCAGCGTCTGAACTGATAGTGACAGTTCTGTACCACGAACCTGAGATACCCTTGGTGAGAAGGGCAAAATTTGGACATGTAGGTAAGCGTCCCTGATATCCAGTGACACCATATCGTCCTGGTTCGCTATCACTGCTCTGAGTGACTCCATCTTGATTTGAACCCTTGTATGTAATTGTTCAAATCTTTTAGATCTCACCGAGCCGTTTGGCTTCAGTACCACAATATAGTGTGGAATAATACCCCTTCCCTTGTTGTAGGAGGGGTACTTTGATTATCACCTGCTGGGAATACAGCCTGTGAATTTTTTTCCAATACTGCCTCCCTGTCGGAGGGAGACGTTGGTAAAGCAGACTTCAGGAACTTGTGAGGGGAAGACGTCTCGAATTTCCAATGTACACCTGGGATACTACGTGTAGGATCCAGGAGTCCACTTGCGAGTGAGCCCACTGCGTGCTGAAACTCTTGAGATGACCCCCCACCGCACCTGAGTCCGCTTGTATGGCCCCAGCGTCATGCTGCGGACTTGGCAGAAGCTGTGGAGGACTTCTGTTCCTGGGAATGGGCTGCCTGCTGCAGTCTTCTTCCCTTTCCTCTAACCCTGGGCAGATATGACTGGCCTTTTGCCCTCCTGCCTTTATGGGTACGAAAGGACTGAGACTGAAAAGACTGTGTCCTTTTCTGCTGAGATGTGACTTGGGGTAACAAAAGTGGATTTTCCAGCTGTTGCCATGGCCACCAGGTCCGATGGACCGCCCCTTTATACGGCAATACTTCCATGTGCCGTCTGGAATCTGCATCACCTGACCACTGTCGTGTCTATAAACATCGTCTGGCAGATATGGACATCACATCTACTCTTGATGCCAGAATGCAAATATCCCTCTGCGCATCTCGCATATATAGAAATGCATCCTTAAAATGCTCTATAGTCAATAAAATATTGTTCCTGTCAAGGGTATCAATATTTTCAGTCAGGAAATCCGACCAAGCCCCCCCAGCGCTGCACATCCAGGCTGAGGCGATTGCTGGTCGTAGTATAACACCAGTATGTGTGTATATACTTTTTAGGATATTTTTCAGCTTCCTATCAGCTGGCTCTTTGAGGGCGGCCGTATCTGGAGACGGTAACGCCACTTGTTTTTATAAGCGTGTGAGCGCCTTATCCACCCTAAGGTGTGTTTCCCAACTCGCCCTCACTTCTGGCGGGAAAGGGTATACCTCCAATAATTTTCTATCGGAGGAAACCCACGTATCATCACACACTTTAATTTATCTGATTCAGGAAAAACTACAAGTAGATTATTCCCACCCTACATAATACCCTTATTTGTGGTACTTGTAGTATCAGAAATATGTAACACCTCCTTCATTGCCCTTAACATGTAACGTGTGGCCCTAAAGGAAAATACGTTTGTTTCTTCACCGTCGACACTGAAGTCAGTGTCCGTGTCTGTGTCTGTGTCGACCAACTGAGGAAAATGGGCGTTTTTACAAGCCCCTGACGGTGTCTGAGACGCCTGGACAGGTACTAATTTGTTTGCCGGCCGTCTCATGTCGTCAACCGACCTTTGCATCGTGTTGACATTATCACGTAATTCCTAAATAAGCCATCCATTCCGGTGTCGACTCCCTAGAGAGTGACATCACCAATACAGGCAATTTGCTCCGCCTCCTCACCAACATCGTCCTCCTACATGTCGACACACACGTACCGACACACAGCACACACACAGGGAATGCTCTGATAGAGGACAGGACCCCACTAGCCCTTTGGGGAGACAGAGGGAGAGTTTGCCAGCACACACCAAAAACGCTATAATTATACAGGGACAACCCCTTATACAAGTGTTTTCCCTTATAGCATTTTCACATATGTAATCATATCGCCAAATAAGTGCCCCCCCTCTCTGTTTTAACCCTGTTTCTGTAGTGCAGTGCAGGGGAGAGCCTGGGAGCCTTCCTCACAGCAGAGCTGAGCAGGAAAATGGCGCCGTGTGCTGAGGAGAATAGGCCCCGCCCCCTAAAACGGCGGGCTCTTCTCCCGGAGTTTGTGAGATCTGGCAGGGGTTAAATACATCCATATAGCCTCAAGGGCTATATGTGATGTATTTTAGCCATAAAAAAAGGTATAATACATTGCTGCCCAGGGCGCCACCCCCAGCGCCCTGCACCCTCAGTGACCGCTGGTATGAAGTGTGCTGACAACAATGGCGCACAGCTGCAGTGCTGTGCGCTACCTTATGAAGACTGAAAGTCTTCTGCCGCCTGTTTCTGGACCTCTGGACCTCTTCAACTTCGGCATCTGCAAGGGGGGTCGGCGGCACGGCTCCGGGACGAACCCCAGGGTGAGACCTGTGTTCCGACTCCCTCTGGAGCTAATGGTGTCCAGTAGCCTAAGAAGCAAATCCATCCTGCACGCAGGTGAGTTTACTTCTCTCCCCTAAGTCCCTCGTAGCAGTGAGCCTGTTGCCAGCAGGACTCACTGAAAATAAAAAACCTAACTTAAACTTTTATTCTAAGCAGCTCAGGAGAGCCACCTAGATTGCACCCTTCTCGGCCGGGCACAAAGATCTTACTGAGGCTTGGAGGAGGGTCATGGGGGGAGGAGCCAGTGCACACCACCTGATCCTAAAGCTTTTATTATTGTGCCCTGTCTCCTGCGGAGCCGCTAAACCCCATGGTCCTGACGGAGTCCCCAGTATCCACTTAGGACGTTAGAGAAACATAGCATTACAGTAAATAAATAACAAAAATAGTGTACAGGTAACAGAGCACCACACATTCTCAAGACCTAATATAGCTAAGATGTAAGTATTGAGGGATTGATCATCGTACTACTAGAGGCTGGTGGCCATAGATAGAGATGAGCCTTTACTTGCAGAGTAAAGATGGTCTTTGAGTAGGGGAAAGCTGCGAGTGATATGTGTTGAGACGAGTGCTTAGATAACAAGAGCAAAGAGGGCCGTGCTCTGAAGAGCTAACAATTTAGTGGGGAGGGGCGACAGACAGATGACAAGAGGTGCAGGCAAGCGGGAGTTAGCCTGATGGCAGTATGCAAGCAAAGCTGAGATGTTCAAGGCATGAGGCAATTGGTATTAAACTTTGCTGTGTGTTTAAAAAACTGCTGCATTATTATCTCTCTATCCCTCTCAAACTTGGATACACTGCAAAGTGCCCAGGGATTAGAGGTTTATATTCTTTTAGGTGGTGTTGGATTAACAGCTAAGAAGTAGGAAGAACCCACTATCTGTGAGCAGTTTGCCCATTTGGATACTTTTATGTATGCTGACTATCCCCTTACGTTTGTAAGTGTGTATTTGGAATTTGGAATTAATGGTGTAATAAAACTACTACACTATATATATTTATCTTTATGTGTTTCTCTAAAAACCCACGCATTGTGACAATCTTTTGGGGCAAGAGAAACACATTTTTAGATTTGTTTTATTGGAGGTTGGAATACATCAAGTTGACACCCTCAAGCCTAAATCAAGGGTGAATTCTTTTTTATCACATTGTTTAATCAATTGATGCATGTTATCTTTAAGTGCGCTAGATGTTCTTTGTGCTTCCTGTAACCTATAGTGTGGAAGAAAACTAGAGTACCTGGAGTAAACCTACGCAAATACTGGGAGAACATACCAACTCCATACAGACGGACTATGATTGGAAAACTGAAATTCAGTGTTGTGATGTAGTAATGCCAACGGTGCAGTCCAAGAACACTGCTCTGGACAAATCTTAAATATTTTCCACAGTGTTATTTGACTACCATGACATCTCAATCACATGATTTAGTGAGCAGAGAGGCATTGGAATATTGCTCTGAGCTCTGTTTCCACCTACTTTTCACCCCTCTACCATAATGTCACATGCTGAAAGCTGTGAGTCTATCTGTGTAGCAGACTACTGTGTCTGGCAGCCAGACAATGTGTATTGTGTCTCAGGTTTAAACCAAACCGTGCAGCTAATTGAATCTGGCACTGGCTGTGGCTGGCAATCAGACAATGTGTATTTAAAGAAAGGAGACAAAAAAACACAACTATGTGGGGATTTTTATTACTGTATAAATCCATGCAATTCTCATAAAGTAGAATTCTAACACAAATACAGACCAAATAACCTAAAGCATATATCCATATTAAAAAGGAGGCTGGTGGTTCAAACATTTACATATTAGTTCATTTTTTATTTTGACAATATATTACAAAAAGTTGCAGGAGCTGTGCAGATTAGTTCTAATATGATTTATTGGAATGCAGCATTGCACTGATCACACCCTGCCCAACCTTTCACAGACTCATTTATATGGGAGGAAACACAATTTACTTGTCTGACAAGAGCCGCTGCAGCAAGGAAGACACGACACACCCAATATACTGTAACCTGACAGCAGACTAGCCAAGCTCCAGCTCACAGTTTCCGTCCGCAAAGCACACAAGTCACGTATTTCACCTTAAACATACCAGAAATTGCTAGTTTTTCCTTAATGGAAATTCATTAAACCACCAGTTATTAAAGCATGTCCCTGAAACCAAGACTGAGCATTTACAGCAGCGGTAGGTTTCCAACTCGCCAGCATGTAATATTTGATCTGCATGGAATACCAAAAGACTGAACCAGCTATCATCCATGGGTGCCGGGACATATTAAAGAAGCAAAACATAACGAGGAACATTTACGCACAGGAAGAACAATGTAACACAATAATCTGAGGATTATTTATTAATACCACTTTCGGACAGAAGCCGGGGCTTCGACCCAGCTTTTGGGACACGGGTTGGATCACGGTCCTTTCACACAAGATATGAAATTCCCAAGGCAAGCATTAGGACCCAGGAATTTGCTAACGCAAGCCGACTTAACCCAGGTCTCTTCTCTGTGTGAAATGGTCAACACGAGTCCAAAGTCCCGGGACCTCGACCCTGGTTGAGAGCAGGGTTGAACCCCACGGCATTTTTGACCCCATAGATAAAGGACCTGGGTTGAGTCGATTTGCCCCGGCAATTAACCAGGTCAAAATCTCTATGTGAAAAAGGTATAAAACTGCATTTAGGTGCAAATTTGCACTAAAAAACAGTAAATAATAAGCGGTCTCTGCATTGTTAACGTTTTCTAGACTGAAAAATAAGCTAATTGCTGGTTAGTTGGTATGATTTAGTACAGTGATTAGCAACAGTCGGCCCCAGGGCTGAATATGGGGATCAAAGTCCTCAGTTGCACCCCCCAACTCCACCCTACTCTTTTGTTATAGCTTTTAAAGGGGTGTGTAACACGTTACCGGCGGCAGGGATTCCGGCCGCAGAATGCCGGTGGGGGGTTTCTATTCTCACTCTATGGGAATAGTCCCTGTTGGTCGGCATGCCGACCGTAGGGACAGTGAGGGGGCGGGATGTAGGGGGAGGTGTTGTGACCCGGTCACATAACTGCAACCCCTTTTAAAGATATTTAAAGGCCTTTTGTTATATTATTACAGCTAGGTATCACTCTCATTGAGTAAATGGGTTCATTTAACTTATTACTAAAAGTAAAGACTAAAAGTAATGTGCGGCCGTTTGAAGGTTAAGGCAACCATACAGTAAGTGGCCCCTGAAGTTTATCAGGTTGCCTGATTTAGCGCACATTTATCTAAGTGCAGTGCTTGTAAGTTACCCTCTATGCCTCATCTTTTCTACTGTATATTAGAGGATGAAAGCAGACAAAACCCAGGATAAATAGAGGAGTCAGCATCTGTAGAGGCTGTTGCCATCTACAACTGTGTGTGTGTGTGTGTGTGTGTGTGTGTGTGTGTGTGTGTGTGTGTGTGTGTGTGTGTGTGTGTGTGTGTGCGTGCGTGTGTGTGTGTGTGTGTGGGGGGGGGGGGATTGTCATTAAGGTTTTTAATAATATAAAATTATTATTACTACTATTATTATGATGAAACTCTAGTAAATGCCTGTTTTGGTGTGTTTTTGTTTAGTCCTTTTAGCAGCAGTGGGTCTTGGTTTGTTCCTAGATATACGTATATATAGGTCAGTTTCATTAAATCCGGCAGAGTATATTGGAAATGCTGCACACTTTGAATAATTCACTGCGCTGAGAGCATTAATCTGTGAGCTTTATTACAGTAGACTTGTACTCAGGCATGCAGCAATAATGCCGCTACTTACATCTGAAGGACAAAACCGTACCGAAACCAACACATGACTGCACTGCTTTATTGTACTCCAAATTCATTTGTTCAGAGGTATGAACAGCACAACAAAAACATTCCGATATTGTGCTCCAACACCCAAATAATAAATACAATCATATCTCATTTTCCATCATTGTAGTTTTAACAGTAATCTTACTTAATAGTAAGGAGAAGGAGCTTATTGACTTCAGCTTTACAGTATTTCTCAATATCCGCTGTCAAAAAAAAATGTATGCTGCTAAATTCAGTAGCTGTCGATCCTCAAGTAATTTCAGTAATGTGCACACTGCACCATAGCCAAAACAAGTCAGCAGTTCAAGGACACTTGTGTCTTATCCATCCAGGGCATAACAGCACCAGATATGCTAATTCTTACATTACTGATTATTCATTATTTGAAGGGAAAAACCAAACCATACAGTACATAAGAGACATCCAAACGTGACGCACCCTTGAAGAGTGTTCCCATAAATCCAAATAAACCAAAGGAACAAAAAGGCTTTTCTGAGTTGTGATATCAGAGGCAAATGGTGGAACAGTACACAGAACATAGGAAGCACAATAGGTAGTACAGGTTGAGTATCCCTTATCCAAAATGCTTGGGACCAGAGGTATTTTGGATATGGGATTTTTCCGTATTTTGGAATAATTGCATACCATAATGAGATATCATGGTGATGGGACCTAAATCTAAGCACAGAATGCAGTTATGTTACATATACACCTTACACACACAGCCTGAAGGTCATTTTAGCCAATATTTTTTATAACTTTGTGCATTAAACAAAGTGTGTCTACATTCACACAATTCATTTAAGTTTCATATACAGCTTATACACATAGTCTGAAGGTCATTTAATACAATATTTTTAATAACTTTGTGTATTAAACAAAGTTTGTGTACATTGAGCCATCAAAAAATAAAGGTTTCACTATCCCACTCTCACTCAAATAAGTCCGTATTTCGGAATATTCCGTATTTCGGAATATTTGGATATGGGATACTCAACCTGTATTAATAATCCCTAATATGGTTGATATGTGTATATAAAATTATAATAACAGCAGCGTATCTGTAAGCAAACATGGTGGCGATAATAGTCTCATCAATTTCCTATTTTATTTATTAACTGTTTCTTACATAGCGTAGCAAATTCCGTTGCGCTTTACAGCTGGAAACATGATATAACAAAAATTCATAGAGGTAGGAAGGCCCTGCTCGCAAGATTACAATCTATAGGGAAATAGGCATTGATACACAAGGATAGGTGCTATCTATTGCATGATTGTCCGCCAGATTGCAAAGGTTCTTGGTGGGCTGCATGATATGGCCACACAGCAATGATGAATAGGGGTCAGGAGGAAGAAAAGCGAAGAAAGAGAATATGTGAGGATATGTGTGGACTGTACAGATGTAATTGAACAGGAAAGCTTATGAAGGTTATGTGAGGTTGTGGAATTTGATACGCTTGCCTGAAGAAGTGAGTTTTCAGGGAACGCTTGAAGGTTTGGAGACTAGAGGAGAGTCTAATACCCCTTTCACACCACAAATGCAAAGACTTACCCGGGAATACGGTCCCGGGATCATGCGGGGCATTCCCGGGTTGGCCCCCGTTTACACCAGCCTTTCGACCCAGGTCAGCACCTTTTATACTGATCTCGGGATGGCCCTGCATTTATATAAGAATGTCATTAGAAATGGCCTTTTTGGGCCCACAAAGATGACATCACCAGGAAGCTCCCCAGCATATCCAATCAGCATGAGCAGAGGCAACCCGGGAAGGAGAGATATGTCACTGCAGTAACCCGGGATGATCCCGGGAACAACCCTGCTACTTTGCACGGTTAAAATACCTAGACAGGATTTTGGCGCGGGACCCTTTCACACCAGCACTAGACCCGGGTCAACATGGAAATAATCCCGGGAATCTAGGCTGGTGTGAAAAGGGTATTATCGTGATAGGGCATTCCACAGAGCGGGTGCAGCCTGAAGAAGGTCCTGCAATCGTGAATGGGAACGAATAATGTGGATGAGAGACGTAGATCTTGAGAAGAGCAAAGAGGTTGGGTTGGGAGATATTTTGAGATAAGCGAAGAGATTTACATTGGTGCAGTTTGGTTAAAGGTGAATTAGAGACTTTAGGTCCAGGTGGCTTAAATGCTGACTTTGAATTAAAGTGGTTCTTGTAATGCTGACAATAGTTTTGTAACAGTGCGTGTGACGCTTTAAATCATGATGAATATATTAGAACCAATTAGCCCTCCGTGAAACAATGTCATACTGCACCTTTATTAAGCTTTTATGTATAGGAAATCCCCAACTGTGCGGAAAGAATATAACTTTTTGATGGGGATTAATATGGTACTCTTTTGCTGTAAAGATAGGAGACGTTGTTCATTAATAGAAGCTAGATGATGTTATATTTCTGCACTAAGAAGATTTCTGGCTACTCTTGTTGAATACTATATCATTTTTATTATGATATGCAAAACTGGGTTTTTAATTTAATAATGAATGCTTTGTAAAAAAGGAGAGGACACGGTACTGAAAGGTACGTTGTATCGGAAGTTAGATGCTGTGAATAAATTGACCTGCCCTGTTCCTCTCACCTGTGCCTTGACAAAGACCCTAAGGGTAGAAAGGCGTTGGACAGCACGTGAGAGGAGAACGGACCCGATGTTGCATGTGCTGCTGTGAAGAGAACCGCCATATGCAAGATGTGTAGCTGCATGCCCGGGCTATTACAACATCCTATGCGCTATATGCTCGTCCTGATAAGAGCGTCTCTCTCTGGTAGGCATACTTGCACCAGCGGGTCCTCTTTTTTTATGGATTTTTTAATGTACTGCCGTATTATGCTGTTTTTTATGATTTTTAATGAATGTGAAACATTAAAAGTTTTTTGGTAATGCACTAGTTGTGCGACGTATTTTCTCCTTTTCTTGCTGTTCATATGAGGAAGTATCTGTGGAGAGAATAACAGACTACGGAGAAGTTGGGGAGAAGTGTAGAATAGACAATTCAACACCTATTTGTATTAAACGCCGACAAGCTGAAAAGGACGCTGGACAAAGGCAATTGACAACTACGCTTGTGTAGGAATATTGAACATACGTTCTCTATTCCCAACGCTTCTTGTGAGTACATAACCATACGGGAGGTTGGAAACCCTAATATCTTGTTTAGATAATCTCTTTGTGACTGTTTAGACCTTTGTTTTTGTTTTTTGTTTTTTTTGGGGGGGGGGAATAATATCTCCTTTTTTTTGGATAATCTCTTTGTGACTGTTTAGACCTTTTTTTTTTTGGTGAACGAACATTACTCAGCGTAGTCTCCTGATTGACTTTTTTCTGTGTATGAATTTCTGTGAGAAAAAGGTGAACTTCTGTAATTAGGAGATTTGCTGCAGAGGACTGAAGCGCTTGTGGGAATAGAACTTATTTCTGTACTTGTGTGTGAGTTAAAGTATTTTTTTTTGAATACGGTAGAATACAGGTAACCAATGGAGGGACTGACAGAGTGGATCTGCAGACGATGAACGTCTAGCGAGGAAGATTAGACTGGCAGCCGCATTCAGAATGGATAGTAGTGGTGAGAGTCTCTTTTTGGTAAGACTAGAAAGACGACTATTGCAATAAGCAATGCGGGAGATAATGACAGCAAGGACCAGAGTTTTGCAGTGTCTTGTGTAAGGTATGGTCATATTCTGGATATGTTTTTTAGATGCATGTAACATGATTTTGAGACAGATTAATTGTGGGGAACAAAGGACAGTTCAGAGTCAAGGATGACACCTAGGCAGCGAGCTTGTAGGGTAGGACTGATTATCTAGTTCTCAACAGTGATAGAGATATCAGATTGGTAATTACTATTGGCCGGTAGAAGTATAATTATCTCTGTTTTGGAAATATAAAGTTTGAGGTGGTGAGATGACATCCACGATCAAACGGGTTGGGACTGAAATGCCAGCGTGCAGGACGACAGCGGTAAGAATACCGACCGCGAAATCCCGCTATTTGGAATCCCAAAAGGGGGAAGGCAAGTATACTTACCTTCCCCCAATGACCCCCTAACCCTAACCCTGCCTGGGGGTGTATTAACCTAACCCCCTCCCCAGGGGTGCTTGAACCTGACTCCCCCCCCCCCACCACCACCACCAACACCACTACACACACCTCTGCTGCTTACCTGTACTGCAGCCTGACAGACGCTCGTTTGGGATCCCAGCGGTCGGGAATTCCAGCGCAGGTCTTGTGACCCTAATCGGGACGCTGGTGTCTGTATTTTAACTGCCGGTGACATGGACCAATACAGATGGTGTCAAATACAGGGAGGATATGTAGATTTGAGCATCATCTGCGTACAGATGATACTAAAATCCAAAAGAGCTGATTAGTTTCTCAAGAGATGTGATAAAGATTGAGAAAAGCAGAGGTCCTAAGACTGAGCCTTGTGGTACTCCAACTGATAGAGGTAGAGAAGAGGAGGTGGATTCAGAGAAGCAGACACTGAAAGAGTGATTAGATAGGTGGGATAGGAACCAAGGGCTGTGTCTAAAAAACCTAGTAACTGTAGTGTATGAGAAGAGAGTGGTCAACAGTGTCAAAAGCAGCAGAGAAATCAAGAAGAATAAGACTTTACAGTGACCAGATCACTCACTACTTTAGCCAGTACTATCTCTGTGAAGTGTTGGGAACAAAAGCCTGACTGAAGTGGGTACGACAAGTTGTGCTAGTTAAGAAAGAGGATTCACGGATTCAATAATATGTGCAAAACCACTGGCAATTGGCGGCTATGAAAAGCTCCCATTCAGTTAATACACCGACAACTCTCAAAAGCACATACTAAATATCCAGGTAAATGACATAAAGCTGGCAACATTATTGTGGTTATCCATGCAACATACATAGTTACGTATTAACTAATTTTATAACCACGCAACACACATCTACAGTGTCATTGCTGTACTCTTACCTTGAGGCAAGCTATTCTATTTTTTTCTCTTTAACCATTTTTATCTCTGAGTGGAAAACTCCAGGTTCCATCAATGGGTTAAAGCTGGATGTATGTGCAGAAATGAAGAAATGGTAATTCCTAAACCTCATTAATAATTAGTGTTGATGGAACGGTCCTTTTTCTTGTAAATAAATGCATTGAGGCCTCTTGATGTGGGTGACCGTAATCTGTACACAGTCCTTCCTTGTGATGCACCTGATGTCACCCAACTAGGATTCCCAATATCATCGTATGCTTACATCGCTTATTCGATTTCAAATGTAGGACCCGGCATGCGGGCGGACTTGCCCTATGCTGGGCGTACCCCACATGTTAGAGAAAAGTGTTGTAGTTGTGCGATTTTTTTGCACAACTACAACCCATGCTGAATCGTGCCCGATGTACATCAAGCAGAATGTCATGGAGGTGGGATCCTTGCTATGCCCGATTTTGACTATGCGATTTCCCTTGAACTCCCCCAGAGCACAGATTTTTACTATCTGTGCTTGAGATTGTCTATGAACGATTTTGACAAAGTGCCAATTGTGACTATACTTTGTACTAGATAGTACACTAGACAGTCAAGATCAGAGGTTCTCAAACTCGGTCCTCGGGGGCACACACAGTGCATGTTTTGCAGGTCTCCTCACAGAATCGCAAGTGAAATAATTAGCTCCACCTGTGGACCTTTTAAAATGTGTCAGTGAGTAATTAATACACCTGTGCACCTGCTGGGTTACCTGCAAAACATGCACTGTGTGTGCCCCCGAGGACCGAG
This sequence comes from Pseudophryne corroboree, assembly GCF_028390025.1. NCBI lineage: Eukaryota > Metazoa > Chordata > Amphibia > Anura > Myobatrachidae > Pseudophryne > Pseudophryne corroboree. Next base: position 154,668,737 of record NC_086448.1, on the reverse strand, counting down.
TTTGAGAACCTCCGGTCAAGATTAACCTGCCTGCACAGTCTATCTAGCCTTACGATACCGACCCCACAGAGAGCGCATCGGGATCGAATTTGTATCGCAAGCAATACTTTCAAGGCCTATTTAATATAGGCTCTTAGTACACACACTTCCTTACTTGATATTATCACCTATAACAATATAAACGTGGTATAATTACTTTAATTCTAACCCTTTACATTATAACATAACTAATGGCAAAATAAAATCATTGTATCTAGTCACTACTATCCTAGACTGTGAAATTGAGGCGACATTATGAGTATAAACGTAATCTCCTTATTATTTGCTGGTGCCGAGTATGCTGTTACAACACTAGCATACCGCTTGTGATTGGCTGGTTGGGAATGCTCCGGTGACGGGTGCCTACTTTCCAGTTCAGGCATATATTATGCTTTGCCAGTGGATTATACCAGTGGTTCTCAAACTCGGTCCTCAGGACCCCACACAGTGCATGTTTTGCAGGTATCCCAGCAGGTGCACAGGTGTACTCATTACTCACTGACACATTTTAAAAGGTCCACAGGTGGAGATAATTATCTCTCTTGTGATTCTGTGAGGAGACCTGCAAAACATGCACTGTGTGGGGTCCTGAGGACCGAGTTTGAGAACCCGTGGATTATACCAATTGTGTTATTCCGTACATAAGACAGACAGTTGTTCATGCTGTATTACAGGGCTTTTTAAAGTTTTATTGCTGCTGAAAAGTGAATGGGTATTCTGCAAGCAAAACATATTTAAAAGAATTGGAATAAAAGCATGTGGCATACAATGGCGACAGACGCAGATATACATACATTTAATAATTTTTTTGTTAACAAAAGTTATGCTCATTTTGCGGTACCCACATCTATATGCCAATGTACGCATGCTGTTCTAAGCCAATGAGTGTTGACATGTTCACTATGTTGACATCTGATGTTTTGCCATGTGAAATGTCAACATGCTCAGAATGCCGACAGGCTTATGTGCCGCCAGAACCAAATATGTTACCGCTGTGCCACAGGGACCTTATGTCGACATGTCATCCATGTAGACATGATAAATGTCAACATGCTAAACATGTCAACATTTTGATCATGTTGACATAACTGCCGACCTAACACCCCACACCCTATTCTGTGCCAATGCATGTTGCCACATTACAGCACCACACTCCTACATCACATGGATACACATGTAAGCAACCTTCGGATCTCCAGTTGTCCGTCAGGCTACAAGCCCGAGCGTGCCTCCGCCAGGGGGGGGTCATTCGGGCTCACAGCCCCACAGCAGACAGACAGCACATACAGTATGACAGCGAGTAAATACAGTATGTAACTCAGCCCGAAACGCCAGACAAATAATAATTACATAATACCATCTTCTCACCCCATGCACATGGTAACCCTCATTGCCGCCATCCGAGGGCTCGGAGCTCAAGGACAGCCCCATGTCTGGTGTGTGGTAGCCGGGACGGGCGCAGCAGTGACGGAGCCGGTCAGACACAGCAGCAGCAGCGATCGCTCGCCAGGACTAGCAATCCCCCACCGATGGCAGCAGCCGCCTGCATTGGCCATCTGGGATCGGCTGCTCTGCCTGGCGGGTAGTGACGTCCCGTGGCAACGGAAGAAGCGGAATGGTAACCAGGGACGCGGGAGGAGCGCACACTGACACCGAGACAGCTACAGCATCCCTTGGGACAGAGACAGCCTGGGGAATGGTGACATCCCAGTAACAGAGAGAGAGAGAGAGGGGGACAATGTGTGATCTTAGGTCTGGGCAGTAATCATATCTTAGAGGAAAAGACGGCTTATGGAGTCATGAGCTCTCAGTGACAGAGACAGTCTGGGAGGGAGGAAGAGAGAGAGAGAGACTGAGACTGAGGTAAGGGTGATACTGAGCTCTCAGTGATAGAGACAGTCTGGGAGGGAGAGAGAGATAAGGGGGTGACTGAGCTCTCAGTGGTAGAGACAGTCTGGGAGGAAGGAAGGAAGAGAGAGACACACACACACTGAGGTACTAAGGGTGATACTGAGCTCTCAGTGATAGAGACAGTCTGGGAGGGAGAGGACAGAGAGAGAGAGAGAAGGGGGAGACTGAGCTCTCAATGGTAGAGACAAGGGAGACACATTGGACAGGGATGCACAGATATATGTAGCTATGGTAAATAGAGTGCTGTAAAGGGATGGAGCAGCATATATAGACAGTTAGAAGTAACAACAGTTCTAGGTGTCTGCACTTTGTTGCTAATGTCGAGAAATAACTAAATCTACAGTATAGGTATAAGTATCAGGGAGTGAGAGAGGATCTACTACTATCCACATAATAATTACCAGTCGAAGGCCAGCAGGGGCATCAGGTCACAATGGCGGACACAGATCCTGAAATCATGGTGAGCTCAGCACTTCATTCTCATATTCTATGTTATATTCCTCTTTACATTAAAATGTATAAGCCACGTAGTTTTCTGACACGTAAGCTAGGTGATGGAAAGCCTATGGAAATTGAAAGCACAAAAAAAAGAACAAGTCCTTTAATTTGCTTTCCAGTATGGTCAGCCAATGGAGGGGTGGTTTGGCCTGGTGCACTAATGAAGTGCTCAGTTCCACATTCACAACACGCTTGGTAGGATAAGCTGGTGTCTCTAGGTATGTTCAGTAGCTCAGTTCCATCCCTTATACTGCATGTTGTGGCCTCAGATCTAGTATAAGTGATTTATACAATATATCTGTTCCCGGGCAATTGGAAATCCCGCACGCACGCACGCACACTCTTACTTGCCTATGCACCTGGTTTTAAGATTGTCCTGTATCAGTCTCAGAAGTTCTCTGATTACATTATTGTATTAGTACTAAGCAAATAAACTAAGCACATTAATGTAGCAGTCTATCTTTCTGTAATACTAGGTTACTGTTAAGGTAACAACCTATAGCAGAGGCACTATAGGTATCTTGTTTACCAGCTGCTGTGGAACTACAATTTCCAGCATGTCTACTTGTATATTCAGAATAGCTGTTGAGCCACGGGCTATCTACTATTACCCTGTCGGCACAGCTGAAAGTAAAGATGTATATCTAGTTTCCTGTAATATGAATGTGTAGAATTAATATAAACCTTTCATGAACATAATCATGGGCCACTGAGGGCAATTAGCTGACTGGGACACCCATAGTGACATAGCCATAACAGGCACAACATGATGGTACCAAGATCCAACAAAACAATGTCATGCATCAGGTGATTAGATGCGCCAGTGTCACTGAAAATGACTTTAAAGACTGTAATTATGTGCTTTCATTATTCCATTTTTTAAAAATAAAATCTTACTCTCTTCATTATTGCAGATGACAGGAGTAAGGTTCAAACAACTGCAACTCAAATATTTTTTATTTTCTAGGCTTCTATTATGTTCTACAGTAAAGCGAATTACTATTGTCACATGCAAAATATAGCAAGAAAAGGACTGCAAAAGTACTACAATGATCCAGTGCTAATATTTTTCAAGGCCTATGGTATCCTTATGGAAGGTAATGTTAAAACATGAACCACTTTTTCAACTAACAATTTTTATTTGTTTCTGATAAAAAAGAAATCTAGAATTGTATTTTCAAGTGGAACTGACATTGTAGTTTAGCAAAGTTACAATCACCTAGCAACCGCATCTATACTGTGCTAATTACCACCATTCTTTATAGTTGCCTGACTATTGCAGCCAGTGTTATTTTACTGTATGTTATCATTGACTGAGTTTGTGCCAAACAACTAAAGGTGCATACACACTAGACGACGTCGCTCTATGAGTGTCCTCGTCTAGTGTATCCCCTTCCGGGCGCCCGGCCATACACACTGAGCGATATGACCGTTCATATCGCTCAGTGACGTCACGCAGCGGCCGGGCCGTGCAAGCAGCTCCTGGACGACAGTCCAGATTGAGCACGCATGCACTGCCGACACAGAGGGTCGTTAACGACCCGCGGTACCGCACATCGGTCATCGTCGCCGGCATGCACACTGGCTGAGAAAGTGAACAACGTCGCTCAGAAAGGGAGAAAATGAGCAACGTTGTTCATTTTATCGGCAAGTGTGTATGCACCTTAATTTCTCTATCGTCCTAAGTGGATGCTGGGGTTCCTGAAAGGACCATGGGGAATAGCGGCTCCGCAGGAGACAGGGCACAAAAAAGTAAAGCTTTACTAGGTCAGGTGGTGTGCACTGGCTCCTCCCCCTATGACCCTCCTCCAGACTCCAGTTAGATTTTGTGCCCGAACGAGAAGGGTGCAATCTAGGTGGCTCTCCTAAAGAGCTGCTTAGAGAAAGTTTAGTTTAGGTTTTTTTTCTTTACAGTGAGTCCTGCTGGCAACAGGATCACTGCAACGTGGGACTTAGGGGGAAAGTAGTAAACTCACCTGCATGCAGAGTGGATTTGATGCTTGGCTACTGGACACCATTAGCTCCAGAGGGATCGAACACAGGCCCAGCCGTGGAGTCCGGTCCCGGAGCCGCGCCGCCGACCCCCTTGCAGATGCTGAAGCGTGAAGAGGTCCGGAAACCGGCGGCTGAAGACTCCTCAGTCTTCATAAGGTAGCGCACAGCACTGCAGCTGTGCGCCATTTTCCTCTCAGCACACTTCACTGGGCAGTCACTGAGGGTGCAGAGCGCTGGGGGGGGGCGCTCTGAGAGGCAAATATAAACCTTATACAAGGCTAAAAATACCTCACATATAGCCCATAGGGGCTATATGGAGATATTTAACCCCTGCCTGACTGGAAAAATAGCGGGAGAAGAACCCGCCGAAAAAGGGGCGGGGCCTATCTCCTCAGCACACGGCGCCATTTTCTGTCACAGCTCCGCTGGTCAGAACGGCTCCCAGGTCTCTCCCCTGCACTGCACTACAGAAACAGGGTAAAACAGAGAGGGGGGGCACATTAATGGCTATATATATATATATTAAAGCAGCTATAAGGGAGCACTTAATATAAGGATATCCCTTGTATATATAGCGCTTTGTGGTGTGTGCTGGCAGACTCTCCCTCTGTCTCCCCAAAAGGGCTAGTGGGTCCTGTCTTCATTAGAGCATTCCCTGTGAGTTTGCGGTGTGTGTCGGTACGTGGTGTCGACATGTATGAGGACGATATTGGTGTGGAGGCGGAGCAATTGCCAAATATGCAGATGTCACCCCCCAGGGGGTCGACACCAGAATGGATGCCTTTATTTGTGGAATTACGTGATGGTTTATCTTCCCTTAAACAGTCAGTTGAGGACATGAGGGGCCGGACAATCAATTAATGCCTGTCCAGGCGCCTCAAACACCGTCAGGGGCTGTAAAACGCCCTTTGCCTCAGTCGGTCGACACAGACCCAGACACGGGCACTGATTCCAGTGACGACGGTAGAAATTCAAACGTATTTTCCTGTAGGGCCACACGTTATATGATTTTGGCAATGAAGGAGACGTTACATTTAGCTGATACTACAGATACCGTAAAACAGGGTATTATGTATGGTGTGAAAAAACTACAAACAGTTTTTCCTGAATCAGAAGAATTAAATGACGTGTGTGATGAAGCGTGGGTTGCTCCTGATAAAAAGTTGATAATTTCAAAAAAGTTATTGGCATTATACCCTTTCCCGCCAGAGGTTAGGGCGCGCTGGGAAACACCCCCTAAGGTGGACAAGGCGCTCACACGCTTATCCAAACAAGTGGCGTTACCCTCTCCTGAGACGGCCGCACTTAAGGATCCATCAGATAGAAAGATGGAAGTTATTCAAAAGAATATATACACACATGCAGGTGTTATACTACGACCAGCTATAGCAACTGCCTGGATGTGCAGTGCTGGAGTAGTTTGGTCAGAATCCCTGATTGAAAATATTGATACCCTAGATAGGGACAATGTTTTACTGTCGTTAGAACAAATAAAGGATGCATTTATCTATATGCGTGATGCACAGAGGGATATTTGCACACTGGCATCTCGGATGAGTGCTATGTCCATTTCAGCCAGAAGAGCCTTATGGACACGACAGTGGACAGGCGATGCGGATTCAAAACGTCACATGGAGGTTTTGCCGTATAAAGGGGAGGAGTTATTTGGAGTTGGTCTATCAGACTTGGTGGCCACGGCTACTGCCGGGAAATCCACTTTTTTACCTCAAGTCACTCCCCAACAGAGAAAGGCACCGACCTTTCAACCGCAGCCTTTTCGCTCCTACAAAAATAAGAGAGCAAAGGGCTTGTCGTACCTGCCACGAGGCAGAGGAAGAGGGAAGAGACACCAACAGGCAGCTCCTTCCCAGGAACAGAAGCCCTCCCCGGCTCCTGCAAAAACCTCAGCATGACGCTGGGGCCTCTCAAGCGGACTCGGGGACAGTGGGGGGCCGTCTCAAAAATTACAGCGCGCAGTGGGCTCACTCGCAGGTAGACCCCTGGATCCTGCAGATAATATCTCAGGGGTACAGGTTGGAATTAGAGACGGATCCTCCTCATCGTTTCCTGAAGTCTGCCTTACCAACCGTCTCTTCCGAAAGGGAGAGGGTGTTGGAAGCCATTCACAAGCTGTACGCTCAGCAGGTGATAGTCAAAGTACCCCTATTACAACAAGGAAAGGGGTATTATTCCACTCTATTTGTGGTACCGAAGCCGGATGGCTCGGTAAGGCCTATTCTAAATCTGAAGTCCTTGAACCTCTACATAAAAAAGTTCAAGTTCAAGATGGAGTCACTCAGAGCAGTGATAGCGAACCTGGAAGAAGGGGACTTTATGGTATCCTTGGACATCAAGGATGCGTATCTACACGTTCCGATTTACCCCGCACACCAGGGGTACCTCAGGTTCATTGTTCAAAACTGTCACTATCAGTTTCAGACGCTGCCGTTCGGATTGTCCACGGCGCCTCGGGTCTTTACCAAGGTAATGGCCGAGATGATGATTCTTCTTCGAAGAAAAGGCGTATTAGTTATCCCATACTTGGACGATCTCCTAATAAGGGCAAGGTCCAGAGAACAGCTGGAGACAGCTTTAGCACTATCTCAAGAGGTGCTAAGACAACACGGGTGGATTCTGAATATTCCAAAATCCCATTTAATCCCGACAACTCGTCTGCTGTTCCTAGGAATGATTCTGGACACGGTTCAGAAAAAGGTTTTCCTTCCAGAGGAAAAAGCCAAGGAGTTATCCGATCTGGTCAGGAACCTCCTAAAACCAGGAAAAGTGTCAGTACATCAATGCACAAGAGTCCTGGGAAAAATGGTGGCTTCTTACGAAGCAATTCCATTCGGCAGATTCCATGCAAGAATATTCCAAAGGGATCTGTTGGACAAATGGTCAGGGTCGCATCTGCAGATGCACCTGCGAATAACCCTGTCACCAAAGACAAGGGTGTCACTTCTGTGGTGGTTGCAGAAGGCTCACCTATTAGAAGGCCGCAGATTCGGCATTCAGGATTGGATCCTGGTGACCACGGACGCCAGCCTGAGAGGCTGGGGAGCAGTCACACAAGGAAGAAACTTCCAGGGAGTATGGACGAGTCTGGAAAAGTCTCTTCACATAAACATTCTGGAACTAAGAGCAATCTACAATGCTCTAAGCCAGGCGGAACTTCTCCTGCAAGGAAAGCCGGTGTTGATTCAGTCGGACAACATCACGGCGGTCGCCCATGTAAACAGGCAGGGCGGCACAAGAAGCAGGAGTGCAATGGCAGAAACTGCCAAGATTCTTCGCTGGGCGGAGAATCACGTGATAGCACTGTCAGCAGTGTTCATCCCGGGCGTGGACAACTGGGAAGCAGACTTCCTCAGCAGACACGATCTTCATCCGGGAGAGTGGGGTCTACATCCAGAAGTCTTCAACATGTTAATAGACCGTTGGGAAAGACCAATTGTAGACATGATGGCGTCTCGCCTCAACAAGAAACTGGACAAATATTGCGCCAGGTCAAGAGATCCACAGGCAATAGCTGTGGACGCACTGGTAACTCCTTGGGTGTACCAGTCAGTGTATGTGTTTCCTCCTCTGCCGCTCATACCAAAGGTATTGAAGATCATACGGCAAAGAAGAGTAAGAACAATACTAGTGGTTCCGGATTGGCCGAGAAGGACTTGGTATCCGGAACTTCAAGAGATGCTCACGGACGAACCGTGGCCTCTACCTCTGAGAAGGGACCTGCTACAGCAGGGTCCCTGTCTTTTTCAAGACTTACCGCGGCTGCGTTTGACGGCATGGCGGTTGAACGCCAGATCCTAAAAGGGAAAGGCATTCCAGAAGAAGTCATTCCTACCTTGATTAAGGCACGGAAGGAAGTCACCGTGAAACATTATCACCGCATTTGGCGAAAATATGTAGCGTGGTGCGAGGATCGGAGGGTTCCGACGGAGGAATTCCAACTGGGTCGTTTCCTACATTTCCTGCAATCAGGATTATCTATGGGTCTCAAATTGGGATCCATTAAGGTTCAAATTTCGGCCCTGTCAATATTCTTCCAAAAAGAATTGGCCTCTGTCCCTGAGGTCCAGACTTTTGTCAAGGGAGTACTGCATATACAGCCTCCTGTGGTGCCTCCGGTGGCACCGTGGGATCTAAATGTAGTTTTAGATTTCCTCAAATCCCATTGGTTTGAACCATTGAAAAAGGTGGATTTGAAATATCTCACATTGAAAGTGACTATGTTACTAGCCCTGGCCTCTGCCAGGAGAGTATCTGAATTGGCGGCTTTATCTTATAAAAGTCCTTATCTAATCTTCCATTCGGATAGGGCAGAACTGCGGACTCGTCCGCATTTTCTCCCTAAAGTGGTATCAGCATTTCATCTGAACCAACCTATTGTGGTGCCTGCGGCCACTAGCGACTTGGAGGACTCCAAGTTGTTGGACGTTGTCAGAGCCTTAAAAATATACATTGCAAGGACGGCTGGAGTCAGAAAATCTGACTCGCTGTTTATATTGTATGCACCCAACAAGTTGGGCGCACCTGCTTCTAAGCAGTCGATTGCTCGTTGGATTTGTAACACAATTCAACTTGCACATTCTGTGGCAGGCCTGCCACAGCCTAAAACTGTAAAAGCCCACTCCACAAGGAAGGTGGGCTCATCTTGGGCGGCTGCCCGAGGGGTCTCGGCATTACAACTCTGCCGAGCAGCTACGTGGTCGGGGGAGAACACGTTTGTAAAATTTTACAAATTTGATACCCTGGCAAAGGAGGACCTGGAGTTCTCTCATTCGGTGCTGCAGAGTCATCCGCACTCTCCCGCCCGTTTGGGAGCTTTGGTATAATCCCCATGGTCCTTTCAGGAACCCCAGCATCCACTTAGGACGATAGAGAAAATAAGAATTTACTTACCGATAATTCTATTTCTCGGAGTCCGTAGTGGATGCTGGGCGCCCATCCCAAGTGCGGATTATCTGCAATACTTGTACATAGTTATTGTTAACTAATTCGGGTTATTGTTAAGGAGCCATCTTTAAGAGGCCCTTTCTGTTGTCATACTGTTAACTGGGTTTAGATCACAAGTTGTACGGTGTGATTGGTGTGGCTGGTATGAGTCTTACCCGGGATTCAAAATGCCTCCCTTATTGTGTATGCTCGTCCGGGCACAGTACCTAACTGGAGTCTGGAGGAGGGTCATAGGGGGAGGAGCCAGTGCACACCACCTGACCTAGTAAAGCTTTACTTTTTTGTGCCCTGTCTCCTGCGGAGCCGCTATTCCCCATGGTCCTTTCAGGAACCCCAGCATCCACTACGGACTCCGAGAAATAGAATTATCGGTAAGTAAATTCTTATTTTCTGCTTCGGGGTACACTGGGCTCCACAAGTCTGGACAATGGGGTGTAGAGTAGGATCTTGATCCGAGGCACCAACAGGCTCAAAGCTTTGACTGTTCCCAGAATGCACAGTGCCGCCTCCTATATCAACCCGCCACCCAGCACAGGAGCTCAGTTTGTCAGTTGGTACTGCAGTAAGCAGGCACTTAACAGAGGGGCTGCTCCAAGCAGCCCTGAGAAAAGCTTTTTATGAGGTAAAAAGTGAAGACTTCAAGGGCAGCAGCGGTGGTAAATGTCTTGTGACATTCACTGCTGCAGCTCCAGCTCTCCCCAGCGGCTCTGTACACTCCCGAGCCCTGGTTGCCGGGTACCTACAGCGGAGGCTCCGGTTTTCTTCATGTTAGACACACACGGCTGGGGCTCTCCAGGATCGCGTTGCCGCGCTTCGGGAGGTGGTAAGTGGGTCCCGCTCGCGGGACCCGGTCTTTATCGCGTTCCGGCGCGATCAGTGGGAGGCGGGCCGCGCGTGCTGGCGGTGGACACTGTGGATACAGGCGATCCCACTAGATCACCAGGGCATGGGCGCAGGTCAGGTTTTCTCTTAAAACCAATTTTAATATCGCCCACAGTACCCGGTGGTTTTGCCAGCAAGGGGGATAAGGCTTAGACCTGAAGCCCCTCCCCCAGCCCCAGGGCGCCATTTCCAGCAAGTGTTTCCGCCCTGGAGCTGCATCTCTGTCTTTCCTCACTCCCTGTCAGTGTCTGCGGCGCCATTACTCTTCAGCTCACTGTTCCTGGGACTGCTTGGGCAAATCCTCCTATGTAAAGCCGCCTGGTTGTCAGCGCTGTGCCTTTACATGACACTTAAGTATTCTACCTGCCTTTTTAGTCAGTGTTAGTAAGATAGAGTGCATTTAGTCAGGAGTTTATAGTACAATTACCCTGTGATATACATCCAGTTTCTTACTGTGTAGTATTATATCTATTGACTATATAGCTGTGTAAGCTAGTCCAGTGCAGTATTATTGTTAGTAATAACCTCTGCATTGTACAAACTGTGACTATTTGTGTGTGCATTGATAGCTGAGTGGTGTCCATCTCGTGTCTTTCACTCAACTTGCTATCGCTATATTCTATAACCTGAGGGGGCTCAGTGCGTCAGGTGTTATTTAATATAGGATTTTCACAAAGATATACTGTATTACGTATTTCTCTAACGTCCTAGTGGATGCTGGGGACTCCGTAAGGACAATGGGGAATAGACGGGCTCCGCAGGAGACTGGGCACTCTAAAGAAAGATTTAGTACTATCTGGTGTGCACTGGCTCCTCCCTCTATGCCCCTCCTCCAGACCTCAGTTAGAATCTGTGCCCGGACAGAGCTTGGTGCTTTTAGTGAGCTCTCCTGAGCTTGCTAATAAGAAAGTATTTTAGTTAGGTTTTTTTATTTTCAGAGAGCTTCTGCTGGCAACAGACTCTCTGCTACGTGGGACTGAGGGGAGAGAAGCAAACCTACTAACTGCGGCTAGGTTGCGCTTCTTAGGCTACTGGACACCATTAGCTCCAGAGGGATCGAACACAGGACCTGACCTTGTCGTCCGTTCCCGGAGCCGCGCCGCCGTCTCCCTCGCAGAGCCAGAAGACAGAAGCCGGCAGAAGCAGAGAAGACATCGAAATCGGCGGCAGAAGACTCCTGTCTTCACATGAGGTAGCGCACAGCACTGCAGCTGTGCGCCATTGCGCCCACACTAACCCACACACTCCGGTCACTGTAGGGTGCAGGGCGCAGGGGGTGGCGCCCTGGGCAGCAATTAGATACCTCCTGGCGAAAGCTGCATATAGACAGTTGGACACTGTTATATGCATGAGCCCCCGCCATTAATTTTACACAAAATCGCGGGGCCTTCTTCCTCAGCACTCACCAGCGCCATTTTCCTTCCACAGCTCCGCTGAGAGGAAGCTCCCCAGGCTCTCCCCTGCAGAATCACGGTAGAAGGGTAAAAAAGAGAGGGGGGGCACATAAATTTAGGCGCATTAATCATAATACAGCAGCTACTGGGTAAACACTAAGTTACTGTGTGATTCCTGGGTCATATAGCGCTGGGGTGTGTGCTGGCATACTCTCTACCTGTCTCTCCAAAAGGCCTTGTGGGGGTCCTGTCCTCATTTAGAGCTTCCCCTGTGTGTGTGGTGTGTCGGTACGCGTGTGTCGACATGTTTGACGAAGAGGGCTATGTGGAGGCAGAGCAAGTGCAGTTGAATGACGTGTCGCCGCCGACGGTGCCGACACCTGATTGGATGGATATGTGGAAGGTGTTAAATGATAATGTAAACTCCTTACATAAAAGGTTGGATAAAGCTGATACCTTGGGCCAGTCAGGGTCTCAACCCATGCCTGATCCTACAGCGCAGAGGCCCTCAGGGTCTCAAAAGCGCCCACTATCCAAAATGGTTGACACATATGTCGACACGGATTCTGACTCCAGTGTCGACGACGATGATGCAAAATTGCAACCGAAAATGACAAAAGCTATCCGCTACATGATTATAGCGATGAAGGATGTTTTACACATATCAGAGGTAAACCCTGTCCCTGACAAGAGGGTTTATATGTATGGGGAGAAAAAAGCAAGAGGTGACTTTTCCCCCTTCACATGAGTTAAATGAGTTATGGGAAAGAGCGTGGGATTCCCCAGATAAGAAAGTCCTGATTTCCAAAAGGTTACTTATGGCGTACCCTTTCCCGCCAGAGGACAGGGTGCGCTGGGAATCCTCCCATAGGGTAGATAAAGCTCTAACACGCTTATCTAAGAAGGTGGCCCTGCCGTCACAGGATACAGCCGCCCTAAAGGATCCTGCAGATAGAAAGCAGGAAAGTATCCTGAAATCTGTTTATACACATTCAGGGACTCTACTGAGGCCGGCAATTGCGTCGGCGTGGATGTGTAGTGCTGTAGCAGCGTGGACAGATAATCTGTCTGAGGAAATGGATACCTTGGACAGGGATACCATTATGCTGACCCTGGGGCATATAAAAGACACTGTCCTATATATGAGGGATGCCCAGAGAGACATTTGCCTACTGGGCTCTAGAATTAATGCAATGTCCATTTCTGCCAGGAGGGTCCTGTGGACTCGGCAGTGGACAGGTGATGCCGACTCCAAAAAACACATGGAGGTGTTACCTTGCAAGGGTGAGGAATTGTTTGGGGACGGTCTCTCGGACCTGGTTTCCACAGCTACTGCTGGGAAGTCAAACTTTTTGCCATATATTCCCTCACAACCTAAGAAAGCACCGTATTACCAAATGCAGTCCTTTCGCGCACAAAGAAGCAAAAAGGTCAGAGGTGCTTCCTTTCTTGCTAGAGGCAGGGGTAGAGGAAAAAGGCTGCACCTTACAGCTAGTTCCCAGGAACAGAAGTCTTCCCCGGCTTCCACTAAATCCACCGCATGACGCTGGGGCGTGTCTCCGACATTTCAGCCACCAGTGGGTTCGCTCACAGGTGGATCCCTGGGATATACAGATTGTGTCTCAGGGATACAAGCTGGAATTCGAGGTGATGCCCCCTCAACGTTACCTAAAATCGGCCCTGCCAGCTTCCCCCATAGAAAGGGAAGTAGTGGTAGCGGCAATTCACAAGCTATTTCTCCAGCAGGTGGTGGTAAAGGTTCCCCTTCTTCAACAGGGAAAGGGATACTATTCCACAATGTTTGTGGTACCGAAACCGGACGGTTCGGTCAGACCTATATTAAATTTAAAGTCCCTGAACATTTATCTGAAAAGATTCAAGTTCAAAATGGAATCGCTCAGAGTGGTCATTGCAAGCCTGGAAGAGGGGGATTTTATGGTGTCTCTGGACATCAAGGATGCTTACTTGCATGTCCCCATTTATCCGCCTCATCAGGAGTACCTCAGATTTGTGGTACAGGACTGTCATTACCAATTCCAGACGTTGCTGTTTGGGCTCTCCACGGCACCGAGAATATTTACCAAGGTAATGGCAGAAATGATGGTGATCCTGAGAAAGCAAGGAGTCACAGTTATCCCATACTTGGACGATCTCCTCATAAAGGCGAGGTCCAGGGAGCAGTTGCAGATCAGCATAGCGCACTCTCAGGAAGTGTTGCAACAGCATGGCTGGATTCTGAATATCCCAAAGTCGCAGCTGATTCCTACGACGCGTCTGCCCTTTCTGGGCATGATTCTGGACACAGACCAGAAGAAGGTGTTTCTCCCGGCGGAGAAGGCTCAAGAGCTTGTGACTCTAGTCAGAGACCTCTTAAAACCGAAACAGGTGTCGGTGCATCACTGCACGCGAGTCCTGGGAAAGATGGTGGCATCGTACCAAGCCATTCCCTTCGGCAGGTTCCATGCGAGGATCTTTCAATGGGATCTGCTGGACAAATGGTCCGGATCGCATCTTCAGATGCATCGGCTGATCACCCTGTCCCCCAGGGCCAGGGTGTCTCTTCTGTGGTGGCTACAGAGTGCTCACCTTCTCGAGGGCCGCAGGTTTGGCATACAGGGCTGGGCCCTAGTGACCACGGATGCGAGCCTCCGAGGGTGGGGGGCAGTCACTCAGGGAAGAAACTTCCAAGGGTTGTGGTCAAGTCAGGAGGCTTGTCTGCACATAAATATCCTGGAACTAAGGGCCATATTCAACGCCCTGAGTCAAGCGGAGCCCCTGCTTCGCAACCAACCGGTGCTGATTCAGTCAGACAACATCACCGCGGTGGCTCATGTAAACCGCCAGGGCGGCACAAGAAGCAGAGTCGCGATGGCGGAAGCCACCAGGATTCTTCGGTGGGCGGAGAATCACGTGCAAGCACTGTCAGCAGTGTTCATTCCGGGGGTGGACAACTGGGAAGCAGACTTCCTCAGCAGGCACGACCTTCACCCGGGAGAGTGGGGACTTCATCACGAAGTCTTCACTCAGATTACAAATCGATGGGAACTGCCACAGGTAGACATGATGGCGTCCCGTCTCAACAAAAAGCTACAAAGGTATTGCGCCAGGTCAAGAGACCCTCAGGCGATAGCTGTGGATGCCCTGGTAACACCGTGGGTGTTCCAGTCGGTCTATGTGTTTCCTCCTCTTCCTCTCATACCCAAGGTGCTGAGAATCGTAAGAAGAAGAGGAGTGAGAACAATACTCATTGTTCCGGATTGGCCAAGAAGGACTTGGTACCCGGAACTGCAAGAAATGCTCACAGAGGACCCATGGCCTCTGCCTCTCAGACAGGACCTGTTGCAACAGGGGCCCTGCCTGTTCCAAGACTTACCGCGGCTGCGTTTGACGGCATGGCGGTTGAACGCCGGATCCTAGCGGAAAAAGGCATTCTGGATGAAGTTATTCCTACGCTGATAAAGGCTAGGAAGGACATGACAGCAAAGCATTATCACCGCATATGGCGAAAATATGTTGCTTGGTGTGAGGCCAGGAAGGCCCCTACAGAGGAATTCCAACTGGGCAGATTTCTGCACTTTCTTCAGTCTGGAGTGACTATGGGCTTGAAGTTGGGATCCATAAAGGTCCAGATTTCGGCCCTATCCATTTTCTTTAAAAAGGAACTGGCTTCTCTTCCTGAAGTTTAGACGTTTGTTAAGGGAGTGCTGCATATTCAGCCCCCTTTTGTGCCACCAGTGGCACATTGGGATCTTAACGTGGTATTGAGTTTCCTGAAATCTCACTGGTTTGAGCCACTTAAGACCGTGGAGCTAAAGTATCTCACGTGGAAAGTGGTCATGCTATTGGCCTTAGCTTCGGCTAGGCGTGTGTCAGAATTGGCGGCTTTGTCATGTAAAAGCCCCTATCTGGTTTTCCATATGGACAGGGCAGAATTACGGACTCGTCCGCAATTTCTGCCGAAGGTGGTGTCATCTTTTCATTTGAACCAACCTATTGTGGTGCCTGCGGCTACTCGTGACTTGGAGGATTCCAGGTTACTAGATGTAGTCAGGTCTTTGAAGATTTATGTAGCCAGAATGGCTGGAGTCAGGAAAACTGACTCGCTGTTTATCCTGTATGCCCCCAACAAGTTGGGTGCTCCTGCTTCAAAGCAAACCGTTGCCCGCTGGATCTGTAACACGATTCAGCAGTCTCATTCTGCGGCTGGATTGCCGCATCCAAAATCAGTGAAAGCCCATTCCACAAGGAAGGTGGGCTCTTCTTGGGCAGCTGCCCGAGGGGTCTCGGCATTACAGCTTTGCCGAGCTGCTACTTGGTCGGGTTCAAACACATTTGCAAAATTCTACAAGTTTGATACCCTGGCTGAGGAGGACCTTGAGTTTGCCCATTCGGTGCTGCAGAATCATCCGCACTCTCCCGCCCGTTTGGGAGCTTTGGTATAATCCCCATGGTCCTTACGGAGTCCCCAGCATCCACTAGGACGTTAGAGAAAATAAGATTTTACTCACCGGTAAATCTATTTCTCGTAGTCCGTAGTGGATGCTGGTCACCCGTCCCAAGTGCGGACTTTCTGCAATACGTGTATATAGTTATTGCTTAATAATGGGTTATGTTATGTTGGCATCCATTGTTTGATGCCCTGTTGTTGTTCATACTGTTGACTGGATAAGTGTATCACAAGTTATACGGTGTGGCTGGTATGAGTCTTACCCGGGATTCCAAAATCCTTTCCTTATAATGTCTGCTCTTCCGGGCACAGTTTCCTTAACTGAGGTCTGGAGGAGGGGCATAGAGGGAGGAGCCAGTGCACACCAGATAGTACTAAATCTTTCTTAAGAGTGCCCAGTCTCCTGCGGAGCCCGTCTATTCCCCATGGTCCTTACGGAGTCCCCAGCATCCACTACGGACTACGAGAAATAGATTTACCGGTGAGTAAAATCTTATTTTTTCTCTGTGATTTAGTCACCATATCTCTCCTTTATCTCTGCTGATGCTGACTACACTGCGCAGGGGTTTGGGTTTAGGGATATAGTGCTGCTACTAATTGTACTGTGTTACCTCATACTGCAAGATATATCATGTCTGCTTCTGATGGTAACGGTTCTGGGGCGGAGCACACTGCTGGTGTTGCTGAAGCCACAGGCACATATGGGGAGAATATAGCAGCTGTGGGCTCTAGTTCTGGGGGCTCCTTGACCCCCAGTGGGACTGTGGCAACGGAGGCATATACTGACCCTCTGTTGGCCCCTTTTTCCACGCTTCTGCACACGCTAGTTCAAAAACTAACACCCCCTATGGGACCCCCAATGCCAGTACAACCGTATGTGGTCCCTGCAGCTAACCCGCCGTGGGCGGACGATTTATCTGCTCAATTAAAGAAGTTGAACCAGTCCCTGACTACTAAAAAGTCTGACCATCGTTCGCCTAAGTCCAAGAGGTCCTCTAAGCGAGCGCTCGTCTCCTCACAATCCACTGCTGTCACTGACACCTCGTCTGATGAAGACAGCACATACACTGACCCCACAGGTTCTGATTCAGATACGGCTGATGGGGAGGGTAGTTCACATGTGGATGTTCCTGATCTTTTGGAGGCTATTAAGTTAATTCTGCAGATTACGGATGATCCCGAGCCATCCGTTCCTCCTAAGAAACCAGATAGGTTCAAGCGTCAGAAGGTGATTAAACAAGTTTTACCTCACTCTGACCACCTAGTGGATATATGTCAGGAACCCTGGCAAAGCCCGGGTACGAAGTTTGTGCCTCAAAAGAAGATGCTGGCTCGCTATCCCCTCGCGCTAGAGCGGTCTAAGAATTGGGAAACGCCTCCTCCAGTAGACTCACATGTGGCTAGGATGGTGGTTTCCTCAGCTCTACCTGTCACTACCGTCACGTCTCTAAAAGAGCCTACGGATAAACGTGTCGAGGGTTATCTAAAAGCGATTTACACCCTCACGGGTGCTGCACAAACGCCCACTATTGCAGCTACATGGGCGGCAGAGGCTATTGAAGCATGGGCCTTGAAGTTAGAAGCTGAAATCTCCTCTGACCATGCTAGACAATGCTTGTCATATATTGTCACAGCTTCTCGCTATATTAAAGAGGCGGCTTCTGATGCCGGTATCCTAGCAGCCAAGGCCTCTACTACGTCAGTCCTGGCTCGCAGGATATTGTGGCTGAGATCCTGGTCTGTGGATCTGGACTCTAGAAAAACCCTGGAGGTACTCCCTTTCAAGGGGGATATTCTGTTTGGGGAGGACTTAAATAAGATAGTGGCTGACTTGGCTACTTCCAAAACTGCCTGTCTGCCTAATACAGCTCCGTCTGTGTCGAAGGCCAAAGGCACGTCCTTTCACCCCTTTCGTCCTTCAGGTAAAGCAAAAGGTCAGGCGTACCATAAGCAGGCCTGCACTTCCAAACCTGGTAAGCCGAAGCCCAAAAGAGCCTGGGCTGCCCGTCAGCCAGCAGCCAAAACCGATAAGCCTGCTGCATGACGGGGCGGGCCTCCCCCTGGGGGATCCCAGGGTGGGGGGCCGGCTACTAGGGTATACCCAGGAATGGTTGAAGACCACTTCAGATGCCTGGGTACGGGAAGTCGTCACTCGAGGTTACGCCATAGCCTTCAAAAACCGCCCCCCTCATCGATTTTGCCAGACAGACGTCCCATCGGACCAGACAAAGGCAAACACTCTACATTCGGTGGTACAGACCCTCCTGGATACAGGAGTCGTAGTACAGGTGCCTCTTGCTTGGAGGGGCCGGGGGTACTATTCTCCGCTGTTTCTAGTCCCGAAACCGAATGGGTACTCCCGGCCCATAGTCAACCTCAAGGCACTGAACAAGTTTGTGAAGGTTTTCAAGTTCCGTATGGAAACCCTTCGCTCTATAGTTCTGGCCTTGGAACCTGGGGACTACATGGTCTCCCTGGACATTCAGGATGCTTACCTGCATATTCCTATAGCAGTGTCACATCAACAATACCTGAGGTTCGCTATTGGCAACCTCCATTACCAGTTTCGGGCGTTACCTTTTGGTTTAACAACGGCTCCGCGAGTCTTCACCAAAGTTTTGGCGGTGATGACGGTGGTACTCCGCCGTCAAGGGGTCAGGATACTGCCGTATCTGGACGACTTGTTAATCCTGGCAAATTCCCCAGATCTTCTCCTGCGTCATCTGGATATGACGGTCCGGTTTCTACAAGCCCACGGGTGGCTCATCAACTGGAAGAAATCCTCCCTGGTCCCTGCTCAGAGCATGGTGCATCTGGGAGCGCTGTTGGACACTCACAACCAGAAGTTGTTCTTGTCTCAGGAGAAAGTCCTGAAACTTCAGGACAGGATTCGTTGCTTCCTTTCTCGTCCGCAAGTGTCGATACATTCGGCAATGCAGGTGCTGGGCCTCATGGTATCAGCATTCGACATCGTGGAGTATGCTCAATTTCATTCTCGCCCCCTCCAGAAGCTGATTTCTAGCCAAGTGGGATGGCCTGCCTCACCGGATCAGGTCTCAAATGATCTCTTTGACTCCGGAGGTCCGTCTGTCGCTGCTCTGGTGGCTCCAGGGCCGACAATTGTGCAGGGGCCGTCCCTTCTGGATATCCAACTGGGTCCTGTTGACGACAGATGCCAGTCTAAGAGGTTGGGGCGCGGTGCTGGAGCAGCACTCCTTGCAGGGTCGGTGGACCAAGGAGGAATCTCTCCTCTCGATCAACATTCTGGAATTGCGGGCGGTCTTCAATGCGTTGAACCTAGCCCAGCATTTGATTCAGAACCGTCCTGTTCAAGTACAGTCGGACAATGCCACTACAGTGGCTTACATAAATCATCAAGGCGGCACTCGAAGCCGTTTGGCAATGAAGGAAACCTCACGGATTCTACGTTGGGCATAACGCCATCTACCGGCAATATCGGCAATATTCATTCCGGGAGTCCTGAATTGGGAAGCGGACTTTCTCAGTCGTCAGGACGTGCATGTCGGCGAGTGGGGCCTCCATCCAAAAGTGTTTCAACTCCTCGTGGAAAGGTGGGGTCTTCCAGATGTGGATCTGATGGCGTCTCGACACAATCACAAGGTTCCGGTCTTCGGAGCAAGGACAAGGGATCCTCTAGCAGCATTCGTGGATGCGCTGGCAGTGCCGTGGAGGTTTCGGCTGCCGTACGTGTTCCCTCCGGTGTCACTCCTGCCCAGGGTAATTCGGAAGTTCAAGCAAGAAAAAGGAAATCTGCTTCTCATAGCTCCGGCATGGGCCAGACGGCACTGGTTCTCAGACCTGCAAGGCCTATCGTCAGAGCGTCCACTTCTACTTCCACAATGCCCAGACCTCCTCGTTCAGGGCCCCTGTGTCTACCAGGACCTAGCCCGACTGTCTTTGACGGCGTGGCTCTTGAAGCTTCCGTCTTAAGAGCTAAGGGTTTTTCTGAAGAGGTCATTAAAACTATGTTGCGGGCCCGGAAACCGGCCTCTGCCCGGATTTACTATCGGGTCTGGCATTCCTACTTTGTTTGGTGCACATCTAACCATTATGACGCTTCCAAGTTTAGTATAGCCAAACTTTTGGCTTTTCTACAGCAGGGCCTAGATTTAGGCCTGCGTCTGGCCTCCCTCAAGGTTCATATTTCTGCCTTGTCGGTGTGGTTTCATAGAAAAATTGCGACTTTACTTGATGTTCATACTTTCACTCAGGGTGTGTTGCGTATCCAACTTCCCTATGTCCCGCCTGTGGCTCCTTGGGACTTGTCGGTGGTTTTGGAGGCGTTGCAGGAGCCTCCATTTGAACCTCTTGGTTCAGCTGACCTTAAGTGGCTTTCCCTTAAGGTGGTGTTCTTGCTGGCTATTGCCTCTGCTAGAAGAGTGTCGGATTTGGGTGCCTTGTCTTGTAGTTCCCCATATCTGATTTTTCACCGTGACCGGGCGGTTCTTAGGACTCGTCCTGGATATTTACCTAAGGTGGTTTCTTCGTTCCACCTTAATCAGGAGATTGTGGTTCCAGCTTTTGTCTCTCCTGATTTGTCTCCCAAAGAGCGGTCTTTGGATGTGGTACGGGCTCTCTGTATCTATGTGAAGAGAACTGCTTCTATTCGAAAGTCTGATTCTCTCTTTGTTTTGTTTGGATTTCACAAACGTGGCTGGCCTGCTCACAAGCAGACCCTGGCCAGGTGGATTAGAATGGTGATTGCGCATGCTTATGTGAAGGCTGGTCTGTCAGCTCCTGTTCACATTACGGCCCATTCTACTCGGTCTGTTGGACCTTCTTGGGCGGCCCAACGTGGTGCGACCCTTGATCAATTGTGCAAGGCGGCTACATGGTCCTCCGGGAACACGTTCATAAGGTTCTATGCCTTCGATACTGCCGCTTCCCAGGATGCTTCCTTTGGACGCCGGGTTCAGTGCATCCCCTCCCATAAGGAACTGCTTTAGGACATCCCCATTGTCCAGACTTGTGGAGCCCAGTGTACCCCGCAGCAGAAAACAAGTTTCATGGTAAGAACTTACCCTTGTTAAAACTCTTTCTGCGAGGTACACTGGGCTCCACAAGGCGTCCACCCTGACGCACTTAGCTTCTTTGGGTTGATATGGCATTAGCCGCTGACACTTCTCTTGTCTTGAGAGTGTGGTGTATGTGGCTACTAACCGTTGTCGTCTCTTTTCCTGCTACTGCATTGGGCTGGTTAACTAAACTGAGCTCCTGTGCTGGGAGTCGGGGTGATATAGGAGGTGGCGCTGTGCATTCTGGGAACAGTCAAAGCTTTGAGCCTGTTGGTGCCTCGGATCAAGATCCTACTCTACACCCCATTGTCCAGACTTGTGGAGCCCAGTGTACCTCGCAGAAAGAGTTTTAACAAGGGTAAGTTCTTACATAAAACTCGTTATTATATTCATAAAAAATATATCTATTTCTTCCTGGTAATAAAAATAAAAATGATACAATAGTCACCATATAATAGAAAAAAAAACATATACTGGTTTCAAAATAGCAAAGGTACAGAAATTGAAAAGGGAGGGTGCGGTGGATGTTGGCAAAAGGGAAAATTGTCGTCATTACCGTATAATTTTAATTAAAAAAATATTGTATATGAGCACAAACTTTGTGCCCTTTCTGTTTTTCCTTGTGTTAATTAAATATACCTCCTGATCTGGGGCTGATAGTGATCAAGGGCCTATTGTGAGAGGCTGGGGAGGTGTGACTAGTGCTGTGTGGGTGTGTCCAGTGTCATGTGGGTGTGTACACCTACACTATCAAACCTAGGGCCTAAATCAGAGGTGGGCACTGCTGTGTCCGATCTTGAGTCTGATATTGGAATTGCAGCTAACTTAATATGCAATTGCTAATTTAAGCCTTCCCCTGGTGTACAAGCTGCGTCTGACTTTATTTGCTAACACTTGCATCACCTTAGCCCCTCTGTATGATAATGTGAATCACTGCATTGTGTTGCAGGGGGTGGAGCCATGGTAAGGTGATTTACATTGTCATGCCCTCCGCATTAGCTCTGTGGGCTTCCTCTAGGGGAGCTCCTGTAGAGGGGTGTGGTTCATCATATCGACAATGTTTAGGTCGACCACTGTAGGTCGACATGGATGGAAGGTCGACAGGGTTTCTAGGTCGACAGGTCTAAAGGTCGACATGAGGATTTTTTTTGGTGGGGTGCCGTTTTCTTCGTAGAGTGACCGGGATCCCAAATTAGTGCACCGCGTCCTCTCGCATGGCTCGCTTCGCTCGCCATGCTTCGGGCATAGTGCCTTCGTTCCGCTACCGCTTCGCTCGGCACACTTTACCGTTCCAATCGTAGTCCACGTGGATCGTTAAGTATGAAAAAATCCCAAAAAAAATAAAATGTGAAAAACTCATGTCGACCTTTAGACCTGTCGACCTAGCACATGTCGACCTAGAAACCCTGTCGACCTTCCATCCATGTCGACCTAGTGACTGTCGACCTATAGTGGTCGACCTAAACATTGTCGACCTAGACACTATCGATCTTCAGACCGGATCCCCCTGTAGAGGAGGTATAAAAAGCAGGCAGGTATATTCTAATATATTTATCTTACAAATTGTCACCAGGTTCAAGAAATCACAATTGTAATTCCTGAAAAATAGTGGCATCAGCGTTATATATAAACATTTAAGGACTAGTTTAGAGAGATTTATCCAAGTTTCTAATGAGGACAAGTGGAGGTGTTACTCAAAACAACCAATCAGATTCTAGTTGTAATTTAGCAAGACATTGATAGCTAGAGTGTGATTGGTTGCTATGGGCAACTCCATCACATCCTCTTTAGAAGCTTTGATAAATCTCCTCCAAAACATGTTACAACGTACATTACAACTTTTGGACCAAGGCCTTATCTAGATCTCACAATGGCATATGATTATGTTAAGGGATGCAGAGGCAGCATTCCAGGAAGAGTCTGCAGCACTGTCTATGCTCGGATATAGGGCCCGATTCAGAGATGGGCACTAATGGCACCGCCGCTGTGTCTTTGTACGCAGTGGCTGTGCGAAAATATGCAAAAGGTGTCTTCTGTAAAAAGTCACCCACTGAAAGCTTCTATTATCTGCTGCTGTATCCCAAGATGCAGCATCTGATCATCTGCGTGAACATCGTTCGCCCATAGGAATTCTGAGTAACTACACAGCTGGGCCAGTGAAACTGCATTTGAGGACACAGTCACTGCCTTTGGCACATCCAGAAAACAGGGGCCGATATGCCCGTTTTCTGCAACGCTCCTTCTCCCCGCCCCCATACTACTGTAGAGTGACACCCCCATACTGCTGTAGAGTGGCACTCACCTGACGCCTGCAGCTACACTGCATCCAACGTCACATGACCAGATTGACATACGTGTAGTGGGGAGCCTGCACACGCGCAGATCCAAAAAATGGAAACTTGCATGAACATTGAATTGGCGCCCACCTCCGAACCAGCTCCATACTTGTAGTTTGCAACATTTTCTTTTCTGAACCTTCGTTAGAAAAATCTGTGTATTTCTGGTGTGGCTAACATGTACAGTATTCTATATACAGTGATCACACACAACTTACTACACTTATTGCAACATAAAAGTAAATGGCCAAGGGGCACATGCTCCCCTCACTAGCTGGGCAGGCTTCCCTGAACCTAAAACTGTAGACAGTCTTTTTTAGTAGACTTAATATTCTCTTAAAATGAACATCAGTCACTGGCCCTCATTCCGAGTTGATCGCACGTAGCAACCTTTTGCTGCTCGTGCGATCAACTTGACGCCGCCTATGGGGGAGTGTATTTTAGCATAGCAAGGCTGCGATCGCTTGTGCAGCCCTGCTGTGCTAAAAAAAAGTTTCCTGCAAAACAAGACCAGGGTCAGACTTACTTACCCTGTGCGACGGATCCAGCGACGAAAGTCCCGGGATTGACGTCAGACATCTGCCATCCAAACGCCTGAGTTCGGATCTCCATGCCCAGGAAATGGTGAGTATTCGCCCTGGAACGCTTCCCCGATGTCAATCTTCTTGCGATCGCTTTCTTCTCTCTTCCTGTTGTTGCCCGGTGATGGCTGTCGCTGGGCAACGAAGCGTGTGCGCATTGCGGGCGCCGCGCATGTGCAGTTCTGACACGTTCGCACCGCAGTGAAGAACCACTACGTGCGAACAGGTTGGAATGACCCCCACTGTCTGCAGGAAACATCCCTTTAACAAGTGTATGCACATGGGGGGTAATTCCAAGTTGATCGCAGCAGGAAATTTTTTAGCAGTTGGGCAAAACCATGTGCACTGCAGGGGAGGCAGATATAACATGTGCAGAGAGAGTTAGATTTGGGTGGGTTATTTTGTTACTGTGCAGGGTAAATACTGGCTGCTTTATTTTTACACTGCAATTTAGATTGCAGATTGAACACACCACACCCAAATCTAACTCTCTCTGCACATGTTATATCTGCCCCTCATGCAGTGCACATGGTTTTGCCCAACTGCTAAAAAATTTCCTGCTGCGATCAACTTGGAATTACCCCCATGGCTTGTAGAAAGTCTGACTAAATTGCAGGAATCATACAACAATTTGTCAATATAATTTTCAAGAGATCCTATACACAAAAGGAAGAGGGCAGTGCAAAAGAAAATAGATGATGATCAATTTTAAGTACTTTTGTAAAGGACCTCAAGGATAAAAACCATGTACACTTCACAACATACACTATTTATTATACAGTCCCTCTGGCCCAGATTTATCAAGTCTTGGAGAATGATAAATTGCACGGTGATAAAGTATGAACCAATCAGCTCCTAACTGTAATTGTTCAAACCCAGCTTGTAACATGGCAGTTAGGAGCTGATTGGCTGGTTCTTTATCACCGTGCAATTTATCACTTTCCAAGGCTTGATAAATCTGGGCCTCTATCACTTATTTCAGCTATGGTGGCTGTAATGTTGTAATGTGTCTATTGTGTTAAAGTAATTGGTTTTATAGATGTGCTCACAATTAACGTAATCATTTTTTTATATGATGCTAACAGATCGTGTGCAGGAAGCCATTAGAGAGCTGGAGTCCATCGAGGATGTCCCAGAAGTCTCATTATGCGCAATTATGTTACTTATATATGCACAGAAGAAAAGTGAATTTATTGGTAAGATCTCTCCTTAACTATTTTTTCTCTCTCTTGATATTCACTAACAGATGCTTTCTTATGGGAATATTTATAATTTCTCTGACATCCTAGTGGATGCTGGGAACTCCGTAAGGACCATAAGGAATAGCGGCTCCGCAGGAGACTGGGCACAACTAAAGAAAGCTTTAGGACTACCTGGTGTGCACTGGCTCCTCCCTCTATGACCCTCCTCCAGACCTCAGTTAGAATTTTGTGCCCGGCTGAGCTGGATGCACACTAGGGGCTCTCCTGAGCTCTTAGCAAAAGAAAGTTTATTTTAGGTTTTTTATTTTCAGTGAGATCTGCTGGCAACAGACTCACTGCTACGAGGGACTAAGGGGAGAGAAGTGAACCTACCTGCTTGCAGCTAGCTTGGGCTTCTAGGCTACTGGACACCATTAGCTCCAGAGGGATCGAACACAGGCCCAGCCTCGGTCGTCCGGTCCCGGAGCCGCGCCGCCGTCCCCCTTACAGAGCCAGAAGCAAGAAGAGGGTCCTGGAAATCGGCGGCAGAAGACTTCGGTCTTCATCAAGGTAGCGCACAGCACTGCAGCTGTGCGCCATTGCTTCCCATGCACACCTCACACTCCGGTCACTGATGGGTGCAGGGCGCTGGGGGGGGGGGGGGGGGGCGCCCCGGGCTGCAATATTGAGTACCTTGGCTGGCAAATAACACATAATATAGTCATAGAGACTATATATGTGTAAAATACACCTGCCAGATATACATAGAAAAAAGCGGGAGAAGTCCGCCGAAAAAGGGGCGGGGCTATCTCCCTCCGCACACTGGCGCCATTTTCCCTCACAGCTCCGCTGGAAGGATCGCTCCCAGGCTCTCCCCTGCAGTTTCCAGACTACATAGGGTAAAAAGAGAGGGGGGGCACTTAATTTAGGCGCAATATTGTGTATACAAGCAGCTATTGGGAAAAATCACTCAGTTATAGTGTTAATCCCTGTGTTATATAGCGCTGTTGGTGTGTGCTGGCATACTCTCTCTCTGTCTCCCCAAAGGGCTTTGTGGGGTCCTGTCCTCAGTCAGAGCATTCCCTGTGTGTGTGCGGTGTGTCAGTACGGCTGTGTCGACATGTTTGATGAGGAGGCTTATGTGGAGGCGGAGCAGGTGCCGATAAATGTGATGTCACCCCCTGCGGGGTCGACACCTGAGTGGATGGTTATGTGGAAGGAATTACGCGACAGTGTAGACTCCTTACATAAAAGGTTTGACGACATAGCAGATGTGGGACAGCCGGCTTCTCAGCCTGTGCCTGCCCAGACGTCTCTAAAGCCATCAGGGGCTCTAAAACGCCCGCTACCTCAGATGGCAGACACAGATGTCGACACGGATACTGACTCCAGTGTCGACGATGATGAGACTAGTGTACATTCCAATAGAGCCACCCTATTACATGATTACGGCAATGAAAAATGTGTTGCATATTTCTGATATTACCCCAGGTACCACAAAAAAGGGTATTATGTTTGGGGAGAAAAAACTACCAGTGGTTTTTCCCCCTTCTGATGAATTAAATGAAGTGTGTGAAGAAGCAAGGGCTTCCCCCGATAAGAAACTGGTAATTTCTAAAAAGTTACTAATGGCGTACCCTTTCCCGCCAGAGGACAGGTCACGTTGGGAGACATCCCCTAGGGTGGATAAAGCGCTCACACGTCTGTCAAAAAAGGTGGCACTACCGTCTCCGGACACGGCCGCCCTGAAGGAGCCTGCAGATAGAAAGCAGGAGGCTATCCTGAAGTCTGTATATACACACTCAGGTATTATACTGAGACCGGCTATTGCTTCAGCATGGATGTGCAGTGCTGCAGCTGCGTGGTCAGATTCCCTGTCGGAAAACATTGATACCCTAGACAGGGATACTATATTGCTAACCGTAGAGCATATTAAAGACGCTGTCTTGTACATGAGAGATGCACAGAGGGATATTTGCCGGCTGGCATCTAAAATAAACGCAATGTCCATTTCTGCCAGGAGAGGATTGTGGACTCGGCAGTGGACAGGAGATGCAGATTCTAAAAGGCACATATAAGTATTGCCTTACAAGGGTGAGGAGTTGTTTGGGGATGGTCTCTCGGATCTCGTTTCCACAGCGACAGCTGGGAAGTCAGCATTTGTACCCCATGTTCCCTCACAGCCAAAGAAAGCACCGTATTATCAGGTACAGTCCTTTCGGCCCCAGAAAGGCAAGCGGGTTAGAGGCGCGTCCTTTCTGCCCAGAGGCAGAGGTAGAGGGAAAAAGCTGCAACATACAGCCAGTTCCGAGGAACAAAAGTCCTCCCCCGCTTCCTCTAAGTCCACCGCATGACGCTGGGGCTCCACAGGCGGAGCCAGGTACGGTGGGGGCCCGTCTCAAGAACTTCAGCGACCAGTGGGCTCGCTCATGGGTGGATCCCTGGATTCTACAAGTAGTATCTCAGGGGTACAAGCTGGAATTCGAGACGTCTCCCCCTCGCCGTTTCCTCAAATCTGCCTTGCCGACAGCTCCCCCGGACAGGGAGGCAGTGCTGGAGGCGATTCATAAGCTGTATTCTCAGCAGGTGATAATCAAGGTACCCCTCCTTCAACAAGGACGGGGTTACTATTCCACAATGTTTGTGGTACCGAAACCGGACGGTTCGGTGAGACCCATTTTAAATTTAAAATCCTTGAACACTTATATAAGAAGGTTCAAGTTCAAGATGGAATCGCTCAGGGCGGTGATTGCAAGCCTGGACGAGGGGGATTCCATGGTATCACTGGACATCAAGGATGCTTACCTGCATGTCCCCATTTACCCTCCTCACCAGGAGTACCTCAGATTTGTGGTACAGGACTGTTATTACCAATTCCAGACGTTGCCGTTTGGTCTGTCCACGGCACCGAGGGTATTTACCAAGGTAATGGCCGAAATGATGATACTCCTTCGGAGAAAGGGAGTTTTAATTATCCCGTACTTGGACGATCTCCTTATAAAGGCGAGGTCCAGGGAACAGTTGTTGATCGGTGTAGCACTAGCTTGGGAAGTGCTACAACAGCACGGCTGGATCCTGAATATTCCAAAGTCGCAGCTGGTTCCTACAACGCGTCTACTGTTCCTGGGGAGGGTTCTGGACACAGAACAGAAAAAAGTATTTCTCCCGGAGGAGAAGGCCAAGGAGTTGTCATCTCTAGTCAGAGACCTCCTAAAACCAAAACAGGTGTCGGTGCACCACTGCACGCGAGTCCTGGGAAAGATTGTGGCTTCTTACGAAGCAATTCCATTCGGAAGGTTCCATGCAAGGATCTTTCAGTGGGATCTGTTGGACAAGTGGTCCGGATCGCATCTTCAGATGCATCGGCTGATAACCCTGTCTCCAAGGACCAGGGTGTCGCTGTTGTGGTGGCTGCAGAGTGCTCATCTTCTAGAGGGCCGCAGATTCGGCATACAGGACTGGGTCCTGGTGACCACGGATGCCAGCCTTCGAGGTTGGGGGGCAGTCACACAGGGAAGAAACTTCCAGGGACTATGGACAAGTCAGGAGACTTCCCTACACATAAATATTCTGGAACTAAGGGCCATTTACAATGCCCTAAGTCAGGCAAGACCCCTGCTTCAACACCAGCCGGTGCTGATCCAGTCAGACATCATCACGGCGGTCGCCATGTAAACCGACAGGGCGGCACAAGAAGCAGGATGGCAATGGCAGAAGCCACAAGGATTCTCCGATGGGCGGAAAATCATGTGTTAGCACTGTCAGCAGTGTTCATTCCCGGAGTGGACAACTGGGAAGCAGACTTTCTCAGCAGACACGACCTCCACCCGGGAGAGTGGGGACTTCATCCAGAAGTCTTCCAAATGATTGTACACCGGTGGGAAAGGCCACAGGTGGACATGATGGCGTCCGGCCTCAACAAAAAGCTAAAAAGATATTGCGCCAGGTCAAGGGACCCTCAGGCGATAGCTGTGGACGCTCTGGTAACACCGTTGGTGTACCAGTCAGTGTATGTGTTCCCTCCTCTGCCTCTCATACCCAAGGTACTGAGACTAATAAGAAGGAGAGGAGTAAGAACTATACTCATTGTTCCGGATTGGCCAAGAAGAGCTTGGTACCCAGAACTTCAAGAAATGATCTCAGAGGACCCATGGCCTCTGCCGCTCAGACAGGACTAGCTGCAGCAGGGGCCCTGTCTGTTCCAAGACTTACCGCGGCTGCGTTTGACGGCATGGCGGTTGAACGCCGGATCCTGAAGGAAAAGGGCATTCCGGAGGAAGTTATCCCTACGCTTATTAAAGCTAGGAAAGAAGTGACCGCAAACCATTATCACCGCATATGGCGGAAATATGTTGCGTGGTGTGAGGCCAGGAAGGCCCCAACGGAGGAATTTCAGCTAGGTTGATTTCTGCACTTCCTACAGTCAGGGGTGACTATGGGCCTAAAATTGGGTTCCATTAAGGTCCAGATTTCGGCTCTATCGATTTTCTTCCAAAAAGTACTGGCTTTACTACCTGAAGTTCAGACATTTGTTAAGGGAGTGCTGCATATTCAGCCCCCTTTTGTGCCCCCAGTGGCACCTTGGGATCTCAACGTGGTGTTGAATTTCCTAAAGTCGCTTTGGTTTGAACCACTTAAAACCGTGGAACTAAAATATCTCACGTGGAAAGTGGTCATGCTGTTGGCCTTAGCTTCGGCCAGGCGTGTGTCAGAATTGGCGGCTTTGTCTTGTAAAAGCCCTTATCTGATTTTCCATATGGATAGGGCGGAATTGAGGACTCGTCCCCAATTTCTCCCAAAGGTGGTTTCAGCGTTTCATTTGAACCAGCCTATTGTGGTGCCTGCGGCTACTCGTGACTTGGAGGACTCCAAGTTGCTGGACGTAGTCCGGGCCCTAAAAATCTATGTTTCCAGGACAGCTGGAGTCAGAAAGACTGACTCGCTATTTATCCTGCATGCGCCCAACAAGTTGGGTGCGCCTGCTTCAAAGCAGACTATTGCTCGCTGGATCTGTAGCACGATTCAACTTGCACATTCTGCGGCTGGACTGCCGCATCCTAAATCTGTAAAAGCCCATTCCACGAGGAAGGTGGGCTCTTCTTGGGCGGCTGCCCAAGGGGTCTCGGCTTTATAACTTTGCCGAGCAGCTACTTGGTCGCGGTCAAACACATTTGCTAAATTCTACAAGTTTGATACCCTGGCTGAGGAGGACCTAGAGTTCGCTCATTCGGTGCTTCAGAGTCATCCGCACTCTCCCGCCCGTTTGGGAGCTTTGGTATAATCCCCATGGTCCTTACGGAGTTCCCAGCATCCATTAGGACGTCAGAGAAAATAAGATTTTACTCACCGGTAAATCTATTTCTCGTAGTCCGTAGTGGATGCTGGGCGCCCGTCCCAAGTGCGGATTGTCTGCAATACTTGTATATAGTTATTGTTTAACTAAAGGGTTATCGTTGAGCCATCTGTTGAGAGGCTCAGTTATATTTCATACTGTTAACTGGGTATAGTATCACGAGTTATACGGTGTGATTGGTGTGGCTGGTATGAGTCTTACCCGGGATTCAAAATCCTTTCCTTATTGTGTCAGCTCTTCCGGGCACAGTATCCTAACTGAGGTCTGGAGGAGGGTCATAGAGGGAGGAGCCAGTGCACACCAGGTAGTCCTAAAGCTTTCTTTAGTTGTGCCCAGTCTCCTGCGGAGCCGCTATTCCACATGGTCCTTACGGAGTTCCCAGCATCCACTACGGACTACGAGAAATAGATTTACCGGTGAGTAAAATCTTATTTTTTCACATCCAGCATTTTTAATGTTGCTGTGATGTGACAGTAGCACCCATAATCACAATGCAGTAATGTAGATTACAGCTTGCAATTAGCATCCTTCGGGTGCCAGGACAGAGAACTGTCCCTGCATAGGGCTAGAAGCAAAAGGAAAACTACTGCTGTCACTTTGCTTCCATATTCAGACCCGGTAAGTGTATTGCATAAGTGGGGCCGTTGGGCTATATGGTTATGGATCAAAGGGTCGACAGACAGAAAGTTGACAATGTCAAGGTTGACACCAAATGGTTGACATGCACAATATCGACATGGTCAAAAGCCGACATGGAAATGTTTGATGCATGAAAAGTTCAACATGAGTTTTTTATGTTATTTAGGTGTCAAAAATTTCCCTTCCAGCATGTGGACCCCCCAATTACGGCTCGTTTCACTCGCCGTGCTTTGGGCAAGGTGCCTCGCTCTGCACAGGTTACCGTTCTCATTTGTAGTCCACCTGGATGGTACAGTATGAAAAAGTCCCAAAAATAAAACAAATCTAAAAACTCATGTCGACCATATGCTCTGTCAACTTTTGTCATGTCGACCATTTGAACCTGTCGCCCTTTTGACCAAGTCGACCATATGCATGTTGACCATTCGGTGTCAACCTATTGCTTGCCGACCTTTTAACTGTCGACCTGTCATCCAGATACCGGGCTATGCATGTGTTAGTGGAGTTCATTGGGAAGGAGATTGGATGGCCACATCTGATCTGAGGTCAACTCCTTGGACAGCTGCATCTAGATATATTTATGTTAATCCAGTATAGAAGGTAATATATAGATCTCCTCTATGTATCTGCTTCATAGCAACCAACACAGCAAAGGAGATTCCCTTTGGTTCAAACCCATTTCTTCTGCTCAGGCCCCAAAACTTGAATTCAGGAAACACTGTACCTAGAAGTAATAGCCAACCAATAAAAATATTGCCACACACACACACACACACTATATATATATATATATATATATATATATATATATATATAACCCAGGTGCGGCACTTGCGGACACAAACAGTTTACTTAGGTATATAAAGTAACGTTTCAGTGAAAATTTATTAATATTGTGGCACTTTCATCCCAAATATATATTTTATCTATTTTTCTGCTGCAGGGTACACTGGGCTCCACAAGTGTGGACAATGGGGTGTAGAGTAGGATCTTGATCCGAGGCACCAACAGGGTCAAAACTTTGACTGTTCCCAGAATGCACAGCGCCACCTCCTATATCACCCCGCCTCCCAGCACAGAAGCTAAGTTTGTCAGTTGGTGCTGCAGTAAGCAGGCACTTAACAGAGGGGCTGCTCCAAGCAGCCCTGAGAAAAGCTTTTTATGAGGTAAAAAGTGAAGACTTCAAGGGCAGCAGCGGTGGTAAATGTTTTGTGACGCCATTACTCCTCAGCTCACTGTTCCTGGGACTGCTTGGGCAAATCCTCCTATGTAAAGCCGCCTGGTTGTCAGCGCTGTGCATTTACATGACACTTAAGTATTCTACCTGCCTTTTTAGTCAGTGTTAGTAAGAAAGAGTGCATTTAGTCAGGAGTTTATAGTACAATTACCCTGTGATATACATCCAGTTTCTTACTGTGTAGTATTATATCTATTGACTATATAGCTGTGTAAGCTAGTCCAGTGCAGTATTATTGTTAGTAATAACCTCTGCATTGTACAAACTGTGACTGTTTGTGTGTGCATTGATAGCTGAGTGGTGTCCATCTCGTGTCTTTCACTCAACTTGCTATCGCTATATTCTATAACCTGAGGGGGCTTGGTGCGTCAGGTGTTATTTAATATAGGATTTTCACAAAGATATACTGTATTACGTATTTCTCTAACGTCCTAGTGGATGCTGGGGACTCCGTCAGGACCATGGGGAATAGCGGGCTCCGCAGGAGACAGGGCACATCTAAAAAGCTTTTTAGGTCACATGGTGTGTACTGGCTCCTCCCCCTATGACCCTCCTCCAAGCCTCAGTTAGGTTTTTGTGCCCGTCCGAGAAGGGTGCAAACTGGATGGCTCTCTTAAGGAGCTGTTTAGTAAAGTTTTTTTTAGGTTTCTAATCAGTGATTCCTGCTGGCGACAGGATCACTGCAACGAGGGACTTAGGGGAGAGACTTGCAACTCACCTGCGTGCAGGAGGATTGAAGTTTTAGGCTACTGGACACTGAGCTCCAGAGGGAGTCGGAACACAGGTCAGCCTGGGGTTCGTCCCGGAGCCGCGCCGCCGATCCCCCTTACAGACGCTGAAGAAAGACGGCGGAACGGAGGTCCGGAAACAGGCGGCAGAAGACTTCACAGTCTTCAGAGAGGTAGCGCACAGCACTGCAGCTGTGCGCCATTGTTGCTACACGGCTCACTGACACGGTCACGGAGGGTGCAGGGCGCTGCTGGGGGCGCCCTGGGCAGCAATATAAATACCTATTTGGCAAATAAATACATCACATATAGCCATTAAGGCTATATGTATGTATTTAACCCAGGCCAGTTTTCCTAATAACCGGGAGAAAAGCCCGCCGTGAAAGGGGCGGAGCTTATTCTCCTCAGCACTCAGCGCCATTTTCCTGACCAGCTCCGCTGGTGAGGAAGGCTCCCACTCTCCCCTGCACTACAGAAACAGGGTTAAAGAGAAGGGGGGCATAAATTGGCGATATAATTATATATTAAGAGCCCATATATAGAAACAACACCTTCTAGGGTTGTTATATACATTATGGCGCTTTTGGTGTGTGCTGGCAAACTCTCCCTCTGTCTCCCCAAAGGGCTAGTGGGTCCTGTCCTCTATCAGAGCATTCCCTGTATGTGTGTGCTGTAGGTCGGTACGTGTGTGTCGACATGTATGAGGAAAATGTTGGTGAGGAGACGGAGAAAATTGCCTGTAATGGTGATGTCACTCTCTAGGGAGTCGACACCAGAATGGATGGCTTACTTATGGAATTACGTGATAATGTCAACACGCTGCAAGCCGGTTGACGACATGAGACAGCCGGCGGACAAATTAGTATCGGTCCAGGCGTCTCAGACACCGTCAGGGGCTTGTAAAAACGCCCATTTACCTCAGTCGGTCGACAGACACTGACACGGACACTGACCCCAGTGTCGACGGTGAAGAAACAAACGTATTTTTCCTTTAGGGCCACAAGTTACATGTTAAGGGCAATGAAGGAGGTGTTACGTATTTCTGATACCACAAGTACCACAAATAAGGGTATTTTGTAGGGTGGGAATAAACTACTTGTAGTTTTGCCTGAATCAGAAAAATTAAATGAAGTGTGTGATGATACGTGGGGTTCCTCCGACAGAAAGTTATGGGCGGTATACCCTTTTTCCCGCCAGTAGTAAGGGCGAGTTGGAAAACACACCTTAGGGTGGACAAGGCGCTCACACGCATATAAAAAACATGGCGTTACCGTTTCCAGATACGGCCGCCCTCAAGGAGCCAGCTGATAGGAAGCTGAAAAATATCATAACAGTATATACACACATACTGATGTTATACTACGACCAGCAATCGCCTCAGCCTGGATGTGCAGCGCTGAGGGGGCTTGGTCGGATTTCCTGACTGAAAATTTTGATACCCTTGACAGGGACAGGATTTTATTGTCTATAGAGCATTTTAGGGATGCATTTCTATATATGTGTGATGCGCAGAGGCATATTTGCATTCTGGCATCAAAGAGTAAATGTGATGTACATATCTGCCAGACGAAGACACGACAGTGGTCAGGTGAGGCAGATTCCAGACGGCATATGGAAGTATTGCCGTATAAAGGGGCGGTCCATTGGACCTGGTGGCCATGGCAACAGCTGAAAAATCCACCTTTTGTTACCCCGAGTCACATATTGGCAGAAAAGGACACAGTCTTTTCAGTCTCAGTCCTTTCGTCCCCATACGGGCAGGCGGGCGAAGGCCAGTCATATCTGCCCAGGGGGAGAGGAAAGGGAAGAAGACTGCAGCAAGCAGCTCATTCCCAGGAAAGCTCCTCACGGCTTCTGCCAAGTCCGCAGCATAACGCTGGGGCCGTACAAGCGGACTCAGGTGCGGTAGGGGGTCATCTCAAGAGTTTCAGCAACACTCGCAAGGGAACTCCGGGATCCTACATGTAATATCCCAGGTGTACATTGGAAATTCGAGACGTCTCCCCCTCACACAATTCACAGGCTGTATTCCCAGCAGGTGATAATCAAAGTACCCTTCTTACAACAAGGAAGGGGGTAGTATTCCACACTATATTGTGGTACTGAAGCCAACCGGCTCGGTGAGATCTGAAATATTTGAACACTTACATACAAGCGTTCAAATCAAGATGGAGTCACTCGGAGCAGTGATAGCGAACCAGGAAGAAGGGGACGATATGATGTCACTGGATATCAGGGACGTTTACCTACAGGTCCAAATTTGCCCTTCTCACCAAGGGTACTTCAGGTTCCTGGTACAGAACTGTCACTATCAGTTCAGACGCTGCCGTTTGGATGGTTCACGGCGCCCCGGGTCTTTACCAAGGTAATGGCCGGAATGATGATTTTTCTTAAAAGAAACATGGACGCTTTCCTGATAAGGGCAAGGTCCAGAGAACAGTTGGAGGTCGGAGTAGCACTATCTTAAGTAGTTCTACGACAGCACGAGTGGATTCTAAATATTCCAAAATCGCAGCTTTTTCCGACGACACGTCTACTGTTCCTAGGGAAGATTCTGGACACAGTCCAGAAAAACGTGTTTCTCCCAGTGGAGAAAACCAGGGAGTTATCCGAGCTAATCGGGATCCTCCTAAAACCAGGAAAAGTGTCAGTGCATCATTGCACAAGAGTCCTGGTAAAAATGGTGGCTTATTACGAAGCAATTCCATTCGGCAGATTTCCCGCAAGAACTCTTCAGTGGGATCTGCTGGACAAATGGTCCGGATCGCATCCTCAGATGCATCAGCGGATAACCCTATATCCAAGGAAAAGGGTGTCTCTCCTGTGGTGATTACAGAGTGCTCATCTTCTAGAGGGCCGCAGATTCGGCATTCAGGATTGGATGCCGGTGACCACGGAGGCCAGCCTGAGAGGCTGGGGAACAGTCACACAGGGAAAAAATTTCCAGGGAAGTGTGATTAAGTCTGGAGAATTCTCTCCGCATAAATAAGCTTAGAGCAAATTTATAATGCTCTAAACTTAGCTAGACCTCTGCTTCAAGGTCAGCCGGTATTGATCCAGTGGGATAACATCACGGCAGTCGCCCACGTAAACAGAAGGGCGGCACAAGAAGCAGGAGGGCAGTGAAAACTGCAAGGATTTTTCGCTAGGCGGAAAATCATGTGATAGCACTGTCAGCAGTGTTCTTTCCGGGAGTGGACGACTGGGAAGCAGACTTCCTCAGCAGGCATGACCTCCACCCGGGAGAGTGGAAACTTCATAGGGAAGTTTTTCAACATGATTGTGGACCGTTGGCAAAGACCAAAGGTGGACATGATGGCGTCCCGCCCGAACAAAAACGGGACAGGTATTCCGCCAGGTCATGAGACCTTCAGGCGATAGCTGTGGATGTTCTGGTAACACCGTGGGTGTACCAGTCTGTGTATGTGTTCCCTCCTCTGTTTCTCATAACCAGGGTATTGAGAATTATAAGACATAGAGGAGTATGAACTATACTAGTGGCTCCGGATTGGCCAAGAGGGACTTGGTACCCGGAACTTCAAGAAATGCTCACAGAGGACTAAGGGCCTGGGGAGCTAAGAAGGGACTTGATTCAGCAAGTACCATGTCTATTCCAAGACTTACCGCGGCTGCGTTTGACGGCATGGCGGTTGAATGCCGGATCCTGAGGGGAAAAGGCATTCCATAAGAGGTCATACCTACCCTGGTCAAAGCCAGGAAGGAGGTGACCGCACAACGTCATCACCACATGTGGTGAAAATATGTTGCGTGGGTGAGGCCAGGAAGGCTCCACGACGGAAATTCAACTAGGTCGATTTCTACACTTCCCGAAAACAGGAGTGTTTTGGACCTCAAATTGGGGTTCATTAACATTTAAATTTCGGCCCTGTAGATTTTCTTCCAGAAAGAATTGACTTCAGTTCCTGAAGTCCAGATTGTAAAGGATGTATTGCATATACAGCTTTTTTGTGCCCCTAGGGGCACCGTGAGATCTCAACATAGTGTTGGGATTTCTTAAAATCATATTGGTTTGAACCGCTCAAATCTGTGGATTTGAAATATCTCACATGGAAAGTGACCATGCTGTTGACAAATATCTCACATGGGAAGTGACCATGTTGTTAGCCCTGGCCTCGGCCAGGCGATTGTCAGAATGGGCGGCTTTGTCTTACAAAAGCCCATATTAAAATTTTCCATTTGAACAGGACAGAACTGGGACTCGTCTCCAGTTTCTTCATGAAGGGGTGTCAGCGTTTTCACCTGAAACAACCTCTTGTGGTGCCTGCGGCTACTAGGGACTTGGAGGACTCCAAGTTACTAGACGTGGTCAGGGCCCTAAAAATATATATATATATATATATATAGTTAGGACTGCTGGAGTCAGAAAGTCTGACTTGCTGTTTATACTGTATACACCCAACAAGCTGGGTGCTCATGCTTCTAAGCAGTCTATTGCACGCTGGATTTGTAGTACAATTCAGCTTGCAAATTCTGTGGCAGGCCTGCCACAGACGAAATATGTAGATGCCCATTCCACAAGGAAGGTGGGCTCATCCTGGGCGGCTGCCCGAGGAGTCTCGGCATTACAACTTTGCCGAGCAGCTACGTGGTCAGGGGAGAACACGTTTGTAAAATTTTACAAATTTTGATACTCTGGCTAAGGAGGACCTGGAGTTCTCGCATTCGGTGCTGCAGAGTCATCCGCACTCTCCCGCCCGTTTGGGAGCTTTGGTATAATCCCCATGGTCCTGACGGAGTCCCCAGCATCCACTAGGACGTTAGAGAAAATAAGAATTTACTTACCGATAATTCTATTTCTCGTAGTCCGTAGTGGATGCTGGGCGCCCATCCCAAGTGCGGATTGTCTGCAATGCTTGTACATAGTTATTGTTACAAAAATCGGGTTATTACTATTGTTGTGAGCCATCTTTTCGGAGGCTACTTCGTTTTGTTATCATACTGTTAACTGGGTTCAGATCACAAGTTGTACGGTGTGATTGGTGTGGCTGGTATGAGTCTTACCCGGGATTCAAGATCCTTCCTTATTGTGTACGCTCGTCCGGGCACAGTACCTAACTGAGGCTTGGAGGAGGGTCATAGGGGGAGGAGCCAGTACACACCATGTGACCTAAAAAGCTTTTTAGATGTGCCCTGTCTCCTGCGGAGCCCGCTATTCCCCATGGTCCTGACGGAGTCCCCAGCATCCACTACGGACTACGAGAAATAGAATTATCGGTAAGTAAATTCTTATTTTTTCTCTGTGATTTAGTCACCATATCTCTCCTTTATCTCTGCTGGTGCTGACTACACTGCGCAGGGGTTTGGGTTTAGGGATATAGGGCTGCTAATAATTGTACTGTGTTACCTCATACTGCAAGTTATGTCTGCTTCTGAGGGTAACGGTTCTGGGGCAGAACACACATCTGGTGTTGCTGAAGCCACAGGCACATATGAGGAGAATATAGCAGCTGTGGGCTCTGGTTCTGGGGGCTCCTTGCCCCCCAGTGGGACTGTGGCAACGGAGGCATACACTGACCCTCCGTGGGCCGCTTTTTCCACACTTCTGCATACGCTAGTTCAAAAACTAACACCCCCTATGGGACCCCCAATGCCGGTACAACCGTATGTGGTCCCTGCAGCTAACCCGCCGTGGGCGGATGATTTATCTGCTCAATTAAAGAAGTTGAACCAGTCCCTGACTGCTAAAAAGTCTGACCATCGCTCGCCTAATTCCAAGAGGTCCTCCAAGCGAGCGCTCGTCTCCTCACAATCCACTGACACCTCGTCTGATGAAGACAGCACATACACTGACCCCACAGGTTCTGACTCAGATACGGCTGATGGGGAGGGTAGTTCACATGTGGATGTTCCTGATCTTTTTGAGGCTATTAAGTTAATTCTGCAGATTACGGATGATCCCGAGCCATCCGTTCCTCCTAAGAAACCAGATAGGTTCAAGCGTCAGAAGGTGATTAAACAAGTTTTACCTCACTCTGACCACCTAGTGGATATACGTCAGGAACCCTGGCAAAGCCGGGTACGAAGTTTGTGCCTCAAAAGAAGATGCTGGCTCGCTATCCTCTCGCGCCAGAGCTGTCTAAGAATTAGGAAACGCCTCCTCCAGTAGACTCACATGTGGCTAGGATGGTGGTTTCCTCAGCTCTACCTGTCACTACCGTCACGTCTCTAAAAAATCCTACGGATAAACGTGTCGAGGGTTGTCTAAAAGCGATTTACACCCTCACGGGTACTGCACAAACGCCCACTATTGCAGCTACATGGGCGGCAGAGGCTATTAAAGCATGGGCCTTGGAGTTAGAAGCTGAAATCTCCTCTGACCATGCTAGACAATGCTTGTCATATATTGTCACAGCTTCTCGCTATATTAAAGAGGCGGCTTCTGATGCCGGTATCCTAGCAGCCAAGGCCTCTACTACGTCAGTCCTGGCTCGCAGGATATTGTGGCTGAGATCCTGGTCTGTGGATCTGGACTCTAGAAAAACCCTGGAGGTACTCCCTTTCAAGGGGGATAGTCTGTTTGGGGAGGACTTAAATAAGATAGTGGCTGACTTGGCTACTGCCAAAACTGCCTGTCTGCCTGATACAGCTCCTTCTGTGTCGAAGACCAAAGGCACGTCTTTTCGCCCCTTTCGTCCTTCAGGTAAAGTAAAAGGTCAGGCATACCATAAGCAGGCCCGCACTTCCAAACCTGGTAAGCCGAAGCCCAAAAGAGCCTGGGCTGCCCGTCAGCCAGCAGCCAAGACCGATAAGCCTGCCGCATGATGGGGCGGGCCTTCCCCCGGGGGGCTCCCAGGGTGGGGGGCCGGCTTCTAGGGTATACCCAGGAATGGTTGAAGACCACTTCAGATGCCTGGGTACGGGAAGTCGTCACTCGAGGTTACGCCATAGCCTTCAAAAACCGACCCCCTCATCGATTTTGCCAGACAGACGTCCCGTCGGACCAGACAAAGGCAAACACTCTGCATTCGGTGGTACAGACCCTCCTGGATACAGGAGTCGTAGTACAGGTGCCTCTTGCTCAGAGGGGCCGGGGGTACTATTCTCCGCTGTTTCTAGTCCCGAAACCGAATGGGTCCTCCCGGCCCATTCTCAACCTCAAGGCACTGAACAAGTTTGTGAAGGTTTCCAAGTTCCGTATGGAAAACCTTCGCTCTATAGTTCTGGCCTTGGAACCTGGGGACTACATGGTCTCCCTGGATATACAGGATGCTTACCTGCATATTCCTATAGCAGTGTCACATCAACAATACCTGAGGTTCGCTATTGGCAACCTCCATTACCAGTTTCGGGCATTACCTTTTGGTTTAACAACGGCTCCGCGAGTCTTCACCAAAGTTATGACGGTGGTACTCCGCCATCAAGGGGTCAGGATACTGCCGTATCTGGACGACTTGTTAATCCTGGCAAATTCCCCAGATCTTCTCCTGCGTCATCTGGATATGACGGTCCGGTTTCTACAAGCCCACGGGTGGCTCATCAACTGGAAGAAATCCTCCCTGGTCCCTACTCAGAGCATGGTGCATCTGTGAGCGCTGTTGGACACTACAACCAGAGGTTGTTCTTGTCTCAGGAGAAAGTCCTGAAACTTCAGGACAGGATTCGTTGCTTCCTTTCTCGTCCGCAAGTGTCGATACATTCGGCAATGCAGGTGCTGGGCCTCATGGTATCAGCATTCGACATGGTGGAGTATGCTCAATTCCATTCTTGCCCCCTCCAGAAGCTGATTCTAGCCAAGTGGGACGGCCTGCCTCACCGGATCAGGTCTCAAATGATCTCTTTGACTCCGGAGGTCCGTTTGTCGCTGCTCTGGTGGCTCCAGGACCGACAATTGTGCAGAGGCCGTCCCTTCTGGATATACAACTGGGTCCTGTTGACGACAGATGCCCGTCTAAGAGGTTGGGGCGCGGTGCTGGAGCAGCACTCCTTGCAGGGTCGGTGGACCAAGGTAGAATCTCTCCTCTCGATCAACATTCTGGAATTGCGGGCGGTCTTCAATGCGTTGAACCTAGCCCAGCATTTGATTCAGAACCGTCCTGTTCAAGTACAGTCGGACAACGCCACCATAGTGGCTTACATAAATCATCAAGGCAGCACTCAAAGCCGCCTAGCAATGAAGGAAGTCTCACGGATTCTACAGTGGGCAGAACGCCATCTACCTGCCTTATCGGCAATATTCATTCCGGGAGTCCTAAATTGGGAAGCTGACTTTCTCAGTCGTCAGGACGTGCATGCCGGCGAGTGGGGCCTCCATCCAGAAGTGGTTCAACTCCTCGTGGAAAGGTGGGGTCTTCCAGATGTGGATCTGATGGCGTCTCGACACAATCACAAGGTTCCGGTCTTCGGAGCAAGGACAAGGGATCCTCAAGCAGCATTCGTGGATGCGCTGGCAGTGCCGTGGAGGTTTCGGATGCCGTACGTGTTCCCTCTGGTGTCACTCCTGCCCAGGGTAATTCGGATGTTCAAGCAAGAAAAAGGAAATCTGCTTCTCGTAGCTCCGGCGTGGCCCAGACGGCACTGGTTCTCAGACCTGCAAGGCCTATTGTCAGAGCGTCCACTTCTACTTCCACAGCGCCCAGACCTCCTCGTTCAGGGCCCCTGTGTCTACCAGGACCTAGCCCGGCTGTCTTTGACGGCGTGGCTCTTGAAGCTTCCGTCTTAAGAGCTAAGGGTTTTTCTGAAGAGGTAATTAAAACTATGATGCGGGCCCGGAAACTGGCTTCTGCTCGGATTTACCATCGGGTCTGGCATTCCTACTTTGTTTGGTGCGCATCTAACCATTATGACGCTTCCAAGTTTAGTACAGCCAAACTTTTGGCTTTTCTACAGCAGGGCCTAGATTTAGGCCTGCGTCTGGCCTCCCTCAAGGTTCATATTTCTGCCTTGTCGGTGTGGTTTCATAGAAAAATTGCGACTTTACCTGATGTTCATACTTTCACTCAGGGTGTGTTGCGTATCCAACTTCCCTATGTCCCGCCTGTGGCTCCTTGGGACTTGTCGTGGTTTTGGAGGCGTTGCAGGAGCCTCCATTTGAACCTCTTGGTTCAGCTGACCTTAAGTGGCTTTTCCTTAAGGTGGTGTTCTTGCCTCTGCTAGAAGAGTGTCGGATTTGGGTGCCTTGTCTTGTAGTTCCCCATATCTGATTTTTCACCGTGACCGGGCGTTTCGTAGGACTCGTCCCGGATATTTACCTAAGGTGGTTTCTTCGTTCCACCTTAATCAGGAGATTGTGGTTCCAGCTTTTTTGTCTCTCCTGATTTGTCTCCCAAAGAGCGGTCTTTGGATGTGGTACGGGCTCTCCGTATCTATGTGAAGAGAACTGCTTCTATTCGAAAGTCTGATTCTCTCTTTGTTTTGTTTGGATTTCACAAACGTGGCTGGCCTGCTCACAAGCAGACCCTGGCCAGGTGGATTAGAATGGTGATTGCGCATGCTTATGTGAAGACTGGTCTGTCAGCTCCTGTTCACATTATGGCCCATTCTACTCGGTCTGTTGGACCTTCTTGGGCGGCCCAACGTGGTGCGACCCTTGATCAGTTGTGCAAGGTGGCTACATGGTCCTCTGGGAACACGTTCATAAGGTTCTATGCCTTCGATACTGCCGCTTCCCAGGATGCTTACTTTGGACGCCGGGTTCTTGTGCGCGCTACAGTGCGTCCCCTCCCATAAGGAACTGCTTTAGGACATCCCCATTGTCCAGACTTGTGGAACCCTGTGTACCCCGCAGCAGAAAACGAGTTTTATGGTAAGAACTTACCCTTGTTAAAACTCTTTCTGCGAGGTACATTGGGCTCCACAAGGCGCCCACCCTGGCGCACTTAGCTTCTTTGGGTTGATATGGCATTAGCCGCTGACACTTCTCTTGTCGTGAGAGTGTGGTGTATGTGGCTACTAACCGTTGTCGTCTCTTTTCCTGCTACTGCATTGGGCTGGTTAACTAAACTGAGCTCCTGTGCTGGGAGGCGGGGTGATATAGGAGGCGGCGCTGTGCATTCTGGGAACAGTCAAAGCTTTGAGCCTGTTGGTGCCTCGGATCAAGATCCTACTCTACACCCCATTGTCCAGACTTGTGGAGCCCAGTGTACCTCGCAGAAAGAGTTTTAACAAGGGTAAGTTCTTACCATAAAACTCGTTTTTTTATTTTTTTTTATTCTCTCTCTCTCTGGGGCCTGGATATAATGAAGTTCTCCTTTTTTAAAAGGGGCAATCATGTACAAGAGTTAAACTCGGACTTCATTACATCCCACCCTGGGCCTGTATTTTATATAATGTGACATTGCGACTGTCTGTGGGCTGCAGCGTTTTGGGGCTCCTTACAAATACACAGACAGTGATACATATTTTCAACAGCGTCATCATTGGTTATGGTAG
This sequence comes from Pseudophryne corroboree, assembly GCF_028390025.1. Lineage (NCBI taxonomy): Eukaryota > Metazoa > Chordata > Amphibia > Anura > Myobatrachidae > Pseudophryne > Pseudophryne corroboree. The sequence goes on along the minus strand of NC_086448.1, from coordinate 154,625,129 downwards.
AAATCATTCATTGAAACTGCATCTATTCCCTTATGTCATGTCAGGGTTTCCCTGCCTGGAGCAGTGGCTCTGTATAGTTTGCCTGTTGCCTTCCTAATTTTCTATGCCTGACATTGTAGAAATAGCACTTTGAGCATCTTGAATTACAAGCAACTCAACACAAACACGTCAGACTGCAATTTTGCAGGTTAAGTTTTTATGCTTGTGTTCTTGCTGTAAAATACATCAAACTCTAAATCAGACAGTTTGGTGTCTAAACCTGCAATTGTTATTTTTGCTGAATGATTGTACAGTCTTTTGCATTTTACACTTCTTATAGATCGTGACGCAATTTCTGATTTAGAAAGCAAACTAAAGGAAAATCGGAGATCAGCAGGGCCTAAAGCCTTATACTATGCAGGCTTGCTCTTGTGGGTGCTCGGAAGAAGTGACAAGGCTCAGGAGTACATTGACAGGATGTTGAAAATGTCCAATAAATCAAGTGAGGTATGTATTGAAGCAGCTGCTCGCTATTCAGCTCACACATAGCGGGTCACACTTATGCAGTCCGGGGGCATGAAGCTACATTTTAAGGCTATTTCTCATACATCCTAGAGGATGCCGGGGACGCTTCAAGAACCATGGGGTATAGACGGAATCCGCAGGAGACATGGGCACTTTAAGACTTTGAATGGGTGTGAACTGGCTCCTACCTCTATGCCCCTCCTCCAGACTTCAGTTAGATTCTGTGCCCAGTGAGACTGGATGTACTCTGAGGAGCTCTCCTGAGTTTCTCTGAAAAATACTTTTGTTAGGTATTTTATTTTCAGGGAGCAGTGCTGGCAACAGTCTCCCTGCTGCGTGGGACTTAGGGAGAGAAGCAAACCTACTTTTGTGAGTTTCAAGGCTCTGCTTCTTAGGCTACTGGACACCATTAGCTCCAGATGGTCTGATCGCTAGGTACGCCTAGATGCTCGGTTCCCGGAGCCTGTCGTCACCCCCCTTGCAAAGCCAGAAGTCAGAAGACGGGTGAGTAGAGGAAGATCAGAAGACTTCAGTGACGGCTTTGAGGTACCGCACAGCAGCTGCGCTGCGCGCCATGCTCCCACACACACAACGGCACTACAGGGTGCGCCCTGGGCAACATAAATCCTAATTTAAGTGACTGCCAAAAGTGGTATATAGTGCCTGGGCACTGAATCCGAACCCCCGCTAGTATAAATATTTGAAAAATAACGGGGCTGAAGTGCGCCATTAAGGGGGCGTGGCTTAGCCCTCACAGTTCTCATCAGCGCCATTTCCTCTCACAGAGCTGCAGAGACGCTGGTCCTATCCTCCTACACTGCTGTACAAGTAACAGGGTCTGAGGCATTGTATAAAACGTTTCAGTACCGGGATAGGCGCTGGGTTGTGAGCTGGCAAACTCCCTCTGTGTTTCTCTGACAGGCTTTACTGTGGGTCTGTCCCCTATAGCCCCAGTGTGGTTGTGGGTGTCGGTACACGACAGAAAAGACGGTGGGAGTGACCCTGTCTGCACCGCTGACTGCTGATTGGGTAAATGTTTTGAGTGTTTTGAATGCAAATGTGACTCTATTAAATAAGAGATTGGATAAATCTGAGTCTCAGAACCAGGCATGGAAAAAATCCATGGAGGATGTGTTGTCACAAGTCCATACCCCCTCGGGGTCACAAAAGCGTTCATTTACCCAGATAGCAGATACAGATACCGACACGGACTCTGACTCCAGTGTCGACTATAGTGATGCCAGATTGCATCCTAAACTGGCTAAGAGCATTCAGTACATGATTGTGGCGATAAAAGACGTGTTACAGGTGCATATCTCGGAAGACCCTGCTGTTCCTGATACAAGGGTCTGTATGTATAAAGGAAAGAAACCTGAGGTAACGTTTCCTCCCTCTCATGAACTGAACACGCTTTTTGAGCAGGTCTAGGAAAATCCTGACAAGAAATTTCAGATTCCCAAGAGAATTCCGGTGGCATATCCGTTCCCTTCTGGGGATAGGGATAATTGGGAGTCACCCCCCACTGTAGACAAAGCTCTATCACAGCTGTCCAAAAAGGTGGCGCTTCCGTCTCCTGACACGGCGGCCCTAAAGGATCCTGCGGATCGTAAGCAAGAAAATACATTGAAATCCATTTATGTCACTACGGGTACGCTACTCAGACCTGCCGTTGCATCGGCATGGGTGAGTAGCGCTATTGAAAAGTGGGCAGATAACTTGTCATCTGAGATAGATACCCTGGATAGGGATAGCATTCTTTTGACACTGGGTTATATCAGGGATGCTGCAGCCTATCTAAAGGAAGCTGCAAGGGACATTGGCCTTTTGGGATCAAGGGCCAATGCCATGGCAGTCTCAGGTAGGAGAGCATTGTGGATTCATCAATGGAATGCTGATGCTGACTCTAAGAAGGCTATGGAGTCTCTGCCGTATAAAGGTGGTGTCTTGTTTGGTGACGGCCTTGCTGACCTGGTATCTACGGCTACCGCGGGTTTGTCATCATTTTTACCTTATGTTCCTGCACAACAAAAGAAAACGCCCCACTATCAGATGCAGTCCTTTCGGCCCAATAAATACAAAAAAAGACGAGGGTCTTCCTTCCTTGTTGCTAGAGGAAGAGGAAAGGGAAAAAGGTCACCAGCTGTGGCAGGTTCCCAGGAGCAGAAGTCCTCTCCGGCTTCTGCCAAATCCACCGCATGACGCTGGGACTCCTCTGCGGGAGTCCGCACCGGTGGGGGCACGTCTCCAACTCTTCAGTCAGATCTGGGTTCGTTTGGGCCTGGATCCTTGGGTATTAGAAATAGTGTCCCAAGGGTACAAACTGGAGTTTCAAGACGTTCCCCCTCACCGATTTTTCAAATCGGCCTTACCAGCTTCTCTTCCGGACAGGGATGTAGTATGCGATGCAATACAAAAGCTGTGTCAAAATCAAGTCATTGTCAAGGTGCCTCCGTCACAACAGGGAGGAGACTTTTATTCGAGCCTGTTCGTGGTCCCGAAGCCGGACGGGTCGGTCAGACCAATTCTGAACCTAAAATCCCTCAATTTCTATCTGAGAAAATTCAAATTCAAGATGGAATCTCTCCATGCAGTGATCTCCAGTCTGGAAGAGGGGGATTTTATGGTGTCGGTCGACATAAATGATGCCTACTTACACGTCACCATATATCCTCCGCATCAGGCTTACCTGAGGTTTGCTATTCAGGATTGTCATTACCATTTTCAGACGTTGCCGTTTGGTCTGTCCACGGCTCCGAGAGTTTTCACCAAAGTTTTGGCGGAAATGATGGTTCTCCTGCGCAAGCAAGGAGTCACAATTATCCCGTACTTGGATGATCTCCTGATAAAGGCGAGATCCAGGGACCGATTACTGCAGAACATTACGATTTCCCTGACAGTTCTGCAACAACATGGTTGGCTCCTAAACTTGCCAAAGTCACAGTTGAGTCCGACAAAACGACTGTCATTTTTGGGAATGATTCTGGACACAGAAGTACAGAGTCTTTCTTCCAGAAGAGAAAGCTCTGGAAATTCAGAGTCTGGTCAAACAAATTCTGAAGCCAGCGAGAGTGTCAATCCATCAATGCACTCGAGTGCTGGGGAAAATGGTGGCGGCCTACGAGGCCATTCCATTTCGCAGGTTCCATGCCAGAGTGTTTCAGTGGGATCTGTTGGACAAGTGGTCCGGATCTCATCTGCACATGCACCGGAAAATTATCCTGTCATCCAAGACCAGAATCTCACTCCTGTGGTGGCTGCACAGCTCTCATCTTCTAGAGGGGCGCAGGTTCGGGATTCAGGATTGGGTCCTAGTGACCACGGATGCGAGTCTCCGAGGCTGGGGAGCAGTCACACAGGGGGAAACTTTCCAGGGAAGATGGTCAAGCCAGGAAGTTTTTCTAGACATAAACGTGTTGGAGTTAAGGGCCATTTACAACGGCCTTCTTCAAGCGGAACGTCTTCTTCGCAACCTGCCCGTCCTGATCCAGTCGGACAATGTGACAGCAGTGGCGCACATAAGCCGCCAGGGCGGAACAAAGAGCAGAGCGGCAATGGCAGAGGCCACAAAAATTCTCCGCTGGGCGGAAAGACATACAAGCGCTCTGTCGGCAATATTCATTCCAGGAGTGGACAACTGGGAAGCAGACTTCCTCAGCAGATACGATCTCCATCCCGAAGAGTGGGGTCTGCATCAAGAGGTCTTCGCAGAAGTGACAAGTCTTTGGGGAATTCCTCAAATAGACATGATGGCGTCCCGCCTCAACAAGAAACTTCAGAGATATTGTTCCAGGTCGAGAGACCCTCAAGCAGTAGCAGTGGACGCCCTAGTGACACCATTGGTGTTTCAGTCGGTGTACGTGTTCCCTCCGCTTCCACTCATTTCAAAGGTGCTGAAGATCATAAGAAGGACAAAGGTTCAGGCAATCCTCATTGTTCCGGACTGACTGGCCAAGAAGGGCTTGGTATCCAGATCTTCAGGAATTACTCATGGGAGATCCCTGGCCTCTTCCTCTACGAGAGGATCTGTTACAGCAGGGGCCGTGCGTATTCCAAGACTTACTGCGTCTTCGTTTGACGGCTTGGCGGTTGAACATCGTATCCTAGCCCGAAAGGGTATTTCCAGTGAAGTCATTCCCACACTTCTTCAGGCTAGAAAAGAAGTGACGGCAAAACATTATCACCGTATTTGGAGGAAATATGTTCTTGGTGTGAGTCCAAGAAGGCTCCTACGGAAGAGTTTTAGCTAGGTCGGTTTCTCCATTTTCTGCAAGCAGGTGTGGATGTGGGTTTAAAGTTGGGCTCAATTAAAGTGCAAATTTCGGCCTTATCAATTTTCTTTCAAAAAGAATTGGCCTCCCTTCCGGAAGTTCAGACTTTCGTGAAAGGCGTGCTGCACATCCAACCTCTGTTTGTGCCCCCAGTGGCACCATGGGATCTTAACATAGTGTTACAGTTCCTTCAATCACATTGGTTTGAACCTTTGCAGAAGATAGAGTTTAAATTTCTCACGTGGAAAGTGGTAATGCTGCTGACCTTGGCATCCGCAAGGCGGGTGTCTGAGTTAGCGGCCTTGTCTCATAAGAGCCCTTATTTAATCTTCAATGAAGATAGAGCGGAGTTGAGAACTCGTCAACAGTTTCTACCGAAGGTGATTTCAGCGTTCCACATGAACCAACCTATTGTGGTGCCTGTGGCTATGGCCGCCTTCGCTGAGTCAAAATCCCTCGATGTGGTTAGGGCATTGAAGATTTATGTCGCTAGGATGACTCAACTTAGGAAAACAGACGCTCTGTTTGTCCTGTATAATCCCAACAAGATTGGGGCTCCTGCTTCCAAGCAGACTATTGCACGCTGGATCTGTACTACGATTCAGAATGCTCATTCTACGGCTGGATTGCCGTTACCGAAATCAGTGAAGGCCCACTCTACCAGGAAGGTGGGCTCATCTTGGGGGTCATTCCGAGTTGTTCGCTCGCAAGCTGCTTTTAGCAGCTTTGCACACGCAAAGCCGCCGCCTACTGGGAGTGAATCTTAGCATAGTAAAACTGCGAACGAAAGATTCTCAAAATTGCGAATAGACACTTCTTAGCAGTTTCTGAGTAGCTCCAAACTTACTCGGCATCTGCGATCAGTTCAGTGCTTGTCGTTCCTGGTTTGACGTCACAAACACACCCAGCCCAGACACTCCTCCGTTTCTTCAGCCACTCCCGCGTTTTTCCCAGAAACGGTAGCGTTTTTCCGCACACACCCATAAAACGACCTGTTTCCGCCCAGAAACACCCACTTCCTGTCAATCACATTACGATCACCAGAACGAAGAAAATACCTTGTAATGCCGTGAGTAAAATACCTAACAGCATAGCAAATTTACTTGGCGCAGTCGCAGTGCAGACATTGCGCATGCGCACTAAGTGGAAAATCGCTGCGATGCGAAGAAATTTACTGAGCGAACAACTCGGAATGACCACCCTTGGGCGGCGGCCCGAGGGGTCTCGGCATTAAGAGAAAAGGATTTACCGGTCGGTATTAAAATCTTATTTTCTTAGGGGATGAATAACCCTGGTTGAATCTAATTATTTATGCTCTAGAATCAGTAGGACATGCCTCTGCTGAAAGGGGCATCACGTGTTTGACTGTTAATGTAATGTAATTGGCATACTTCCAATCAGAGCCGGCCCTAGACATAGGCAAACTAGGCAATTGCCTAGGGCATCTTGTATGCCTAGGGGCACAATCAGCTTCTGCTGATTAAAATGATATGCAGCATGCCTATATTCTGTGTGTAGCACTTTGTATGCAGATACAGCCACAGTCACACACAGTATATAGGCATGCCGCATATCATTTTAATCAGCATAATCTGCTTGTGCATCCTAGCCACATAGCAATGCACATAAGATGTATTTTCATAAAAAATAGGCACCCAACATTAGCAGAGCTGCCAGTTGACTCACACCAGGAACTATATGTGTCATTATGTGTATAAGGGCATTAATAAAGTGTAACATGTGTAATGGGCACTATGTGTGTTATTATGTGTATAAGGGCACTAATAATGTGCGGCATATGTGTAAGGGACATTATGTGTGTCATTATGTGTATAAGGGCATTAACAATGTGCGGCATATGTGTAAGGGAAATAATGTGTATAAGAGCATTAATAAGGGTTGGCATAATGTGTAAGGCACATTATGTTTATAAGGACATTAATATGTGTTATATGTGTAAGGGGCATTACTGTGTGGTATTATGTGTATAAATGCATTTCCAATGTGTGGCATTTTGTGTATAAGGTGCTCTACTATGTGGCGTAATGTGTAGAAAGGGCACTACTGTGTGGTCTAATGTGAATAACGAGCAATATGGTGTGGTGTAATGTGCATAAGGAGCAATATGGTGTGGTGTAATGAGAATAAAGAACAATATGGTGTGGTGTAATGTGAATAAGGAGCAATTCAGTATGATGTTATGTGAATGAGGGGCACTAGGGTGAGGAGTAACGTATATAAGGTAAAGTGGTACTACTGTGTGATGTAATGTGAATAAGGGACACTATCGCATTATAAATTGTGAATAAAGTTGCACTACTGTGAGGCAAAAGTTGAATTGGGGGTACTATTGTGTGGCCATGCCCCTTGCCAGCAAAAACACATACCTTTTTGGGCTGTGCGCCGAATGAGCACACTGTTCTTATTTAAATTACAGGGGGTAGGAACACAAAAAAAAAGACTGCTATGGGTGGGAGGTGATGGTGCTGGGAAAGGGGTGCAGGGTCAGAGGCGGAACTAGCGGTGGTGCTAGGGGGCACCAGCCAAAATCTTGCCTAGGGCATCATATTGGTTAGGGCCGGCTCTGCTTCCAATCAAGTGACAGTCATAGTTAAGCCAGGCATTCTCCACTGCTGCCTAGCCTCCTGGCCTGCATGGTAAAAAATACAATAAAAGCAAATAGATGACAAAACACAAAAACTCACAAGTGTTTAATACTGTATTTGTTTAGCTTTACAAATTATATACATGCATTTTAACATGTAGCTAATTACACAATACAAGAATCTCCATCTGCTAATTCATGTAAAAGCGATCAGTTGATACAGTATTTCTCTGTAAACCTATAGTCTGGTTCTACTCCTCTTTCTGTACCAGTCTGGCCCATCTGTTTTTGGATGGCCATGTATGAACTCGCCTACTGTAGCTGATTAATGGGAAAGCAAAGCATGTTATTGGTCAAGGACAACAAAAAGAATTACAACTCTTTTCCAAACAATTACCAGTGAGTTCACTGCACCAAACATAGCCACTGTATCTAAAAGGAGTCGGCTGCTGAGGCACAGTCTTCACTCGCCTACCAGCAAGGTAGGCATACAGGTCCGGAACTAGGGTGGTGCACAAAGTGCTTTCTCGCAGTGCATTTTCCCTGCATCCACCCCAATTGGCTGCCTGTGTACGTGCTGCTGCCGCCACCTGACAGTGCTGTCCGCTGTAGTGTATATTAGCAGTGCTGCGGTCGGCTCCCTCTCTGTCAGATGCACCGCAGCTTATATACAGCGCAGGGCAGTGTATGAGTCTTCCCCCGTGTGCTCTGCCCTCCCCTCCTCTCCTACAGTGTCTGAGGAGGAGGGACTTCGGGGTGTTGGAGCACAGGAGCCGGCTGCTGCTGCTGCCTACCAGTCTCAGCACAAGTCATGTAAGACACAGGAAAAGCTACACTCACACACTCTCTCACACACACACACACACACATACACTCTCTCTCTCACTCCATTCATTCATTCACTGACTCACTCTTACTGGCAGCTCACTCGCTCACACACGCACACACGCACACACACACACACACACACACACACACACACACACACAGCTAAAGAGTCGCAGTGGCTGTGTATGACGTCACACACCCATCGTGACCCACCCCAGGTATGGTCTGGACATGCCTTGGTTGTCCGGACCGAGCCCATAAAACGCAGCATCAGCGCCCACAAAACACGGCATTCCCGCCCCCCTCCAGGTCTTAAACTGCGTTTTGAAGAGAACACAGTTTAGAACCTTGCACATGCACGTACCGGCGTACGCGATTGTGCAGATGTGCAAAAATTGCTTCATATCGATTTTTGCACATCAGCGACAGGGTCTGAATTAGGCCCAGTAAACAGAAATAGATACACAATGGAACCCAGTTAGAGAAGACTGAGGTCCGACATTTAGAAACTGATCGAGATAAATCCTTATTTGTTATTTTAAAAGTAACATTGGATTTGAATGTAGGGATAAGGGGGGTAATTCCAAGTTGATCGCAGCAGGAAATTTTTTAGCAGTTGGGCAAAACCATGTGCACTGCAGGGGGGGCAGATATAACATTTGCAGAGAGAGTTAGATTTGGGTGTGGTGAGTTCAATCTGCAATCTAAATTTCAGTGTAAAATTAAAGCAGCCAGTATTTACCCTGCACAGAAACAAAATAACCAACCCAAATCTAACTCTCTCTGCAAATGTTATATCTGTCCCCCCTGCAGTGCACATGGGAGGTCATTCCGAGTTGTTCGCTCGTTAAAAATCTTCGCATCGCAGCAATGTCCGCACTGCGACTGCGCCAAGTAAATTTGCTATGCAGTTAGGAATTTTACTCATGGCTTTTTCATCGTTCTGGCGATCGTAATGTGATTGACAGGAAATGGGTGTTACTGGGCGGAAACAGGCCGTTTTATGGGCGTGTGGGAAAAAACGCTACCGTTTCCGGAAAAAACGCAGGAGTGGCCGGAGAAACGGGGGAGTGTCTGGGCGAACGCTGGGTGTGTTTGTGACGTCAAACCAGGAACGACAAGCACTGAAATGATCGCAGATGCCGAGTAAGTCTGATGCTACTCAGAAACTGCTACGAGGTGTGTAATCGCAATATTGCGAATACATCGTTCGCAATTTTAAGATGCTAAGATTCACTCCCAGTAGGCGGCGGCTTAGCATGAGCAAATCTGCTAAAATCCGCTTGCGAGCGAACAACTCGGAATGAGGGCCATGGTTTTGCCCAACTGCTAAAAAATTTCCTGCTGCGATCAACTTGGAATTACCCCCAAGGACAATAGAGCAATTCAAACCTGATTCTGGCCATACATGCTATACATTTCCAACTGAATCAGGGCAATTAGTCAGACATCACACTGTACCTGGCAATATATTTAGCCTAAACAAAAAAAAAACAACATAATTATCAGGTCCATATCTTGCCCTATTGATTCAGTGATGCTGGCAGTAATGCATGTAATGCAGTGATATTCACACACAATCTCTCGCAGTCTGTCTCTGCTGACTCACACTACACCCAGCTCACACACACACACACACACACACACTACTCGCTGACGCTACACCCTGCTCACACACACTGCTCACTGACGCTACACCCTGCTCACACATTCACTGCTCACTGACGCTACACCCTTCTCACACACACACACTGACACTACACCCTGCTAACACACTCACTTCTCACTGACACTACACCCTGCTCACACACACACTCTGCTCTGTGTATAAGGGACTCTACCTGCCGTTATGTGTATAAGGGGCTCTACTGTGACATAACATATATAAGTGGTGCTACCTGTGCGGTGTAATGTGTATAATGGACACTACTGTGCGGTGTAATGTGTATAATGGACACTACTGTGCGGTGTAATGTGTATAATGGACACTACTGTGCAGTGTCATATGTATAATGGACACTACTGTGCGGTGTAATGTGTATAGTGGACACTACTGTGTGGTGTAATGTGTATAATGGACACTACTGTGCGGTGTAATGTGTATAATGGACACTACTGTGCGGTGTAATGTGTATAATGGACACTACTGTGCAGTGTAAGATGTATAATGGACACTACTGTGCAGTGTAATGTGAGTAATGGATGGTGTAATGGTTAGCATTACTGCCTCACAGCACTGAGGTCATGGGTTCAATTCCCACCATGGCCCTAATTGTGCGGAGTTTGTATATTCTCCCCGTACTTGCGTGGGTTTCCTCCAGGTACTCCGGTTTCCTCCCACAATCCAAAAATATGCTGATAGGTTAATTGGCTCCCAACAAAAATTAACCCTAGTATGACTGTGTGTGCGTGTACATGTGGTAGGGAATATAGATTGTAAGCTCCACTGGGGCAGGGACCGATGTGAATGGCCAAATATTCTCTGTAAAGCGCTGCGGAATATGTGTGCGCTATATAAATAACTAGTAATAAATAAAAAGAAATACTGTGCAGTGTAATGTGTATAATGGACACTACTGTGCAGTGTAATGTGTATAATGGACACTACTGTGCAGTGTAATGTGTATAATGGACACTACTGTGCAGTGTAATGTGAGTAAGGGACACTACTGTGCAGTGTAATGTGTATAATGGACACTACTGTGCAGTGTAATGTGTATAATGGACACTACTGTGCAGTGTAATGTGAATAAGGGACACTACTGTGTGGTGTAATTTGTATAATAGACACTACTGTGCAGTGTTCAATAGTTTTCAGTGGAAATGGCACTCCTCTCTGTCCTCAATATCCCTCAATAAAAGAGAGAACAACAAAACTTGGGGGGTAATTCCGAGTTGATCCCAGCAGCAAGTTTGTTAGCAGTTGGGCAAAACCATGTGCACTGCAGGGGGGGCAGATATCACATTTGCAGAGAGAGTTAGATTTGGGTGGGTTATTTTGTTTCTGTGCAGGGTAAATACTGGCTGCTTTATTTTTACACTGCAATTTAGATTTCAGTTTGAACACAACCCACCCAAATCTATCTCTCTCAGCAAATGTTATATCTGCCCGCCCCCCCCTGCAGTGCACATGGTTTTGCCCAATTGCTAACAAACTTACTGCTGCGATCAACTCAGAATTACCCCCATGGTGTAGTTTGTTTTTACATAAAGAAGTAACCCTGTGCTCAAAGGATGAAAACAGTGGGGAACAAACACCTTCTGAAGACCCCTCTTGTTAATTCAATTACCTTAAATATTACCTCAAGGTTAAAAGAGGTAAAATGCACATAATAGAAATAGGAAATAAAGGGGATAATTCAGACTGGATCCCTGCAGCGGCAGCAATGGCAGTCTGAATCTTTTTGTGGAGTGCACATGTGAGATGCTATCAGCATCTCTGGCTGTGAACTCCTCTGCCTGAATGGCACGAGGGGGTGTGCCAACGGCGTTAGAACGTCATTGGTGGGCGCGGTCCGGACAGCGGAGGCGTGTCCAGACCATTGGGGGGGCGGGCCGTGGTGGCTGTATAATGTCACACGCAGCCGCTGCTACTCAGGATGCGGCAAGAAGCTCCCTGCCAGTGCGCAAATTTTTCCAAGGCAAGCAGCAGGCTCACAAATTCCTTTATTGTAGATTCCACTTCAAAACTCCACGGATTTATATGGAAAAGACATACATTCGCATAGTGTGATGTAGTTTTAAAACTTTTAATTAACACACACCCTTTAAAAATGACACATTAAAAAACAAATACATGGAATAAATCCCAATGTGTATGCATGCCTACCAGATGGTTATTTCTCTGAGCAAAAATCAGACCAGCACACAATTAAGAGTCCCAGTTATACTCCAAATGGGTGGTTCTCAGTCCTCAGGCATAGGCAGTGAAGTACAGTCTTCATGGGGTTCCCTCCGTTGGCAACGCGTATCGGATTCCCTTCATCAGGCCAGTGCAATGTAATGTGAGTAATGGACACTACTGTGCGGTGGAATGTGAATTGGTGCTATTCTGACCACGCCCCTTCCCCTTAAGCCACGTTCATATATTTCTGGGTGAGCGTCTTCATTGCGCACTGTCTCTGTTTTTAATATGGTGTGGGTAGCACCAATTCCCTCTCTGCGCACAGCGTCTATTCACTGGAGACAGAGGGAGAGGGGGCATGCCCCCTCAGTGATGGTAAACGGGGGCGTGGCTCGCAATAGAGGCACTACCACGAGGCCATGCCCCCTTTCAGTTAGACCACGCCTCCTTTTTCAGGCGCGCGCACGAGGGAGTCTCGCTTCTGTCATTGAAGATGTTGAGAGGTATGCATATAGTATGTACAAAAAGTGTACATTGACAACTAGGAACAATATACTGCAATAAAATTACAAACTAGGTCAGATGGAGTTCTGCACTCAGTGAGTTTGTGCACAACATAAAGGGGAGTACAGACTTGAATACAAAAGACAAGAACCACAGGTGGCATGAATAGTGCTAAGGTGTGAACAAGAAGAAAGAGAGCCCTGCCCATAAGCTCACATATTTAGGGGAAGGAGGAATAGTTGAAGGATGAACTACATTAAAGGGCAGGTCAAGGCTGCCATTGATAAGTGGCGGAATCCTGGTAGGCTTTAATAAATGGGTGTGTCTTGAGTGCACTTTTGAAGCTGAGACTGGCAGATAGTGTGACTTGGTGGAGGAGTGAGTTTTAGAGGAGGGGATGGAGTGGGAGGCCGCGTGCATGTAGTTACAAAGGCTGGAGCTAAGACAGCAACCAGTAGAAGAGCGGATGGTGTCAGGAGAGAGTGTGGACAATTAAACTCTTTCCAGGCTGTGGAGTCAGTCGGCTCTTACAGCCTTGGTGCCTCAGCTAGCCTGATACTTTTAGTGACTTTGTGAGATTGTTGCTCTTTTAATAGACATATCCAACAATTTAACAGTGCTTAAAGAACACATCCAGCAACCAGGGGCATAGCCAGAATTGAGGGGGCCCCATAACAACATTTTGAAGTGGCTCCTGTCCCAATGCTTCTAGAGAGACATCTTTCCACAGCAATTGTTAATTTATCCCCCATAATAGATCCCTAAACCATAGTATTGCCTTAGTTTATTTTATAAACCACTGTAATGCCCTAGTAGTTGACATTATGTCACACTGTAGGGCTGTCAGTACACATTATATCACACAGTACCCCCAATTTACATTATGACATACTGTCCCCAGATCATATTATTCCACATTTTAGTGCCTCCACTTCATAGCATTTAACATTATATTGCCCTCCAGTTTATTTTATACCACATAACAATGAGCAGGTCAAGGGACATAATTAGATGTATTGTAGGACCCAAAGCAAAAGTTTATAAGAGCCCCTATGTACCACTCACTGGTGAAAAATGTAACATATGTAACTGTGACAGGGAAGGTGGGCCCCTCTCAGCTCTGGGCCCCATAGCAGCTGCCTATGGTAGCTACGTCCTTGTTTATAACACATGTAACTGTGACAGGGAAGATGGGCCCCTCTCAGCTCTTGGCCCCATAGCAGCTGCACTCCCTGCACCTATGGTAGCTACGCCCTTGTCAGTGACATTTAAAAACAGAGTAACCATAATACAAGCTGTAATCACTCCTTGTACATGCAACATGTCTATCATTTTTGTGCAGTGTCAATAGCAGTCTGTAATAGGTCTCACGCCAAGCATCTTATCTTTGACCCTTACTGTAATCAACATTTCCAATAAAGTTTTTTTTACATTTTCTTTCCTTGAGTCAAAAATAAGATGCTGTAAAAAGTAAGTGGGACAATATGTTTTTCTTACCATGAAATCAATCTTAAGTAATCTGTGTTTCAGGGATTGGTGCTGAAAGGATGGCTGCATTTAACTCCTGGGACCTCTGTTGCAAAATGTGTTAAATATTTTGATGAAGGAACGCAAGACAATAAGAATTTATTTGGAGTCATTGGAAAGGTACATTGCTTACTTCATTCTGGTTTGTCATCTACATAATTGTCCTACTTGTTGTACCCCTTTTCCACCAAAATCCGGGGTCCGACCAGTGATATGGAACACGGTTTCAATCCGGGTCAGTCCCAAGACAGACCACTTTCACGCTGCAGTCAGCGCCGTTCACATCATCTCCAAGTGCCAGGAAATCCAGATTTCTGCTGCGGGGTACACTGGGCTCCACAAGGATAGACATTGGGGTGTAGAGTAGGATCTTGATCCGAGGCACCAACAGGCTCAAAGCTTTGACTGTTCCCAGAATGCACAGCGCCGCCGCCTCTATAACCCCGCCTCCCTGCACAGGAGCTCAGTTTTGTAGTTGGTGCTGCAGTAAGCAGGCACATAACAGAGGGGCTGCCCCAGGCAGCCCAAAGAAGAGCTTTTTTTGAAGAAAAAAGTGAAGACAAGGGCAGCAGCGGTGGTAAATGTCAGAAGACATTCACTGCTGCAACTCCAGCTCTCCCCAGCGGCGCTGTACACTCCCGAGCCCTAGTTGCCGGGTAACTACAGCAGGAGGCTCCGGTTTTCTTCACAGTCAGGCACACACGACAGGGGCCCTCCGGGATCGCGTGGCTACGCTTCGGGAGGTGGTAAGTGGGTCCCGCTTGCGGGACCCGGTCTTTATTGCGATCCGGCGTGGTCAGTGGGAGGCGTGCCACGCGCGCTGGCGGTGGATACTGTGGCAGTACAGGCGATCCCACTAGATCACCAGGGCATGGGTGCAGGTCAGGTTTTCTCTCTAAACCATTTTCAGTAGCCCACAGTACCTGGTGGTTTTGCCAGCAGGGGTATAAGGCTTAGACCTGAAGCCCCTCCCCCAGCCCCAGGGCGCCATTTTCCGCAAATGTTCCCGCCCTGGAGCTGCATATCTGTCTCTCCCTCACTCCCTGTCAGTGTCTGGGCGCTATTATCTCTCAGCTTCCTGGGACTGCTTGGACAAATCCTCCTGTGTAAAGCCGCCTGGTTGTCAGTGCTGTGACTTTACATGCCTTTTTAGACAGTGCTAGTTAAGAAAGAGTGCATTTAGTCAGGGTTTTCTAGTACAATTACCCTGTGATATACATCCACTTCTTACTGTGCAGTGTTATATCTATTGACTACATAGCTATATATATATATATATATATATATATAAGCTAGTCCAGTGCAGTATTATTGTTAGTAATAACGTCTGCATTGTACAAACTGTGACTGTGTGTGCATTAGCTAGCTGAGTGGTGTCCATTTCGTGTCTTTCACTCAACTTGCTATCCCTATAATCTATAACCTGAGGGGGCTTGGTGCGTCAGGTTTTGTATTAATATAGGATTTTCACAAAGATATACTTTAATACGTATTTTTCTCTGTGATTTAGTCACCATATCTCTCCTTTATCTCTGCTAGTGCTGACTACACTGCGCAGGGGTTTGGGTAAGAGGTATTGTGCTTTTGATAATTGTACTGTGTTACCTGATACTGCAAGTTATATCATGTCTGCTTCTGAGGGTAACGGCTCTGGAGCTGAACACACTACAGGTGTTGCTGAAGCCACAGACCCCTATGAGGAAAATATAGCAGCTGGGGGCTCTGGTTCTGGGGGCTCCTTGCCCCCCAGTGGGACTATGGCAATGGGGGTACATAATGACCCACCATGGGCCGTTTTTTCCACGCTTCTACATACGCTAGTTAATAAACTAACACCCCCTATGGGACCCCCTATGCCAGTACAGCCGTATGTGGTCCCTGCAGCTAAACTGCCGTGGGCGGACGATTTATCTGCTCAATTGAGGAAGTTAAACCAGTCCCTGACTACTAAAAAGTCTGACCATCGCTCGCCTAAGCCCAAGGGGTCCTCTAAGCGAGTTCTTGTCTCCTCACAATCCACTGCTGTCACTGACACCTCGTCTGATGAAGACGGCACATACACTGACCCCACAGGTTCTGACTAAGATACGGCTGATGGGGAGGGTAGTTCACATGTGGATGTTCCTGATCTTTTGGAGGCTATTAAGTTGATTCTGCAGATTACGGATGATCCCGAGCCATCCGTCCCTTCTAAGAAACCAGATAGGTTCAAGCGTCAGAAGGTGGTTAAACAAGTTTTACCTCGCTCTGACCACCTAGTGGATATACGTCACGAACCCTGGGAAATCCCGGGTACGAAGTTTGTGCCTCAAAAGAAGATGCTGGCTCGCTATCCCCTCGCACCAGAGCTGTCTAAGAATTGGGAAACGCCTCCTCCAGTAGACTCACATGTGGCTAGGATGGTGGTTTCCTCAGCTCTACCTGTCACTACCGTCACGTCTCTAAAAGAGCCTACGGATAAACGTGTGGAGGGTTGTCTGACAGCGTATTTACACCCTCACGGGTGCTGCACAAAGGCCCACTATTGCAGCAACATGGGCTGCAGAGGCTATTGAAGCATGGGCCTTGGAGTTAGAAGCTGAAATCTCTTCTGACCATGCTAGACAATGCTTGTCATATATTGTCACAGCTTCTCGCTATATTAAAGAGGCGGCTTCTGATGCCGGTATCCTAGCAGCCAAGGCCTCTACTACATCAGTCCTGGCTCGCCGGATATTGTGGTTTAGATCCTGGTCTGTGGATCTGGACTCTAGAAAAACCCTGCAGGTACTCCCTTTCAAGGGAGATATTCTGTTTGGGGAGGACTTAAATAAGATAGTGGCTGACTTGGGTACTGCCAAAACTGCCTGTCTGCCAAGTACCGCTCCTTCTGTGTCGAAGGCTAAAGGTACTTCCTTTCGTCCTTCAGGTAAAGCAAAAGGTCAGGCGTACAACTAGCAGGCCTGCTGCATGACGGGGCGGGCCTCCCCCTGGGGGATCCCAGGGTGGGGGGCCGGCTTCTAGGGTATACCCAGGAATGGTTGAAGACCACTTCAGATGCCTGGGTACGGGAAGTTGTCATTTGAGGTTACGCCATAGCCTTCAAAAACCGACCCCCTCATCGATTTTGCCGGACAGACGTCCCGTTGGACCAGACAAAGGCAAACACTCTACTTTCGGTGGTACAGACCCTCCTGGATTCAGTAGTTGTAGTACAGGTGCCTCTTGCGCAGAGGGGCCGGGGGTACTATTCTCTGCTGTTTCTAGTCCCGAAACCGAATGGGTCCTCCCGGCCCATTCTCAACCTCAAGGCATTGAACAGGTTTGTGAAGGTTTCCAAGTTCCGTATGGAAACCCTTCGCTCTATATAGTTCTGGCCTTGGAACCTGGGGACTACATGGTCTCCCTGGATATACAGGATGCTTACCTGCATATTCCTATAGCAGCGTCATATCAGCAATACCTGAGGTTTGCGAACGGCAACCTCCATTACCAGTTTCGGGCGTTACCTTTTGGTTTAACAACGGCTCTGCGAGTCTTCACCAAGGTCAAGGTGGTGATGACGGTGGTACTCCGCCGTCAAGGGGTCAGGGTACTGCTGTATATGGACGACTTGTTAATCCTGGCAAATTCCCCAGAACTTCTACTACGTCATCTGGATACGACGGTCCGGTTTCTGCAAGCCCACGGGTGGCTCATCAACTGGAAGAAATCCTCCCTGGTCCCTGTTCAGAGCATGGTTCATCTGGGAGCGCTATTGGACACTCACAACCAGAGGTTGTTCTTGTGTCAGGAGAAAGTCCTGAAGCTTCAGGACAGGATTCGTTGCTTCCTTTCTCGTCCGCAAGTGTCGATACATTCGGCGATGCAGGTACTGGGCCTCATGGTGTCAGCATTCGACATGGTGGAGTATGCTCAATTCCATTCTCGCCCCCTCCAGAGGCTGATTCTAGCCAAGTGGGACGGCCTGCCTCACCGGATCAGGTCTCAAATGATCTCATTGACTCCGGAGGTCCGTCTGTCACTGCTCTGGTGGCTCCAGGACCAACAATTGTGCAGGGGCCGTCCCTTCTGGATATCCAACTGGGTCCTGTTGACGACAGATGCCAGTCTAAGAGGTTGGGGCACGGTGCTGGAGCAACACTCCCTTCAGGGTCGGTGGACCAAGGAGGAATCCCTCCTCTCAATCAACATTCTGGAATTGCGGGCGGTCTTCAATGCATTGAACCTAGCCCAGCATTTAATTCAGAACCGTCCTGTTCAAGTGCAGTCAGACAACGCCACCACAGTGGCTTACATAAATCATCAAGGCGGCACTCGAAGCTGTCTGGCAATGAAGAAAGTCTCACGGATTCTACATTGGGCAGAACGCCATCTACCGGCCATATCGGCAGTATTCATTCCGGGAGTCCTGAATTGGGAAGCGGACTTTCTCAGTCGTCCGGACGTACACGCCG
Source organism: Pseudophryne corroboree (assembly GCF_028390025.1). Taxonomy (NCBI): domain Eukaryota; kingdom Metazoa; phylum Chordata; class Amphibia; order Anura; family Myobatrachidae; genus Pseudophryne; species Pseudophryne corroboree. The sequence continues at coordinate 154,606,613 of NC_086448.1, read as the reverse complement.
GAGAGTGGGGCCTCCATCCAGAAGTGTTTCAACTCCTAGTGGAAAGGTGGGGCCTTCCAGGCGTGGATCTGATGGCGTCTCGACACAACCAGAAGGTTCCGGTTATCGGAGCAAGGACAAGGGATCCTCAAGCAGCATTCGTGGATGCATTGGCGGTGCCATGGAGGTTTCGGCTGCCGTACGTGTTTCCTCCGGTGTCACTCCTGCCCAGGGTAATTCGGAAGTTCAAGCAAGAAAAAGGAAATCTGCTTCTCATAGCTCCAGCGTGGCCCAGACGGCACTGGTTCTCAGACCTGCAGGGCCTATCGTCAGAGTGTCCAATTCTACTTCCACAACGCCCAGACCTCCTCGTTCAGGGCCCCTGTGTCTACCAGGACCTGGCCCAGCTGTCTTTGACGGCGTGGCTCTTGAAGCTTCCGTCTTAAGGGCTAAGGGTTTTTCTGAGGCGGTCATTCAAACTATGTTGCGGGCCCGGAAACTGGCTTCGGCTCGGATTTACTATAGGGTCTGGCATTCTTACTTTGTTTGGTGCGCATCTAACGATTATGACGCTTCCAAGTTTAGTATAGCCAAGTTGTTGGCTTTTCTTCAGCAGGGCCTGGACTTAGGTCTGCGTCTGGCCTCCCTCAAGGTTCAAATATCTGCCTTGTCGGTGTGGTTTCAGAGAAAGATTGCGACCTTACCTGATGTGCATACCTGTTCTCAGGGTGTGTTGCGTATCCAACCTCCCTATGTCCCGCCTGTGGCTCCTTGGGACTTGTCGGTGGTTTTGGAGGCGCTACAAGAGTCTCCTTTTGAACCTCTTGGTTCAGCTGATCTTAAGTGGCTTTCCCTTAAGGTGATGTTTCTGCTGGCTATTGCTTCAGCTAGAAGAGTGTCGGATTTGGGTGCCTTGTCCTGTAGTTCCCCATATCTGATATTTCACCGTGACCGGGCGGTTCTTAGGACTCGTCCCGGATATTTACCTAAGGTGGTTTCCTCGTTCCACCTTAACCAGGAGATTGTGGCTCTGGCACTTGTTTCTCCTGATCTGTCTCCCAAAGAGAGGTCTTTGGATGTGGCACAGGCTCTCCGTATCTATGTGAAGAGAACTGCTTCTGTTAGGAAATCTGATTCTCTCTTTGTACTGTTTGGATTTCACAAACGGGGCTGGCCTGCTCACAAGCAAACGTTGGCCAGATGGATTAGAATGGTGATTGCACATGCTTATGTGAGGGCTGGTCTGTCGGCTCCTGCTCACATTACGGCCCATTCTACTCGGTCTGTTGCACCTTCTTGGGCGGCCCGCCGTGGTGCGACCCTTGAACAATTGTGCAAGGGGGCTACGTGGTCCTCAGTGAACACGTTCATAAGGTTCTATGCCTTCGATACTGCCGCTTCCCAGGATGCTTCCTTTGGACGCCGGGTTCTTGTGCCCGCAACAGTGCGTCCCCTCCCATAAGGAACTGCTTTAGGACATCCCCAATGTCTATCCTTGTGGAGCCCAGTGTACCCCGCAGCAGAAAACGAGATTTATGGTAAGAACTTACCTTTGTTAAATCTCTTTCTGCGAGGTACACTGGGCTCCACAGGGCGCCCACCCTGACGCACTTAGCTTCTTTGGGTTGGTATGGCATTAGCCGCTGACACTTCTCTTGTCGTGAGAGTGTGGTGTATGTGGCTACTAACCTTTGTCGTCTCTTTTCCTGCTACTGCATTGGGCTGGTTAACTAAATACTGAGCTCCTGTGCAGGCAGGCGGGGTTATAGAAGAGGCGGCGCTGTGCATTCTGGGAACAGTCAAAGCTTTGAGCCTGTTGGTGCCTCGGATCGAGATCCTACTCTACACCTCAATGTCTATCCTTGTGGAGCCCAGTGTACCTCGCAGAAAGAAATTTAACAAAGGTAAGTTCTTACCATAAATCTCGTTTTCCCCAGGATTGGGTCAAAACGGAAACGGGTCGGATCCCGATACGCTGGACCGGCGACCTGCAGTGGGGTGAGGGGTGTCCTGTCCAGGAGGGTGTCTGTCACAGCTGTCACCAGGGAGATGGGCAGGGAGAGATTACAGCCTCCCTGTATAAAACAAGAATGGGGTAAAAAAAAACGGGACGGTCTGGACCATACGGGGAGGCTGTAATCTCTTCCTCTCCAGTGACAGCTTCATAGACACCGTTTAGTTTTCTACCCAATCTCCATTCTGTAAACGGGACCTGGGTTACCTGTTTACATTGCCCCTTGACCCAGGACCTTCCCACGTCCAACCCTGTTCGCTACCTTGGTTGGGTAACTGGAACCGGTTTTTTGGGAGTCGTTTTCATTGAGTTGCGTCCCGAGTTATCACTGCAATAACCTGGCTCAGTCTGCTTCTTATTTTCCCATATTAGCTATAGAAAGTGGATGTATGCCTTGCTCGAAGGGAAATTGCATAGTAATGTGCAGGAATGTTTTTTATCACCCGTCTGGACTACTATTACAAACATTCTTTAGTCAGTCATTTTTGTAGCCAAGCCACAGAAAATAGTCCTATTAGGTCCTCATGTTCTTCACCAGGCCTCATATACTAATTATCAGTAAGGGTCACTGAGGAGGACTGATTCATAGGTGCACGCAATTGCGATTTGTTTGCAGCTGGCCGATGTTTTTTTTAATGCGTATGTGTCTGAGCCATATTGCTCATGTGACACATTGGTCTTGCAACGGCAGTTGCAGCGTGGATTCAGACGCAGTTTGATTGCCAGCCAGCTACCATTTAGGGGAAGGAGGGGGGCACAGACAGTAATTGTATCTTCAGATCCCATTTCATGGGGCCTGGTGGCTTAGTTGTTATTTGTTATGGATATTCTCTGCTCAGAGGTCCGATGGTGCGACAGATGTTCCTGATGTGCGACCAATCCGTTCGCGGATCTGAGAAGACGGCAATGTGCGTCTCTTTATAAAAGACATCTCCTGCAACATCCGCTTCCCAGATCCGCTACAAACACAGATGCAGCACAGACCCGAATTGCATCCAACTCTGAATCATGCCCTGCTGCTAATGATCACAGTTTTAACTATTCATCTGTCCTAAAGCTGCAAATACAAGAGTAAATGCAGATGTTTGGCTAAAATGCCAAGCAGCCAGGCCTGTGCTGAACATGACGACCAGTTTACTTAGAGTATCAGCCAGCGCCATTGGTGGGGTCAATTATGCACACACAGGCAAAGGAGCAGGAACAGGTGGGGGCAAGGGGACGTCTTGCCCCTCCCCCCAAATATTTGAGAGGTGCTAGCTAAAGTACTGTGTCAAGAGGCGCAGTGCCACTGCCATGCACAGTTAATATGGGCACTGTCAGAAGGGAGATAAGACCCTTTTCCAACTGCTCCACCTCCACCCTCTCCACAGCCCTTCTCCGCCTGCCTCCAGGACCCCCCCCCCCCCCCCCGCCCACCCCCAAAAAAGAAAAAAGTTGACTCAGCATATTGTCGACATGAGTTTTTTTTATTACTCTTATATTTTCAAAGTTTTTATACTTTACCATTAACGTGGACTATGTTTGGGAACAGTAACCTGTGCAGAGTGCAGCTGTAGTGGAGCGAGACACCTTGCCTGAAGCATGGGGAGCGAACGCACTGCACTTATTGGGATTCCACATGCTGGAAGGAAATTTTGACACATGTCGACCATTTCCACGTCAACCTTTTGACCAGGTTGACCTTGTCCATGTCGAATATTTGGTGTCGACCTTTTATACCGTTATCTTTCCAAGGTTGTACCCTGTAAAGTTTGCACTGCATACACACCTGTGATCCATAGAATTGCATAGTTGTGTACAATCGGGTCGCATGCAGGCACAGTTAGTTGCAATTGCAATGTGGCCACACGTGTGACATGTTCGCCGGTAAGCTGACAGTGGGCACATCTTTAGGTAGGTGTCATCAGGTAGGTGGTGTGGCAGGTAAGGCCAGGTGCCACTGAGGGGGCGACAGTCAGTGATTTTCGGCCACCAAAATAAAATGCTATCTTGCACCCCCTGCCCCTGCATACTGGCATATCTTACTTACAAGATATTTATGCAGCCCAGGTCAATGGGGGTTATTCAGATGTGATTTGAATTGCTATCACTGCTGCTTCCTTGGCAGCAGTGAGATCACTGTATGGTGATGCAGCAGCATCAAATCTCTCTCCCACCATCTGGCAGCTTGCAAACCACCTGTCGCAGAGGCCAGGAAATCTCTGTCCTACGACGGAGATCCCTGGCCTCTTCCTTCCCTCTAAACGGCGGCGGCATGCCTCCATTTTCACAAACGGAGGCCATCGCTGAACTCCCTGCCCCCGCAGATGTCAGCAGACTGTTAGTCACTACTGTCAGCTACCTTTATCGCAGGACCGTTCACGCACAATCAGCTCTTTGCTGCATAAGAAGCAGGAGCGACCGGACCTGAATGAGGTCCAATGTGTGGTGAATTGAATTGTTGGTCATTTTAGACTCACACAGGCAGAGACAGAAAATTGTTTTCTCTAACGTCCTAGTGGATGCTGCGAACTCCGAAAGGACCATGGGGAATAGCGGCTCCGCAGGAGACTGGGCACAACTAAAAGAAAGCTTTTAGACTACCTGGTGTGCACTGGCTCCTCCCACTATGACCCTCCTCCAAGCCTCAGTTAGATTTCTGTGCCCGGCCGAGCTGGATGCACACTAGGGGCTCTCCTGAGCTCCTAGAAAGAAAGTATATTTTAGGTTTTTTATTTTACAGTGAGACCTGCTGGCAACAGGCTCACTGCAACGAGGGACTAAGGGGAGAAGAAGCGAACCTACCTGCTTGCAGCTAGCTTGGGCTTCTTAGGCTACTGGACACCATTAGCTCCAGAGGGATCGACCGCATGGAACTGGCCTTGGTGTTCGTTCCCGGAGCCGCGCCGCCGTCCCCCTTACAGAGCCAGAAGCAAGAAGAGGTCTGGAAAATCGGCGGCAGAAGACATCAGTCTTCACCAAGGTAGCGCACAGCACTGCAGCTGTGCGCCATTGCTCCTCATACACACTTCACACTCCGGTCACTGAGGGTGCAGGGCGCTGGGGGGGGGCGCCCTGAGCAGCAATAAAAACACCTTGGCTGGCAAATATATCACAATATATAGCCCCAGAGGCTATATATGTGATAAATACCCCTGCCAGAATCCATAAAAAAGCGGGAGAAAAGTCTGCGAAAAAGGGGCGGAGCTATCTCCCTCAGCACACTGGCGCCATTTTCTCTTCACAGTGCAGCTGGAAGACAGCTCCCCAGGCTCTCCCCTGTAGTTTGCAGGCTCAAAGGGTTAAAAAGAGAGGGGGGGCCACTAAATTTAGGCGCAATATTGTATATACAAGCAGCTATTGGGAAAATTCACTCAATATAGTGTTAATCCCTAAATTATATAGCGCTCTGGTGTGTGCTGGCATACTCTCTCTCTGTCTCCCCAAAGGGCTGTGTGGGGTCCTGTCCTCAGTCAGAGCATTCCCTGTGTGTGTGCGGTGTGTCGGTACGGCTGTGTCGACACGTTTGATGAGGAGGCTTATGTGGTGGCAGAGCAGATGCCGATAAATGTGATGTCGCCCCCTGTGGGGCCAACACCTGAGTGGATGGATAGGTGGAAGGTATAAACCGACAGTGTCAACTCCTTACATAAAAGGCTGGATGACGTAACAGCTGTGGGACAGCCGGCTTCTCAGCCCGCGCCTGCCCAGACGTCTCAAAGACCATCAGGGGCTCAAAAACGCCCGCTCCCTCAGATGGCAGACACAGATGTCGACACGGAGTCTGACTCCAGTGTCGACGAGGTTGAGACATATACACAATCCACTAGGAACATCCGTTACATGATCCCGGCAATAAAAAATGTGTTACACATTTCTGACATTAACCCAAGTACCACTAAAAAAGGGTTTTATGTTTGGGGAGAAAAAGCAGGCAGTGTTTGGTTCCCCCATCAAATGAGTGAATGAAGTGTGAAAAAGCGTGGGTTCCCCCGATAAGAAACTGGTAATTTCTAAAAAGTTACTGATGGCGTACCCTTTCCCGCCAGAGGATAAGTTACGCTGGGAGATATCCCCTAGGGTGGATAAGGCGCTCACACGTTTGTCAAAAAAGGTGGCACTGCCGTCTTAGGATACGGCCACTTTGAAGGTACCTGCTGATAAAAAGCAGGAGGCTATCCTGAAGTCTGTATTTACACACTCAGGTACTAGACTGAGACCTGCAGATAGTGCTGCTGCAGCGTGGTCTGTGACCCTGTCAAACAGGGATACTATTTTGCATAAGAGCATATTAAAGACGTCGTCTTATATATGAGGGATGCACAGAGGGATATTTTGCCGGCTGGCATCCAGAATTAATGCAATGTCCATTCTGTCAGGAGGGTATTAGAGACCCGACACTGGACAGGTGATGCTGACTTTAAAAGGCACATAGAGCCTTATAAGGGTGAGGAATTGTTTGGGGATGGTCTCTGGGACCTCGTATCCACAGCAACAGCTGGGAAGAAAAATTTTTACCTCAGGTTTCCTCACAGCCTAAGAAAGCACTGTATTATCAGGTACAGTCCTTTCGGCTTCAGAAAAGCAAGCGGGTCAAAGGCGCTTCCTTTCTGCACAGAGACGAGGGAAGAGGGAAAAAGCTGCACCAGTCAGCCAGTTCCCAGAATCAAAATTCTTCCCCCGCTTCCTCTGAGTCCACCGCATGACGCGGGGGCTCCACAGGCGTAGCCAGGTACGGTGGGGGGCCGCCTCAAAAATTTCAGCGATCAGTGGGCTCGCTCACAGGTGGATCCCTGGATCCTTCAAGTAGTATCTCAGGGGTACAAGCTGGAATTCGAGGCGTCTCCCCCCCCCCCGCCGTTTCCTCAAATCTGCCTTGCCGACAACTCCCTCAGGCAGGGAGGCTGTGCTAGAGGCAATTCACAAGCTGTATTCCCAGCAGGTGATAGTCAAGGTGCCCCTACTTCAACAAGGACGGGGTTACTATTCCACACTGTTTGTGGTACCGAAACCGGACGGTTCGGTGAGACCCATTTTACATTTGAAATCCTTGAACACATACATAAAAAAATTCAAGTTCAAGATGGAATCGCTCAGGGCGGTTATTGCGAGCCTGGAGGAGGGGGATTACATGGTATCCCTGGACATCAAGGATGCTTTCCTACATGTCCCCATTTACCATCCTCACCAGGAGTACCTCAGATTTGTGGTACAGGATTGCCATTACCAATTCCAAACACTGCCGTTTGGAATGTCCACGGCACCGAGGGTCTTTACCAAGGTAATGGCAGAAATGATGATACTCCTTCGAAAAAAGGGAGTTTTAATTATCCCGTACTTGGACGATCTCCTTATAAAGACGAGGTCCAAGGAGCAGTTGTTGGTCGGAGTAGCACTATCTCGGGAAGTGCTACAACAGCACGGATGGATTCTATACATTCCAAAGTCACAGCTGGTTCCTACCACACGCCTACTGTTCCTGGGGATGGTTCTGGACACAGAACAGAAAAAAGTGTTTCTCCCGCAGGAGAAAGCCAAGGAGCTGTCATCTCTAGTCAGAGACCTCCTGAAACCAAAACAGGTATCGGTGCATCACTGCACACGAGTCCTGGGAAAAATGGTAGCTTCTTACGAAGCAAAATTCCATTCGGCAGGTTCCATGCAAGAACCTTTCAGTGGGACCTCTTGGACAAGTGGTCGGGATCGCATCTTCAGATGCATCGGCTGATAACCCTGTCTCCAAGGACCAGGGTATCTCTACTGTGGTGGCTGCAGAGTGCTCATCTTCAAGAGGGCCGCAGATTCGGCATACAGGACTGGGTCCTGGTGACCACGGATGCCAGCCTTCGAGGCTGGGGGGCAGTCACACAGGGAAGTAATTTCCAAGGACTTTGGTCAAGTCAGGAGTCGTCCCTACACATAAATATTCTGGAACTGAGGGCCATTTACAATGCCCTAAGTCTGGCAAGGCCTCTGCTTCAAAACCAGCCGGTACTGATTCAATCAGACAACATCACGGCAGTCGCCCATGTAAACCGACAGGGCGGCACAAGAAGCAGGATGGCGATGGCAGAAGCCACAAGGATTCTCCGATGGGCGGAAAATCACGTCTTAGCACTGTCAGCAGTGTTCATTCTGGGAGTGGACAACTGGGAAGCAGACTTCCTCAGCAGACACGACCTACACCCGGGAGAGTGGGGACTTCATCCAGAAGTCTGCCAACTGTTGATAAACCGTTGGGAAAGGCCACAGGTGGACATGATGGCGTCCCGCCTAAACAAAAAACTAGATATTGCGCCAGGTCAAGGGACCCTCAGGCAATAGCTGTGGACGCTCTAGTGACACCGTGGGTGTACCAGTCGGTTTATGTATTCCCTCCTCTGCCTCTCATACCAAAGGTACTGAGAATAATAAGAAAACGAGGAGTAAGAAAGATACTCGTGGTTCCGGATGGGCCAAGAAGAGCTTGGTACCCAGAACTTCAAGAAATGATATCAGAGGACCCATGGCCTCTACCGCTCAGACAGGATCTGCTACAGCAGGGGCCCTGTCTGTTCCAAGACTTACCGCGGCTGCGTTTGACGGCATGGCGGTTGAATTCCGGATCCTAAAGGAAAAGGGCATTCCAGAGGAAGTCATTCCTACGCTGATAAAAGCCAGGAAAGAAATAACCGCAAACCATTATCACCGTATTTGGCGAAAATATGTTGCGTGGTGTGAGGCCAGGAAGGCCCCAACAGAGGAATTTCAGCTGGGTCGTTTTCTGCACTTCCTACAGTCAGGAGTGACTATGGGCCTAAACTTGGGTTCCATTAAGGTCCAGATTTCGGCTCTGTCGATTTTCTTCCAGAAAGAACTGGCTTCACTGCCTGGAGTTCAGACATTTGTAAAGGGAGTGCTACATATTCAGCCCCCTTTTGTGCCTCCTGTGGCACCTTGGGATCTCAACGTGGTGTTGAGTTTCCTAAAATCACATTTGTTGAGCCACTTGAAACTGTGGATTTGAAATATCTCACGTGGAAAGTGGTCATGTTATTGGCCTTAGCTTCGGCCAGGCGGGCGTGTGTCAGAATGGGCGGCTTTGTCATGTAAAAGCCCTTATCTGATTTTCCATATGGATAGGGCAGAATTGAGGACTCGTCCCCAGTTTCTCCCTAAGGTGGTATCAGCTTTTCACTTGAACCAACCTATTGTAGTGCCTGCGGCTACTAGGGACTTGGAAGATTCCAAGTTACTGGACGTAGTCAGGGCCTTAAAAATGTATATTTCCAGGACGGCTGGAGTCAGGAAAACTGACTCGCTTTTTATCCTGTAGGCACCCAACAAAATAGGTGCTCCTGCTTCTAAGCAGACTATTGCTCGCTGAATTTGTAGCACAATTCAGCTGAAGCATTTTGCGGCTGGATTGCCGCATCCTAAATCAGTAAAAGCCCATTCCACGAGGAAAGTGGGCTCATCTTGGGCGGCTGCCCGAGGGGTCTCGGCTTTACAACTTTGCCGAGCTGCAACTTGGTCAGGGGCAAACACGTTTGCTAAATTCTACAAATTTGATACCCTGGCTGAGGAGGACCTTGAGTTCTCTCATTCGGTGCTGCAGAGTCATCCGCACTCTCCCGCCCGTTTGGGAGCTTTGGTATAATCTCCATGGTCCTTTCGGAGTTCCCAGCATCCACTAGGACGTTAGAGAAAATAAGATTTTACTCACCGGTAAATCTATTTCTCGTAGTCCGTAGTGGATGCTGGGCGCCCATCCCAAGTGCGGATTGTCTGCAATACTTGTACATAGTTATTGTTAACTAAAGGGTTATTGTTATGAGCCATCTGTTGAGAGGCTCAGTTATGTTTCATACTGTTAACTGGATATGGTATCACGAGTTATACGGTGTGATTGGTGTGGCTGGTATGAGTCTTACCCGGGATTCAAAATCCTTCCTTATTGTGTCAGCTCTTCCGGGCACAGTATCCTAACTGAGGCTTGGAGGAGGGTCATAGTGGGAGGAGCCAGTGCACACCAGGTAGTCTAAAAGCTTTCTTTTAGTTGTGCCCAGTCTCCTGCGGAGCCGCTATTCCCCATGGTCCTTTCGGAGTTCCCAGCATCCACTACGGACTACGAGAAATAGATTTACCGGTGAGTAAAATCTTATTATCCAAATACTGTATCTGCATACATGTGCAGCGTAAACTATATCCACAACATGCAGCCTAGCTCATAAACCAGGCTAATATAGCTATTAACAGAGCCGGCCCTAGCTATTTAGATGCCCTAGACAATATTCTGGCCGGTGCCCCCCCCCCCCCGTGGAGATAGTTGGTGACTGGGATAGGGTGACGGGAAAATGGCGGGAGGGTGACGGAGATAGTGGATGACAGGGATAGTGAGTGACATGGAGTTAGTTGGTGAATGGGGAGGCAGGAGATAGTGGGTGTCTGGAAAAGGGTGACAGGGAACCACCCCGCCAGCACCCGTGACAACTATGAACTCCCCACACACATCCCCTGTCAGCCCGGGATCACAGCAATGGAGGCAGAACGGGAGGAGAATCAGTGCTACATCAGCCCTGCTGCTAATACCAGTAATAGGGTGAGATTCAAATAATATATCACGCCCAATTTCCTTTCAAAATTATCTCCATTATCGTGCATATTGCGCCCATAGTAATCAGGTTTAGCTGTGTAAAGGATTGGGTGCCTCCCTACTCTGGGGGTAGCGAGCTGAAATAATGATACAACGTCCCTGAGGGCAGAAACAGAATGGGTGTGAAAAGGGGTGAAAAGAATTGAATTTCCCCCATAGAGTCTTTCTCTCCAGCCCAACAAAGCTCCCCCCCCCCCCTTGCCATCACATATAAAGGACCCCTGTATAGTGTCGGTGTGTGTATGGACCCCTGTATAGTGTCAGTGTGTATATATATATATATATATATACACACATATACACACACACACACACACACAGGTTGAGTATCCCATATCCAAATATTCCGAAATACAGAATATTCCGAAATACAGACTTTTTTGCGTGAGAGTGAGATAGTGAAACCTTTGTTTTCTGATGACTCAATGTACACAAACATTGTTTAATACACAAAGTTATTAAAAATATTGTGTTAAATGAACTTCAGGCTGTGTGTATAAGGTGTATATGAAACATAAATTAATTGTGTGAATGTAGACACTTTGTTTAATGCACAAAGTTATAAAAAATATTGGCTAAAATTACCTTCAGGCTGTGTGTATAAGGTGTATATGTAACATAAATGCATTCTGTGCTTAGATTTAGGTCCCATCACCATGATATCTCATTATGGTATGCAATTATTCCAAAATACGGAAAAATCCGATATCCAAAATACCTCTGGTCCCAAGCATTTTGGATAAGGGATACTCAATGTGTGTGTGTGTGTGTGTGTGTGTGTGTGTGTGTATATATATATATATATATATATATATATATATATATATATATATAACAATTAGTGAAAGCGCCAGTGTACTTGTGTATAAATAGTCCAGCAAAGCCAACAGATGATCTGTAGGGAGTCTGCACTTATAACCACGTATATCAGGGCCACTGCTCCCCTACTCCAACTCCAGAAACCCAGGATTCATGGGTGTAATTTCTAACAAAAAAGACAAAAGAAGAGGGGGAGCTCCATAGTGCATAAAAGTTTTAATTCAAACAGACAGATAAAAGACTGTGAACTCCAGAGAGATGTGACTCGTACCAGAGAATAAAACACTGTGGGCTGGTTACCACACGACATGTAATGTTACCATCCAGGCAATACTCGTCCCGCAGTTTAACGACTCTCCAGAGCAGAACACATGAAGCTGCCAGCCGGAAAAGATGTTTTAGCTTCACACGGACCCGCCGTGTGTGTGAGCTGCTGCACTGGATTGCTTAGACACAGTAAAGGATTGCCGGAGGTGCAGATAGAGAGCGCGCTGTCAGATCACACCCTGACCGGTTTCGTCTGAAAGACTTCGTCAGAGGGCGTGACCTGACACGCACCAGGGCAGCCTTTTAAAGTGTGTCTCTACCAACAATAGCAATCACACTAGCACACCCGTTCCTAATTACTTCTAATTACTGTGTGCAATGAATATTAGCCCACCACAGCAACAATATAATGACTCACAAACATGTAGCAAGTCCTCAGAGAAGAATAAATGAGTATAGTAACATAGTTACTTTAGCAGCAGAGGTAGTAAATATTTGTAACAGGAATAGGTATAAAATAAAATAAATCATACCTAACAGCAGATAAATACAAACATTAAAAATACATACAATGTCACAATTAAATTACAGCCAATTTCATAATCATACCGTAACATTACAGTTCTAAGTATCAGTCAGTAATAAAAGGTGTAACCTCATAACCTTCATTCAGTCATATAGGTACCATAGTATTTAACATCAGTATCCAATATGTTTCTCTCTTCAGCAGGTGTTTGTCTCTATCACCACCACGCTTATTAGCAGCTACTACTTCAATGCCTTTTATGGTGAGCCCACTAGGATCCATATTATGAAAAGCTTTAAAGTGCCTCGGGACACTATGCGTTAACACCCCGTTTTTGATGTTACGATAATGTTCTAACATTCTAATTTTTAATGCTCGCTTGGTTTTCCTTATATAATGTTTATTGCAAGAACATGTAAGTAAATAGACCACAAAGGTGGTATTACAATTAATAAAACTCTTAATACTATATTGTTTATCTAAAAGCATTTCACAATTAGTAATAGTGGAACCTTTGGCAATAAAAGGACAAATCTTACATTTTCCACAAGGAAAACAACCATTTGTCTTTAAAAAATGACTAGACTGTTGAGTTTCAGGAATACTAGTAAGTTGACTTTTAGATAAAAGATTCTTCATATTTGCGGCTTTTCTATACACAATTCTAGGAGTATCAGTAATAACGTCAGCTAGCATAGGGTCCAATTTTAAAATATGACAATTCTTATTAAGAATCCTAGATATATCTTTCTGGTTATCATTATATTTAGTAATAAACAAACAATCAGCTATATATATAGGACCCCTGTACAGTGTCAGTGTGTAAATGGAACCATGCATAGTGTCGGTGTGTGTATGATGGACCCCTGTATAGTGTCAGTGTGCAGTACTACCTGACAGCAGCACAATCCCCGCCTCACTGACAGCGGCGCATTCCCCTCTCACTGCCGGCCGCGCATCCATGCCTCACTGACAGCATATTTATCGATTATATATATATATATATATATATATATATATACACACACACATATACACACACATACATATACACGCACACACACACAACATCCATAATCCGATAATCCGGCACTCATGGAAACCTTTCATATGCTTAATCGGGTGCCCTCCGACATGTATAATAACTGGACTCATGACATGAAAGTGAAATGCTGTGAAAGCTATGTCTTGAGTCCAGTTACTATACATATCGGAGTGCCGCCACAGAGGATTGTATGTATGTATATATATATATATATATATATATATATATACATACATACATACATACATACACAGCAAAATGTTGAATAAATGAATTAAAATTCCTTACTGTTTTAAATGAATTTAGTGCTGGCACTTTTTAAGCTTCTGTTGCTTTGTGGTTGGGGGTTGAAGGCTAGTGGATTGGCCTCATCAGTGGTGGCGCAGTGCCCGGAGTCTGACTGACTCCGCAAAGGACCATGGGAGGAGGAGCTGCTGGTTGGAATGAAAATTTGGTAATGGATGAGAGCAAATGACAGTCGACCACTTAATCCCAAACACTGGAAAATGGACAAAAACTATTGTTCATACAAATTGGTTAAATCCATGATTTCACTAATTTGTCTGAACGACAGTTTTTGTTAATTTTCCAGTGTTTGGGAGCTTATGGTTGATTGTCATTTGCTCTCTTTCATTACAGATAATTGTATGGTGCATGTGCAGCTTTATCCTTAAACTGTTCAACATAGGTGCCAGCAATCATAAATTAAAAGACCAGGAGTTTTTTTTTGTGGAAGGGGGGCAGATCTTCACTCACTGCTGCTCCTCTGATAATGCACAGCAGATTGCAGAGGGCAACTGCGGCACAGGCAGAGTAGGCTGGCATTCAGCAGCGGCAGGAGCTGCAGGATCTAGGCATTGGTGGAGAATAGCAGGCATTGGGAGCTGTGGGACCGTGGCAGTGGAGGCAGGCAACATCAGCGGGAGCTGAGGGACCTTGGCAGCCGCGGCAGAGAATAGCAGGCATCGGCAGTGGCGGGAGCTGCGGGGCCGCGGCTGTGGAGGCAGGCAATATTAGCAGTGGGAGCTGAGAGACCTCTGCAGCTGTGGCAGAGGATAGCCGCACCGGTAGTGGCGACAGGTGCGGGACCGCGGCACTGGAGGCAGCGGCGGGTAAGGCAGGCATTGGCAGAGGCAGATGCCTAAAGGTGAAGGAGTTTAAGTATGTATGTTTATATACAGGAAACCACACATTTTTGTTCCCCTACTGAGATAATGACACATACATCTATATATTATATTATATATCTATATAATATATCTATAAATACACATAATATATAATATATATGACATTATCTCAGTAGGGGACCCAAAAATGTGGGATTTTGAATTTTGGATAAGGGATACTCAACCTGCATAGACACGTGTGTGTGTGTGTGTGTGTGTGTGTGTGTGTGTGTGTGTGTGTGTGTGTGTGTGTGTATGTATGTATGTATGTATGTGTATATATATATATATATATATATATATACACGTACATACACCTATTCCATGGACCGGTACTCACTCCATCCCCTGCTTGTTGCTCCAGAGCCCTTAGGTAAAGGGCGTAGACAACGTAGAAAAGATACTGCGGCACTCAGAGTCTTATTAAAATTTAAAAGTGTATTCCAAAGCAATCTCACAGCATACCAACATTTCGGCGCCGTCCCGCCCCTTTGTCAAGGGATTGCTTTGGAATACACTTTGAAATTTTAATAAGACTCCGAGTGCCGCAGTATTTATATATATATATATATATATATAGCAAAAGAAGGAGAATGTGCTCATAGTGCAAATTGATTTAACTCATAAACCACATATATGCACAGGGTAGGTCAAATGAATAGCAGTGGACTCGTACCCTGATAGCCCACTCTGTGGGCTGTGTATCACATGAAAAGTAAAACCACAAGGCAAAAGCTGCAGCCCGCTGCACCTGGATCTGGGACCACGCACCGCACCAGCTTCAGCAACCGATCCGTCAGGACACCTGTACCGGGTGAAGTCGGGGATGACCGCTCATGTGGAACAGGAAGCGCCTGGTAAGCCCCACCTCAATGCATTTCGTAATCACTTCGTCAGGTTTATGAATTAAATTGATTTGCACTATGAGCGCATTCTCCTTCTTTTGCTATTTCCAGATACCTTGCTCTTGAGTGTCAGAGCTATATGAGGAGAACTGCTGCGTTGTGAATATACTCCGGTGCTGGGTGTAGTATGGCTGACCGGCGGTCTCCTGACCGCCGGTCAGCTTACCGACGCTGGGATCCCGGCAGCATACCGACGCCGGGATCCCGGCAGGGAGGGGCGAGTGCAGCAAGCCCCTTGCGGGCTCGGTGGCGACCTGCGGTCGCCACGGGTTCTATTCCCACTCTATGGGTGTCGTGGACACCCACGAGTGGAAATAGTTCCTGTTGGTCGGCATGCCGACCATCGGGCTACTGAGCAGGCGGGATGGTGGAGGAGGTCATGTGACTGTCGGTCAGCAGACCGGCGGTCACATGAATACCACCCTCCGGTGCTACAGCCCAGTGTTGTGCTTATACCTGTGGACTGAGACTAACTAATCACCAGCGCACCTGTACACATCTCTTTTCTGTGGACATATATATATATATACATACATACATACACACACACACACACACACACACACACACACACACACACACACACACACACACACACACATACTGTGTGCCGTCAGACATATTGACTTGAATTCGTAAGATACGTTAAGATTTATCTTCCTGTTATACAATTCAATGGCATTATCAAAGCTGCCATTTCTCTAACGTCCTAGAGGATGCTGGGACTCCGTAAGGACTATGGGGAATAGACGGGCTCCGCAGAAGACATGGGCACTTTAAGAAAGACTTTAGACTCTGGGTGTGCACTGGCTCCTCCCTCTATGCCCCTCCTCCAGACCTCAGTTTTTAGACTGTGCCCAGAAGAGATGGGTGCACTGCAGGGAGCTCTCCTGAGTTTCCTGCTAAGAAAGCATATTTGTTAGGTTTTTTCTTATTTTCAGGGAGCACTGCTGGCAACAGACTCCCTACATCGAGGGACTGAGGAGAGAGGAGCAGACCTACTTAAATGATAGGCACTGCTTCTCGGCTACTGGACACCATTAGCTCCAGAGGGAGTGGAACACAGGTTCGTCCTGGGCGTTCATCCCAGAGCCGCGCCGCCGTTCTCCTCACAGAACCGGAAGAAAAGAAGAAAGAAGACTCTGAGGCGGCAGAAGCCTTTCGGGTGCTTCACTGAGGTAACGCACAGCACTGCAGCTGTGCGCCATTGCTCCCATACACCTCACACACTCCGGTCACTGTAAGGGTGCAGGGCGCAGGGGGGGCAACCTGGGCAGCAATGAATACCTCTCCTATGGCAAAATGACTATATACATGTTCAGGTGGGCACTGTACATGTATATAAAAGAGCCCCCGCCATATTTTACAAAGTTTGAGCGGGACAGAAGCCCGCCGCCGAGGGGGCGGGGCTTCTCCCTCAGCACTCACCAGCGCCATTTTCTCTCCACAGCACCGCTGAGAGGAAGCTCCCCGGACTCTCCCCTGCTTGACACACGGTGAAAGAGGGTTTTAAAGTAGAGGGGAGGGCACATAATTGGCGATTATACATTACAGCAGCGCTACTGGGTAAACATTCTATGTTTTTCTCCGGGGTCATATAGCGCTGGGGTGTGTGCTGGCATACTCTCTCTCTGTCTCTCCAAAGGGCCTAAAGGGGAACCTGTCTTCAGAAAAGAGTTTCCCTGTGTGTGTGTGGAGTGTGTTGGTACGCGTGTGTCGACATGTTTGATGATGAAGACTCGCCTAAGGAGGAGGGGGAGTGCATGAATGTCAGGTCGCCGTCGGCAATGCCGACACCGGACTTGATGGATATGTGGAATGTCTTGAATGCTAATGTAAATTTATTGCATAAGAGATTAGACAAGACTGAGGCTAGGGATCAGTCAGGTAGTCAGACCATGCCTGTCCCAGTGGCACCGGGACCTTCTGGGTCTCAGAAACGCACATTATCCCAGATCACTGACACAGATACCGACACGGATTCAGATTCCAGTGTCGACTATGAGGATGCAAAATTACAGCCAAAAGTGGCTAAAGGTATTCGTTACATGATCATTGCTATTAAAGAGGTTTTGCATATTACTGAGGAACCCCCTGTCCCTGACACGAGGGTACACATGTATAAAGAGGAAAAGCCTGAGATCACCTTTCCGTCCTCATTTCAGCTAAGCGAATTGTGCGAAAATGCTTGGGAATCTCCAGACAGGAGACTACAAGTTCCCAAAAGGATTCTATGGCGTATCCCTTCCCACAAAAGGACAGGATACGATGGGAATCTTCGCCTAAAGTAGACAAGGCGTTGACACGCTTATCCAAGAAGGGGGCACTGCCTTCCCAGGATACTGCTACCCTCAAGGATCCTGCGGATCGTAAGCAGGAAGTTACCATGAAGTACATTTACACACATTCTGGTACTATTGTTAGGCCGGCTATGGCATCGGCCTGGGTTTGTAGTGCTGTCGCAGCATGGAAGGCGACTCTTGTGGACCCGACAGTGGACGAGGGATGCCGACTCAAAGCGGCATATGGAGTCGTTACCTTACAAGGGGGAGGAGTTGTTTGGAGAAGGCCTCTCGGACCTTGTCTCTACTGCTACGGCTGGTAAATCAAATTTTTTACCTTATTTTCCCCCATAACATACTAAGAAGGCACCTCATTACCAAATGCAGTCCTTTCGTTCAAATAAAAGCAAAAAGGTACGGGGATCGTCCTTTCTTGCCAGAGGTAAAGGCAAGGGAAAAAAGCTGCACACAGCTAGTTCCCAGGAGCAGAAGTCCTCCCCTACCTCTGCAAAATCCACCGCATGACGCTGGGGCTTCCCTGGGGGGGTCAGCTCAAGTGGGGGCACGTCTCCGATTTTTCAGCCACGTCTAGGTTCACTCACAGGTAGATCCCTGGCAATAGAGATTGTTTCTCAGGGATACAGGCTGGTATTCGAAGTGATGCCTCCATGCCGGTTTTTCAAATCGGCTCTGCCAGCTTCTCCGTCAGAAAGGGAGTTAGTGTTAACTGCAATTCAAAAATTGTATCTGCAACAGGTGATAGCCAAGGTTCCTCTTCTTCAGCAAGGAAAGGGGTATTACTCAACCCTGTTTGTGGTTCCGAAACCGGACGGTTCGGTTAGACCCATTTTGAATCTGAAATCCCTGAACCTGTACTTGAAAAAGTTCAAGTTCAAGATGGAATCGCTCAGAGCGGTCATCGCCAGCCTGGAGGGGGGGGATTGGATGGTTTCCCTGGACATAAAGGATGCTTACCTTCATGTTCCGATTTTTCTTCCTCACCAGGCGTTCCTGAGATTTGCGGTACAGGACTGTCATTACCAATTTCAGACGTTTCCGTTTGGGCTTTCCACGGCCCCGAGAATTTTCACCAAGGTAATGGCGGAAATGATGGTGCTCCTGCGCAAGCAGGGTGTTACAATTATCCCATACTTGGACGATCTCCTCATAAAGGCGAGATCTCGAGAGAAGTTACTGGACAGCGTGTCACTGTCTGTGAGGACGTTGCAACAGCACGGCTGGATTCTCAATATTCCGAAGTCCCAGCTGGTTCCTACAACGCGCCTGACCTTTCTGGGTCTGATTCTGGACACAGAACAGAAAAAGGTTTTTCTTCCGATGGAAAAGGCTCAGGAGCTCATAGCTCTGGTCAGGAACCTATTAAAGCCAAAAAAAGGTTTCAGTGCTTCACTGCACACGTGTCCTGGGGAAGATGGTGGCATCGTACGAGGCCATCCCCTTCGGCAGGTTCCATGCGAGGACTTTTCAATGGGACCTACTGGACAAATGGTCCGGGTCTCATTTACAAATGCATCAAAGGATCACCCTGTCTCCCAGAGCCAGGATATCTCTCCTGTGGTGGCTGCACAGTGCTCACCTCCTGGAAGGCCGCAGGTTCGGCATTCAGGACTGGATCCTGGTGACCACGGACGCAAGCAAATTTTCCCAGTGTGTGGTCTCTGGTCAACTCTAGAGACTTGTCTCCACATCAACGTCCTGGAGTTGAGGGCCATATACAACGGCCTACGTCAAGCAGAGGCATTACTTCGGGACAAACCGGTTCTGATTCAGTCGGACAATGTCACAGCAGTGGCTCATGTAAACCGCCAAGGCGGCATAAGGAGCAGAGTGGCCATGGCAGAAGCAACCAGGATTCTTCGCTGGGCGGAGAATCATGTAAGCGCACTGTCGGCAGTGTTCATCCCGGGGGTGGACAACTGAGAAGCGGACTTCCTCAGCAGACACGACCTGCATCCGGGAGAGTGGGGACTTCATCACGAAGTCTTCGCACAGATCGCGGGTCGGTGGGGACTGCCTCAGATAGACATGATGGCGTCCCGTCTCAACAAAAAGCTAAAGCGATATTGCGCCAGGTCAAGAGACCCTCAGGCGGTAGCTGTAGATGGCAAGAAAGGGGAAGAGGGAAATGGGATGTGCTCTGCACTAGCCAAATAATTGGTAGTATTACGTTGAAAGAGAGGGCCCCAATTAATATCCGTCAGTAACTAAATCCCTTATTGCTGGATATTTGGGGGTGCAGCCAGAGACAATTATATTGTACGAAAGGAAGAAAGGAAAGAATGTCTCTTTGTTGGCGCACATGAAAAATTTAAAATTTAACTTTTATTAAATTCATTAAGATTGTCCAAACTCGAAATAAACAATACAATACAACAAGTATCACACAGTGATACACTGATTACACACAGTGAATGAAATACTTAATAAAGTGATTTTTTTTAAAACAAGGCTCGCTACCTGTGTCATGTATTGGATCAGTTTAATTTTATTACATCTTGTAGCTGTAGACGCTCTGGTGACACCATGGGTGTTCAGATCGGTCTATGTGTTCCCTCCTTTGCCTCTCATTCCCAAGGTGTTGAGAATAATACGGCAAAGAAGAGTGAGAACAATCCTCATTGTTCCAGATTAGCCACGAAGGACTTGGTATCCGGATCTGCAAGAGTTGCTCACAGAAGATCCGTGGCCTCTTCCTCTAAGGCAGGACCTGCTGCAACAGGGGCCCTGTCTGTTCCCAGACTTACCGCGGCTGCGTTTGACGGCATGGCGGTTGAACGCCGGATCCTAGCGGAAAAAGGTATTCCGGAGGAGGTCATTCCTACCCTGATTAAGGCTAGGAAGGACGTGACATCGAAACATTATCACCGCATATGGCGAAAATATGTTTCTTGGTGTGAGGCCAGGACTGCTCCTACGGAGGAGTTCCATTTGGGCCGTTTACTTCACTTCCTTCAAACAGGAGTGAATTTGGGCCTAAAATTAGGATCCATGAAGGTTCAAATTTCGGCCTTGTCCATTTTCTTTCATAAAGAATTGGCTTCTCTTCCTGAAGTACAGACATTTGTGAAGGGAGTGCTGCATATTCAGCCTCCTTTTATACCTCCGGTGGCGCCTTGGGATCTTAACGTGGTATTAAGTTTCCTCAAGTCACCTTGGTTTGAACCACTCAAAACAGTGGAGTTGAAATATCTCACTTGGAAGGTGGTCATGTTGTTGGCCTTAGCTTCTGCAAGGCGTGTTTCGGGAATTAGCGGCTTTGTCATATAAAAGTCCCTATCTGGTTTTTCACGTGGATAGGGCAGAATTGAGAACTCGTCCTCAATTCCTGCCTAAAGTGGTCTCATCTTTTCATATGAACCAACCTATTGTCGTGCCTGTGGCTACGCGAGACTTGGAGGATTCCGAGTCACTTGATGTGGTCAGGGCTTTGAAGATTTATGTGGCCAGAACAGCTAGGGTCAGGAAGACAGAGGCGCTGTTTATCCTGTATGCAGCCAATAAGGTTGGCGCACCTGCTTCAAAGCAGACTATTGCTCGCTGGATCTGTAACACGATTCAGCAAGCACATTCTTCGGCAGGATTGCCATTGCCAAAATCGGTTAAGGCCCATTCCACTAGGAAGGTGGGCTCTTCTTGGGCGGCTGCCCGAGGGGTCTCGGCATTACAGTTGTGCCGAGCAGCTACTTGGTCGGGATCAAACACCTTTGCAAGGTTCTATAAATTTGATACCCTAGCTGAGGAGGACCTCCTATTTGCTCAATCGGTGCTGCAGAGTCATCCGCACTCTCCCGCCCGTTTGGGAGCTTTGGTATAATCCCCTTGGTCCTTACGGAGTCCCAGCATCCTCTAGGACATTAGAGAAAATAAGATTTTACACTTACCGGTAAATCTATTTCTCGTAGTCCGTAGAGGATGCTGGGCGCCCGTCCCAAGTGCGGACTTCTTCTGAAAGACTTGTATATAGTTATTGCTTACATAAGGGTTATATTATAGTTCATCGGTTTGGACCGAGACTATGTTGTTTGTTCATACTGTTAACTGGGTAGTTTATCACAAGTTATACTGTGTGATTGGTTTGGCTGGTATGAATCTTGCCCTTGGATTAACAAAAATCCTTTCCTCGTACTGCCCATCTCCTCTGGGCACAGTTTCTCTAACTGAGGTCTGGAGGAGGGGCATAGACGGAGGAGCCAGTGCACACCCAGAGTCTAAAGTCTTTCTTAAAGTGCCCATGTCTCCTGCGGAGCCCGTCTATTCCCCATGGTCCTTACGGAGTCCCAGCATCCTCTACGGACTACGAGAAATAGATTTACCGGTAAGTGTAAAATCTTATTTTTTTATATTATGCTGCAGCTATTAATTCAATGATTCATTTAAACCTCGTTTATTTAGAGCACCATTAATGATTCACTACTACATGGAGGTTAGGTTTAGGCTGCAGGGGGAGGGTTAGGGTTAGGCTGCAAGGGGTAGGGGGGAAGTGGAGGGGGGGGGGGGAAGGGTTAGGCACCACTGGGGAGGGTTCAGGTTAGTCTGCCGGGAGGGGGAGGTTAGGGTTAGGCACCACTGGAGAGGGTTAGGGTTAGGGTTTGGCACCACTGGGGAGGGGGAGGGTTAGGGTTAGGCTGCAGGGGGGGGGGGGGGGGGTTGGGGTCAGGCTGAGATAAGGGGGTTAGGATACTTAACTCACAGGTGTCGTGATTCTGCACATCGGGATCCTGCTGTCGGGATTCTGACCTCCGGCATCCCAAGCGCCGTCCCAAAGCATATATATGCGTGTTGTGTGTGTATGTATATACTTGCATACTTGTGTGTGAGCACATACCGTATTTGGAAACCCCCCTATAGAAATCCTGCGTTTGCCCCTGCCTGGAGAGTGTCATGTTGGGAAGTATGATATAGCCGTGCAATGCTACCTCCTAATGAAACCTAACCAGTATACCACAATGCTTTTAAAACCTTGAATATTACCATAAGTGGGTGGCAGGCCTTTACTGTGCTGGGACATTGCTTTACTTCCAACTGTTACGAACTCCCCTGGGTTACAGAGAAACCAAGAACTGACAGCCGATTGCAGTGAACACAAAATTACAGTATGTTTATTGTAGGCAACGCAGGAAACAGGGATGTGCAGATAAACCAATGATACTTGACAAAGCAGACGATCTCGGGAGCAGTAATACTTGAAATGTAGATACTGATAATGTAGATGAATAACTGATAAAGCAGGAGATTGGTATGAATAATAAGCAAACTAAAGTCCAGAATCGCAGCAGAATGCAAACAAACTTGAATATGCAGAGACGTCAAATGCTGATAAGTAGGATTCTTGAAGAGAATAATAACCAACACAAATTTCCAGAAATAACAGAAGGATAACCTGAACAGGTGCAGAACTTAACTGGCATGGTCAGATTTCATGCGACTGCGCCGTCCCACCCTTTCCCCCGTTTTTGATGAGGAGATCCATTCTGCAGATGTGCATAATATAATGTTTAAATATTTAGAAAAATACTTTTTAAACTTTATTAAATAAAATAAATTTAAAAAAACAATGTTATTAACAGTTTTGAAGGGAAAAATCGTCAGTTAAGTGATTAAAGGATGCAGACTTGCGGCTGACACCGGAGTAGATACAGAAATACAGGAACCAATCTGGAAGCATGAGAATGGCACATACAGGACCAACACAGGAATTCTGATCTCAGGCAGGAAACATTAATGACCCAGCCCAGGAGATTAGGTGCTTTCCATGTTGGTAATTGGATCACAATGCCAGACACCTGACCACAATTCCAAGACAGAAACGCAGTGTCATAGGCAGAACCCAGTACTGCAGCACACAAATAAGCCACCTAGTGACCCCTAATGGTAGGAAAACATACTGCTAGTAAACTTAAAATATAACAGACAGAAATACTGTACTGTAACAAATGTCGATGTTTGTAAGTGTCTGGGCATCCTAGTGCTGCTCTGAATTGCTCTCACAGTCCAGAATCTACATGCTGGTGCTTGCTTCCAAGGTGCATGCAGTGTCGATGTCGCATGCAAGCAGCCAATGTTTTCATTCTGCACATGCGTCTGCTAGTTGCTGTTCTAAGAAGCAGATCTAAATTGCATGCAGGAAGACTGAATTTCAGTGGGCGTTCCTGGGAGGTAATGGTAGCTGGCTAGCCAGAAACAGTTGCGTTGCTGACAGCGACTGCGTGAAAAGACGCAGTTGCACTGACATAGGACGACATGTTGAGATGGCAAAATTGCATCTACCATAGGTGTGGTGCAATCTTCAAAGTTGCGACTCATGGTGCAATGATGGTGCGTCTTAGTGTGCACCATGATGGAACAGGGCTGCAATCAGTGAACATCTCAGCTGACTTTAGCATAAAAATGTGGACATCTGCATAAAAAGACCATCCGCGACCACGCCAGTGAGTTTTTGCGACTCAGGTCCAGCGAGTCTGAGGCAGAGTTGGAAGTAAATTGAGCGTATGTTACTCAAAGAAACGTACATTGAAAAAAATGTGTATATTCGCTAGTGATGAGCGGGTTCGGTTCCTTGGAAACCGAACCCCCCCGAACTTCACCCATTTTACACGGGTCCGAGGCATACTCGGATTTTCCCGTATGGCTCGGTTAACCCGAGCGGGCCCGAACGTCATCATCCCGCTGTCGGATTCTCGCGAGATTCGGATTCTATATAAGCAGTCGCGCGTCGCCGCCATTTTCACTCGTGCATTGGAAATGTTAGGGAGAGGACGTGGCTGGCGTCCTCTCCGTTTATTGTTGAACTTGATTGTGCTTTATTGCTTAATTGTGGGGACTGGGGAGCAGCTGTATAATATAGGAGGAGTACAGTGCAGAGTTTTGCTGATCAGTGACCACCAGTTTTATCCGTTCTCTGCCTGAAAAAAACGCTCCTTATCTGTGCTCAGTGTGCTGCATATATCTGTGCTCACACTGCTTAATTGTGGGGACTGGGGAGCAGCTGTATTATATAGGAGGAGTACAGTGCAGAGTTTTGCTGACAGTGACCACCAGTATACGTTGTCTGCCTGAAAAAAACGCTCCTTATCTGTGCTCAGTGTGCTGCATATATCTGTGCTCACACTGCTTAATTGTGGGGACTGGGGAGCAGCTGTATTATATAGGAGGAGTACAGTGCAGAGTTTTGCTGACAGTGACCACCAGTATACGTTGTCTGCCTGAAAAACACTCCATATCTGTGCTCAGTGTGCTGCATATATCTGTGCTCACACTGCTTTATTGTGGGCACTGGGGACCACCAGTATATTATATAGGAGGAGTACAGTGCAGAGTTTTGCTGACCAGTGACCACCAGTATACGTTGTCTGCCTGAAAAACACTCCATATCTGTGCTGCATTGTAGTATATAGTAGGAGTACAGTGCATAATTTTGCTGACCACCAGTATATAATATATAGGAGTACGGTACAGAAGGCCACTGCTGTACCTACTTCTGTGTCGTCAAGTATACTATCCATCCATACCTGTGGTGCATTTCAGTTTTGCACAGTTTGCTGACCACCAGTATATAATATATATAGCAGTACGGCATACCTCCCAACTGTCTCGATTTTCGCGGGACAGTCCCGTTTTTTGAGGACTGTCCCGCTGTCCCACCCGCGGGCCGCAGTGTCCCGCGGTGGGGGGAGGGGGCAGTTGGGAGTCTCTAACTCTCGCTGCCCTGCTTAGCAGAGCAGCGGTGAATAGACGCTGTGCGCATGCGTACAGCGTCTATTCACTGGAGTCAGAGGGAGAGGGGGCATGCCAGCGGCTCACAGAGCGCTGTGCATGCCCCCTCAGTGACGAAAACGGGGCGTGGCTCGCGATCGCGGGTCCTCCGCAAAGCCACGCCCCCTTTTCCTTAGGGCACGCCCCCTTTTTCGGGAGCGAGCAACGTCGTCTGCCAAGGCCGATGCCCAATGTCATAGTAGAGAGCATGTAAAATCCAAAAAACAAAAGTTCAGTAAAATGACCCAAAAATCAAAATTGAAAGCGTCTGAGGAGAAGCGTAAACTTGGCAATATGCCATTTACGACATGGAGTGGCAAGGAACGGCTGAGGCCTTGGCCTATGTTCATGGCTAGTGGTTCAGATTCACATGAGGATGGAAGCATTCATCCTCTCGCTAGAAAAATGAAAAGACTTAAGCTGGCAAAAGCACAGCAAAGAACTGTGCGTTCTTCTAAATCACAAATACCCCTCGAGAGTCCAATTGTGTCGGTTGCGATGCCTGACCTTCCCAACACTGGACGGGAAGAGCTTGCGCCTTCCACCATTTGCACGCCCCCTGCAAGTGCTGGAAGGAGCACCCGCAGTCCAGTTCCTGATAGTCAAATTGAAGATGTCACTGTTGAAGTACACCAGGATGAGGATATGGGTGTTGCTGGCGCTGGGGAGGAAATTGACAAGGAGGATTCTGATGGTGAGGTGGTTTGTTTAAGTCAGGCACCCAGGGAGACACCTGTTGTCCGTGGGACGAATATGGCCATTGACATGCCTGGTCAAAATACAAAAAAAATCAGCTCTTCGGTGTGGAATTATTTCAACACAAATGCGGACAACAGGTGTCAAGCCGTGTGTTGCCTTTGTCAAGCTGTAATAAGTAGGGGTAAGGACGTTAACCACCTAGGAACATCCTCCCTTATACGTCACCTGGACCGCATTCATCAGAAGTCAGTGACAAGTTCAAAAACTTTGGGTGACAGCGGAAGGAGTCCACTGACAACGAAATCCCTTCCTCTTGTAACCAAGCTCCTGCAAACCACACCACCAACTCCCTCAGTGTCAATTTCCTCCTTACCCAGGAAAGCAAATAGTCCTGCAGGCCATGTCACTATCAAGTCTGACGAGTCCTCTCCTGCCTGGGATTCCTCTGATGCATCCTTGAGTGTAACGCCTACTGCTGCTGGCACTGCTGTTGTTGCTGCTGGGAGTCGATCGTCATCCCAGAGGGGAAGTCGGAAGACCACTTGTACTACTTCCAGTAAGCAATTGACTGTCCAACAGTCCTTTGCGAGGAAGATGAAATATCACAGCAGTCATCCTGCTGCAAAGCAGATAACTCAGGCCTTGGCAGCCTGGGTGGTGAGAAACGTGATTCCGGTATCCACCGTTAATTCAGAGGCAACTAGAGACTTGATTGAGGTGCTGTGTCCCCGGTACCAAATACCATCTAGGTTCCATTTCTCTAGGCAGGCGATACAGAAAATGTACACAGACGTCAGAAAAAGAGTCACCAGTGTCCTAAAAAATGCAGTTGTACCCAATGTCCACTTAACCACGGACATGTGGACAAGTGGAGCAGGGCAGACTCAGGACTATATGACTGTGACAGCCCACTGGGTAGATGTATTGCCTCCCGCAGCAAGAACAGCAGCGGCGGCACCAGTAGCAGCATCTCGCAAACGCCAACTTGTTCCTAGGCAGGCTACGCTTTGTATCACCGCTTTCCAGAAGAGGCACACAGCTGACAACCTCTTACGGAAACTGAGGAAGATCATCGCAGAATGGCTTACCCCAATTGGACTCTCCTGGGGATTTGTGACATCGGACAACGCCAGCAATATTGTGCATGCATTACATCTGGGCAAATTCCAGCACGTCCCATGTTTTGCACATACATTGAATTCGGTGGTGCAGAATTATTTAAAAAACGACAGGGGCGTGCAAGAGATGCTGTCGGTGGCCCGAAGAATTGCGAGCCACTTTCAGCATTCAGCCACCGCGTGCCGAAGACTGGAGCACCACCAAACATTCCTGAACCTGCCCTGCCATCATCTGAAGCAAGAGGTGGTAACGAGGTGGAATTCAACCCTCTATATGCTTCAGAGGATGGAGGAGCAGCAAAAGGCCATTCAAGCCTATACATCTGCCTACGATATAGGCAAAGGAGTGGGGAATGCACCTGACTCAAGCGCAGTGGAGAATGATTTCAAAGTTGTGCAGCATTGGATCCCCATGTGTGGACATCAGCCTTCTGAGTATCATGTATGTCCACCCAAATCACGCTGTCTGATGCCGGCCCCCCGTTTTTTTGAATGGTCCAGCTCCACAACCCCATGTGGCTGCAGACTGTCACTCACCTGAGGTCAGCTGCCGCACTGCGGCCGTCTTCGCCAGACCTGATCTCACATGCGTAATGCAGCTCCTGCGCAGATCATTAAACATTGGAGATTTGCATAAATGTCAGATTTACGTAAATCTCTAAATCAGGCCCCATGTGCCCCATGTATAGATCTCAATAACAACCACATCCAGTGTTGGACTGGCCCACAGGGGCACAGAGGAAACCCTCAGTGGGCCCCACTGCCTGGGGGCTACCACCTCCTCTATGGATCAGGTTCCAAAATGTGCACTTGAATTATACATATATTACCTTATACTGCACAGGTCTATGGTGTATTCTTTTCAGTACATTGCTGTTATTAATCTGGTACATAATCATGCATGCACTAGCGGTATTTACTATATAAATATATCAAGGGGCCCAGATCATGCACTCTCTGATATATAGCAAATCCTCTGTGTGAGCTGGCCACACCCCATCTGGAGACTGGCCACACCCCTGCACATGGGCCCCTACCACTGTATTCCCCCAGTGGGCCCTTCATTTCCCAGTCCGACACTGACCACATCTGCTTATGTGCCAGAGTTACTACTAATCATTGTTATCAGTATGTACTTGCACTTACCCCAAACTAGGTACAAGATAAGCCCAAAAATATGCATTTTCTATAACCACACGCTCTGCATGGCCCGCAGTTGCAGTAACACAACCTCACTGGACTTTGGGCCTGATTCAGACCTGATCGCTGCTGTGCGAATTCACACAGCGGACCATTATCGAATGACTGCGCATGCGTATGCACCGCAATGCGCAGGCGCATCACCAAACAGAGACTGGATGGTGAGAAAATTTTTATCACAAGGCGTTCACAAGGTGATTGACAGGAAGAGGACATTTGTGGGTGGTAACTGACTGTTGTCAGGAAAAACGCAGACGTGCCCAATCGTTTTCAGGGAGGGTGTGTGACGTCCGCTCCAGCCCCGATCAGCCTGTTTGTATTGCACTGTAGGAGTAAGTCCTGGGCTGCGCACAGACTGGAATAAACATTCGATGGTGAGTGAGTTGCGAACGGATTTGCAGCTGTCCGCTGTCTGGCGGAATTTCCGCTCGGCGTACACATGCATTCACACACTTGCACGGGGCGGGTTTTCACTCTCCCTGGGCAGCGACTATCTGACCGCAGACCTCTGCAAATTTGCAGCACAGCGATCAGGTCTGAATTAGGCCCTTTGTCTTCATGTGAACGTTCACCCAGCACACCCCAGTTTCCCCTCTTCAGTGTAGGTGTGTGTATGACAATGCATGGCCCGTACTTCTGGAGATGTGTAGGGCAAATTCACCTAGGGTACGCTTTGCAAACAGATATACGTTCATCTCTGCTTGAGCCCTAGTGTGCACATGTATTTGTGTGTAATATAGAGTGGGGAACAGACTGATGGGAATAATTATTATATGCATAATATGGTGGTCCCGTCTCCTCCCTTTTCCAGTGCCAACTCCTCCCCTCTCCGTAATCTGCCCACCACTTGGGAACAAACTGACCCTCTGAGTTAAGACCAATTGTCATTACCTGCCAACGTGATCTTTATCAGCAGAAAATGTAACTATTGAACGGTAGAAAATGTTTCTATGCTAGGCATACTTGCCTACTGTCCCGGAAGCTGCGGGAGGCTCCTGTTTTTTGGGGTATCCCCCCGCACCCCCCGGAAGAGTAGGCAGGTCTCCCGCATCCTGCTCGCACCCTAGTCATGCGGGCAGGATATAGACATCCACTCCCGTATTCGTGGGTCCGTGGGAAGAGGAAGGGGTTCAAATTACGCAAATCATGTCATTTTAGCCCCACCCCCTTCCCGCGGACCTGCGAATCGCGTCATTTTCCCGATCTGGGGTCGGGGCTTGATGATGTCACAGCCCGCCCCCGCCCCCCGAAGCCTCGTGCATTGTCTCCTCTCCAGGCTTCTACCGAAGAGGAGAAATTGAAAGTAGGTAAGTAGGATGCTAGGTCACAATCAGTGCAGTAGCTGCACATCTATATTACCAATTTCAGCACTGAGCAGCTAAGGTACTGTAGTCATATAAAAGTTACACATTACAAAGAAATCATACAGCAGTTGTTTTTTTCTTAATAGCATCTATATAGACCCAGAACCATGGTAATATCTAAGCATGTAATAGTTTTAGTATACCAACACCTTTAACAATTACATTTTAATTGTTTGAAAAAAAAAACCAACAACACCTTTAGTGCCTACAAAAGCTGTGCTATGGTGTAGCAGTACATGATAAGAAGGGACGGGTCAGCGTAAGGGCTGCAGCGCGACGTATACTGAGCATATTGTAGAACTCGGCTATAAAGGGGACATACCAGCCCACCTGCAACTGGTCCCATATCCTCAGTGACGCCATGGCAGCAGCAGAGTGCGGGCTCCTGGGCACTGATGGGCAGCAGTACAGGGCTGGGTGGAGGCAGATGTCAGCTGTGCTCTGGACAAGGACTGCGGCACGGCGGTCGTCCTGAGCCTGTGCCCTTGGGGGGTACATCATCTGCAGCAGGTCAGTGCCAACAGAGTGATTCCATCTGCTTCCGGCAGCGGTGGCAGCCTCCCACATAGAGGAAGGCTGGAACTGCTCTGCCTCTGCCAGCGCTCTCCTGCAGAATAGTAAGTGTCTCGAGGCATGACTGAATGTGCCAGTTCGCAGTCGGTACCCACAGCTTCCCTCGACCTCTATAACCCACAGCAACAGCAAGTGGGCGGGACTGGGGCTGTGTGTTACGGAGGGGGTATCACCCTGATCGCCCCCCTCAAAATCCGCCGCTGGAACATCAGCATTGAATGTAACTGAGAATCGGCCCTGTGTGTCTGTAACAGGTACACTTGGGAGTTTATTTACCAAATTCTGTAGCTGTTTTTTTGTTTTGTTTTTTGAAGGAGGTTTTAAAGCAACCATGAATATACCCCTTAATATAGTACTGATTCTCAATAAATAATTTTATATGCAAGAGGAACATTAGGTCCCTAATAAGGCAGTTTTGTTTTTCATACTGTATATTTCTTATTTGTTTAGTTTATTGTAATTTTTTCCTTGGCAGGCTGAATGTTTTTTCATGCAGAAGAATTTTTCTGGAGCCTTGGATATAATTAATCAAATAATTGTAAGTTTTCCTAAATTTACAATAGCACTTACTTTAAAGATGAAGTATGTGCTCGCACAGCAAGACTGGGATCAAAGCATTGAAATAGCACAACGGTAAGACTGACAATTTTATGTTCCAAAAAATATATATATATTATGCAATGTGAATGTATATTAGAAAATGTTAATGTCTGATTAATTATTGAACTATCTTCATTAAACCTTTGCTTTCTGAAAAACATTTGTATATACAGTACACTGAGCAGAAGTAGTAGTAGTAGTAGTAGCTTTATGATCAGTGTCTTGGAGCCATATTTATAATTTCCTAGTGTTTTTTTTTAACTGTATGGTCCATGCTATAGGCCAGGAAGCCAGTTTTCGGCTAAAAACTATTGTCGGGTCTGAAAGGGTAAGCAGAAGAGGTTCCCCAGTTTTATTTTTCAGCCGACATGGGGGGTAATTCCAAGTTGATCGCAGCAGGAAATTTTTTAGCAGTTGGGCAAAACCATGGGGGTAATTCCAAGTTGATCGCAGCTGGATTTGTGTTAGCAGTTGGGCAAAACCATGTGCACTGCAGGGGAGGCAGATATAACATGTGCAGAGAGAGTTAGATTTGGGTGTGGTGTGTTCAATCTGCAATCTAATTTGCAGTGTAAAAATAAAGCAGCCAGTATTTACCCTGCACAGAAATAAAATAACCCACCCAAATCTAACTCTTTCTGCACAGGTTATATCTGCCCCCCCCCCCCCCCTGCAGTGCACATGGTTTTGCCCAACTGCTAAAAGAAATCCTGCTGCGATCAACTTGGAATTAGCCCCCATGTGCACTGCAGGAAGGGCAGATATAACATGTGCAGAGAGAGTTAGATTTGGGTGTGGTGTGTTCAATCTGTAATCTAAATTGCAGTGTAAATATAAAGCAGCCAGTATTTACCCTGCACAGAAACAAAATAACCCACCCAAATCTAACTCTCTCGGCAGATGTTATATCTGCCCCCCCCCCCCCTCCCCCCCTGCAGTGCACATGGTTTTGCCCAACTGCTAAAAAAAATTCCTGCTGCGATCAACTTGGAATTATCCCCATGGTTGCTTCATTATTTCCAGGTGAAGCTAGACAGGGGACTTAGGGGTCTATGTACTAAGCCTTGGAGAGAGAGAAAGTGAGCGAAGATAAAGTACCAACCAACCAGCTTATAATTGTTTTTTGAAAGACAGCCTGTATCATGGTAACAAGGGAGCTGACTGGCTAGTACTTTATTTCTGTCCACTTTATCTCTCTCAAAGGCTTAGTACATGGACCCCTTATGCTTATGCTCCTTGAAGGTCCACGTCTCAGCATTTTCAGTTTCCTTTCAGAGAATTCTGTTATAACTTATAGCTCTGGATTTGAAAGGGAAGTACATATTACATATTACATTAAAATGATTTTGCGTGTATCATATTGCCACTTTATGTATTTAGTGTATATATATACCCCTAGTTTAGTCCTAGCAATCATAGAATTTATTTTATGTTGTCATGACAAATAATTGTGCTTAGGAATTATGGATTAATTTCACCAGTAGTATATAACAGGACATACTAGAACATACTTCTATTGTTGGGATAAAACTAATATTTTACTGTATTTCATTTTTGTAGAATCTTATTGCTAGAAAGGAACAACATTGATGCATTGCAGATGCTAGTCATTTACTGCCTCACAAGGGAAGGAAATGTGCCTAAGGTTAGTGTGGGTCATTGGCTGGAATCACTTTGGAAAAGGAAGTAAAATCAATAAACATTTGGACAGGC
This sequence comes from Pseudophryne corroboree, assembly GCF_028390025.1. Lineage (NCBI taxonomy): Eukaryota > Metazoa > Chordata > Amphibia > Anura > Myobatrachidae > Pseudophryne > Pseudophryne corroboree. The sequence continues at coordinate 154,573,953 of NC_086448.1, read as the reverse complement.
TGTGCAAACTGATGCTTACTCAGCCTCGCCGGTTACTGGTAGCATGCAATGCTAGGGAAATATGTGAGTAGACACTCAGACCCTGACCTCGTCCCTCCTTGAAAACTAGGGTGACACGTCCCTGTTTCTGGGAACGCTGGCCAGTACGTTCCCCCCCCACACCTCCATCTCCCAAACGCCACAGCTTGTCAGTCAGGCAGATGGAGGGCTGCACATGCCCAGGACACATGCCGCACAAACGCAGTCCCTCCACTATCGGAGATGTGCACTAGCCATCGGGTTAGAGTACATCTCTCAATCAGGCCCTTAGTACACTATTTGCGGCTAAGATGGGAAAAAGTAGCAAAACTCATGTAAAAGCACACACATCGGGAATCGCGTGGAGGGATAGGTGTATGAGGAAGCATCTGTATTTATTTTGAATCCACACTTTTCTCTGCATTCACTGGGTAATGATAATGCAGTCACAGTTATACCTAAAGCCTGCTTTATTTATTGCCAATGTATTTATTAAAATGTAGCATCACCTGGACCAATGTACTGTAGCTAGATATAAAATAATCTCACCACAACCATTTAAAGTGTTGTGGGACCATTGTAAAAATAAATAAGTCACACCTTTGGCATATGCCTGTAAGTGCTTGGGGTACTATAGGGTCTCCTCTCCTTGCCCTTACCTGTATAAATGGTATAGTGTACCAAGTCTTCTCAGCAATTATCCTCCTTCTTACATGCTCTTCTCCCAGAGGCTTAGGGAAAAATACTATTACCATATAATGCCATTGTATTCCAGCCACCATGCAATTGGTATGAAAATAAACACCCTTTACCTCACCTACTATATATTTTAGTAGCTTAAACTACAAGTTTCTGCAGCAGGTTACATTGGTTTCCACAGGGAAACATCAGGGTAGAGTGGATCATGATCCAGAGGCACCAACAGGCTAAAGCTTTAGGCTGTCCTAGGATGCATTGGGACCTCCTCTATAACCCCACCTCCAGGCACTGTGAGCTCAGTTTCAGTTGGTGTCTGCAGCAGCAGGTCACTTAACAGGAGGGCTGCACTGGGCAGCCCTGAAAAAGCTTTTTCTGACAGAAAATTTCTTCAAAACTGGGCTGTCAGCGCTGTATTTCATGGTGACACTTCAGCGCTGCAGTTCCATTTCCTCCCAGGCGGCGGCGCATACTCCCACGGCCTGTTCCCGGGTAATTGCGGCAGAGACGCTCTGGCTTTAGGCACACAGTCGCAGTCACTCTCCTGGTTCGCATGGCTGCTACAGGGAGGAGGTAAGAGGGTCCCCCAGACCTGCCATTAAATTGCTTTCCGTCCGCAATCTAGGGAGACGGGTCGCGGCGCTGGTGTGGACACTGTCACCGAACAGGGACCCCACTAGAGCACCAGGGCAATAGAGCACAGGTCGGGTGTACTAACGCCCCATTTAATAAGGCTCGCTAGTACCTGGGGTGGAAGTCCAGCATATGGGAGCTGGCGCTTGACCTGTAGCCTCCCCCCTGTCCAGGGCGACATCTACTGCAGATTTTCCCGCCCTGGAGCAGCCTTACACTCTCCCTCACTCCCTGACTGAGACGCTGGGCGCCATCTTATAAGCATAGTTGCAGCTAGTCTCTGGGACTGCTGGGCAAGGTCTCCCTTGTAAAGCCGCCTGTATACAGCGCTGTGTCTTTACAAACACTTGAGTATTCTACATGTCTTTATACAGACAGCGTTAGTTAAGAAAAAGTGTACCTATTACAGGATATATTGTACGAGTATTCTGATATATACTGTACCTCCGGTCTAGGGCCATGCTGTGTTATATATATATATATCTGTACATATACTAGTCCAGTGCAGTTTTATTGTCATAATAATTATCTGCATTGCCTGTGACTGTGTGTGCCTGTATCTGCTGTGTGGTTTCACTTTCAGTGTTTTCCAGATCTATCACTATATTCTGTACCCTAAGGGACTAGTTGCGTCAGGGTCATATATATATATATATATAAATATATATATATAGTGCGTCACAGTATTTACCTATTACGTGTAGTCAACTGTGTACTCATTCACATAATACCGGATTTATTCACTGGTGTTGTGTACTGTGTCTACAGTAACATACTAACGGATTTATTCGCCGGTATTGTACTCTGGCTTTATCGTACTAATTCGCTCTGTTGTTGCATTTGTGTACAATGTCTAACAAGAAGGGCAATAAGTCTGTGGACGCTCCTGCATCATGCAGAGCATGAGCCAAAGATTTACCAGAGGGGGAAGCTGTGTATGATGGTCTGTGTACAGATCATTGGTACGTCCGCACCTGGTATATTGTGTTCAATTTTGGGCACCACATTATATAAAAGATATCTGTGAACTCGAAAGGGTTCAAAGGCGAGCTATTAAATTGATTAAAGGGCTAGAGGGACTGGATTACGGGGAAAGGCTTACTAGGTTGAATATGTATACACTGGAAAAGAGGCGTCTAAGAGCAGACATCATTAATATCTTTAATATCTTCAAATATGTAAAGGGACATTACAAAGAGTTATCAGAGGAATTGTTTATCAAAAGAACTCTGTATAGGACACGAGGGCACCCGCTGAGGTTAGAGGAGAGAAAATTCCATACGCAGCATAGGAAAGGGTTTTTCACTGTTAAGGCAATAAGAATTTGGAATTCCCTGCCAGAGAAGGTGGTAGTGGTGGACTCTGTAAATGCATTTAAAAACGGAATGGATACATTTCTGACTGAAAAAGATATCCAAGGTTATAGCACTTAAAATATTGACATTGATAATCTGGGAAGAACATGATTTATAGTTGTTAACTAGACATAAAACATTATTTCAGCTGGGACATTATAATGAACTCAGCTTAATACAGAATACAGGTTAAACCCGATGGGCATTTTGCCTCTTTTCAACCTCATTAACTATGTTACTATGTATCATACATCTCCCAGTCAGTCCGCAGCTCCTGTAACCAATCAGGGGCCACCCTGGGCTGTGTTCACAAACTTACTGGGTAAACTGGTGGAATGCCCTACGCCCCTTATGGGACCACCTGTGCCATTATAGCCACAAATTGTCCCTTTGGTTAATCCGCCTTGGGCGGAACATTTGTCTAACCAGTTAACCAATTAAATCATTCTTTGGTCAGACAAAAATCTACTCCAGGTCGCTCTAGTGTCTCTGGGTCATCTAAGCGGGCTGCTTCCTTCTCACAATCCACCAATCTCTCAGATGTTTCATCTGATGGGGAGGGGGGGCATACTGTTCTGTCAGACACTGAATCAGGTGTTTCTGACGAGGATTCTCCATTGTAAATTGATGTTCCTGCCCTTGTGATTGCTATTAGGCAAATCCTACAAATCACTGATGATGAGGATTCCACTACTGTGACTAATAAAACTGATATGTTTAAACGGTAGAAGGTGGTTAAAAATCTATTACCCCGTTCTGACCATTTGGTGGACATCAGGCAGGAGCCCTGGTCTAATCCAGGGAAGAAATTCCCTCTGTCTAAACGGGCTTTGGCTCGCTATCCTCTTCCTGCAGAGTTATGTAACAAGTTAACAAAATCACCGCCGGTGGATTCTCATGTCACCTGCCTAATGGTGTCGTCCACTGTCACTTCACTGAAGGAACTGACAGATAAGCGTGTGGAGGGATGCCTGAAATCTATTTACTCCCTTACAGGTGCTGTACATAGACCCACTATTGTGACCTCTTGGGCTGCAAAAGGAATTGAAGCATGGGTTCAGGCATTAGAGTTAGAGCTTCCCGAGGATATATCTGACAATGCCAGACAATACCTGTCTCACATTACCACCGCTGACTATTACATTCAGGAGGCGTTCTCTGAGGCGAGTGTGTTGGAAGCCAAGGTGGGGACTACGTCTGTCCTGGCTTGCCGTATTCTGTGGTTGAGGTCATGGAAGATGGATCTAGACTCCAAAAAGACTTTGGAGGTACTCCCCTTTAAGGGGGACATTTTGTTTGGGGAAGACCTATATAAAATTTTGTCTGAATTGTCGGCTGCTAAGACTGCCTTTCTCCCAAATACTAACCCTTCTGCACAGAAGGCTAAAGGTACCACTTTTCGTTCCTTTCGGTCTCAAGGAAAAGCAAAAGGTTAGTCATACCAGAGACAATCTCGTGCTCCCACAACCACTAGGCCCAAAGCAAAGCAGTCCTGGGCGTCCCGTCAGCCCGCTTCTAAACAAGACAAGCCTGCCGCATGACAGAGCGGACCTCCCCCTGGGTGACCCCAGGTTGGTAAGCCGACTTCTGCAGTTCACCCAGGTCTGGTTAATGACCACTTCAGATGCATGGGTGCGAGAAGTTGTCTCGCACGGGTACGCAGTCTCATTCAAGAGACGTCCCCCTCGCCAGTTTTGCACCACGGTTATCCCTTCAGATCCGTTAAAGGAGCAAGCTTTGCAAAAGGTTGTGAGTTCTCTCCTGAATACAGGAGTGGTAGTGCTGGTTCCTCTGGCCCAGAGAGGCAGAGGTTACTACTCGACCTGGTTTCTAGTTCCGAAACCCTATGGGTCTTTCCGGCCTATACTCAACTTCAAATCACTGAACAAGTTTGGGAGAGTGTCCAAGTTCAGTATGGAAACACTGCGCTCAATTATACTGGCTATGGAACCCGGAGACTATATGCTATCCCTGGATATACAGGATGCGTACCTGCATATACCTATTGCCATGTCGCATCAGCAGTATCTGTGGTTTTCTATTGGCAACCGCCACTATCAGTTCCAAGCTCTGCCATTTGGACTGGCTACGGCTCCACGTATATTCACCAAGCTCATGGAGTCAGGATCCTGCCGTATCTGGACGACTTGCTGATTTTGGCAAACTTCCACAATGTACTCCTCAGTCATCTGTGGTGTTCAATGAATTGACTCTCGTCCTGCCTCTGGTACAGAACAGGCCGGTTCAAGTACGGTCAGACAGTGGCATACATAAACCGTCAAGGCGGCACTGGAAGCCGTATGTTTATGATGAAAGTGTCAAAAATCCTTCGTTGGGCGGAACACCATCTGCCAGCAATATCGACAGTATTCATTCCGGGCGTCCTAAACTGGGAAGCGGACTTCCTCAGACGCTAGGACGTGCACGCTGAAGAGTGGAGTCTTCATCCAGAAGTCTTTCAAGTCCGAGTGGACAAGTGGGGCCTACCAGACGTAGACCTGATGGCATCTCCACACAATCACAAGGTTCCTGTCTTCGGATCAAGGACCAGGGATATTCAAACAGTGTTCGTGGACGCAATGACATTTCCATGGAACTTTCGGCTGCCCTACGTGTTCCCTCCACTGTCACTCCTGCCCAGGGTACTGCGGAAGTTCAAACAAGAAGGAGGATTTCTACTTCTGGTCGCTCCAGCATGGGCCAGATGGCATTGGTTCTCAGACCTGCAGGGTCTATCGACAGCGCGTCCTCATCTACTTCCTCAACGCCCAGACCTCCTCATACAGGACCCTTGTCTTTATCTGGACCTGGCCAGGCTGGCTTTGTCGGCGTGGCTCTTGAGGCATCACTCCTGAGAGCCAAAGGATTCTCTGAGACGGTCATCCAACTATGTTAAAAGCCCGCAACAGGCATCTGCTCGGATTTATGACAGGGTCTGGAATTTTTTCTTCACCTGGTGTGCTGATGAGAATTATGATGCTTACAGATTCAGAACTTCCAGAATTCTGGCTCTTCTGCAAAGAGGCCTGGACTTAGGCCTTCGTCTGGCCTCCCTCAAGGTTCACATATCTGCCTTGTCGGTATGGTTTCAGAGAAAAATTGCGTCTATACCTGACGTTCATAAATTTACTCAGGGTGTTTTACGGATTCAGCCTCTCTATGTCCCTCCTGTAGCTCCAAGGGATCTGTGTGTTGTCCTGAATGCCCTGTAAGAGTCTCCATTTGAACCTCTTGAGATTGCGGACCTTAAATGGCTCACAGCCTTTCGTCCACCTTTTCTAATATTTAATCGTGACCGGGCAGTTCTTAGAACTCGCCCAGGTTATTTACCTAAAGTGGTGTCATCTTTTCACCTTAACCAAGAGATTGTGGTTCCGGCCTTTATCTCTTCTGATTTGTCCTCCAAAGAGAGGTCTTTGGATGTGGTACGGGCTCTCCGTATATATGTGGAGAGGACTGCCTCTATCAGGAGGTCAGATTCCCTTTTTGTTTTGTTTGGTTTTCACAAACGTTGCTGGCCTGCGAATAAGCAAACCTTGGCCAGATGGATTAGAATGGTGATTGCACAAGCTATTAATGCCCATTCTACTCTGTCTCTTGGACCTTCTTGGGCGGCCTGTCGTAGCTCTTCCGCAGAACAATTGTGCAAGGCGGCTACGTGGTTCTCTGTGAACCCGTTTATTAGTTTCTATGCCTTTGATACTTCCGCCTCCCAGGATGCTTCCTTTGGACGCCGGGTTCTCATACCAGCTAAGGAGCGTTCCCTCCCTTGAGGAACTGCTTTAGGACATCCCCGATATTTCCCTGTGGAAACCAATGTAACCTGCTGCAGAAGAGGAGATTTATGGTAGACTTACATTGGGTTCCACAGGGTGCCCACCCTGACGCACCTAGCTTCTATGGGTTTGTATGGCATTAGCCGCTGGTCCCTTCTCCTGTCGTGAGAATGTGGTTCTATGTGACTAACATCTACCTTCTCACTAACCTGCTCCTGCATTGGACTGGTTAACCAAAATGAGCTCACAGTGCCTGGAGGCGGGGTTATAGAGGAGGCCCCAATGTATACTGGGACAGCCTAAAGCTTTAGCCTGTCGGTACCTCTGGATCAAGATCCACTCTACCCCGATGTTTCCCTGTGAAACCCAATGTACCTCGCAGAAAGAGAGTTAACAATGGTAAGTCTACCATAACTCTCCTTTTCTGTCCCACTTTCCGTTAATTGCTAAGCAGTGCCTTTGATTCTTATGTAGTGTACAGGCTAGTTAAAAGTGAAATCCTGAATGGTCCATTGGCAAATTGCAGTCTGCTTATTTGAATTGTGAAGATTTCAGTGAAAGACATGGGAATGGTGGGAATATAGCCCATGTCCTTAGTTGGTTAAATTGTGCATCTAGTCAAAAGCAACTTCAGAAGATACTTCACTGCCTGGGGGTCATTCTTGACTCCTCCCTCTCCTTTACCCACCACATTCAGTCTCTTGCCCAATCCTATTGTTTACAGTTCCACAACATTGCTGGCATTCTGCCCTACCTCCCAAACCACCAGCAAAACTGTCCACTGACTGATCATTTCTCATCCTGACTACTGCACCCTCCTCCTTACTGGCCTCCCCCCACTCAAGTCACCCTCCTCTCTGCTCTGTACTTAACGCAACAGCTAGGCTTATCATCCTCTCTCTCCACTCCATGTCTGCCTCTCTTCTCTGCCACACCCTGGCACCACCTTACCTACAGAACCCTCTACAAACTCCTACATACATATATACATACATACATACTTCATACCATCCTCTCAGGTCGGTCATTAGCCATTGCCTTTCATTCTCTCTGGTTAATACCTCTTCCTCCCAAATCTAAGATTTCTCCCATGCTGCTACCCTCACCCACCCTATACTACTGGAATGAGCTCCCTTGTACTATTATGCTATCCATTAACCTGCATAGCTTCAAACGGGCACTTAAAACTCACTTGTTCATACAAGCTTACTATAGCCTGCACAGCTTCAAAGGAGCATTTACATCCGACTTGTTTATACAAGCTTACCAGTCCACCGCTTAACCTACCACCACTTAGTTTACCTCATCCCCTTTCATTCTCCCAAATTTCTTGATTCATACCCATAGCTCCCCTGTATCTTCCGTTTGTCTCTCCATCCCTTTAGTATGTAAACTCCCTAGATCAAGGCCCTTCTCCCTTCTGTCTCATCATCCACTACTCTTGCTCACCAGCTATTCTTGCCACCTCCTCCTTGGGCTCTAAGGGGGCGATTCATATGCCAATTGCTTTATAGATGCCCAAATAGGTGGGGTTTAGCCACGAATAGAGGCTAATCCTGTCTAAAGTCCTGGTTAGTGCGCCCACACTCCCATATCACGGACTTTGCACACATTTCTTCTTGCACCTCAGGAGGCAACGAGAAAAAATGCCTCTCCCTTGACTACCAGGCTTCTAAATGGAGCAATAATTGGATTGCTCTGTTTTGCACACCCTATTGGTACCTGAGGGGGAAAATAATTAAATCGCCCCCTAAACCTGTTACTTGCACCTAAACCTGCCCACCCCCTAAACCTGCTACTAGCCTATGGGTACATGTACAGCCTAAGATGAACATTCCCTCCTGCCCCACCTGCATCAATAGCTGAGTTGTGGTGTTATCTGATTGTCTACTGTATTGTACTATGTTACCATGTACTGTTGTGTTGTTTGCCTTGTGTAAGGTGCTGCAGAACATTTGGCACACTATACATAAAGTTTATTAATAATAATAATAATAATAATAAATGAATGGGGAAAGGTTTCAATCTAATCCTACTGTATATACTGACCTCTACAGCGATGAACACTTCCTTCACCCTATCAAATTTTCTCATACGTCCTAGAGGATGCTGGGGTCCACTTCAGTACCATGGGGTTATAGACGGTTCCGCACGAACCATGGGCACTTTAAGACTTTTCAAGGGTCTGAACTGGCTCCTCCCTCTATGCCCCTCCTCCAGACCTCAGTTTTAGAAATGTGCCCAGGCAGACTGGATGCACTCCAGAGGAGCTCTACTGAGTTTCTCAGAAAAGACTTATGTTAGGTTTTTCATTTTCAGGGAGAACTGCTGGCAACAGTCTCCCTGCTTCGTGGGACTGAGGGGGCAGAAGTAGGAACCAACTTCCTAAAGAGTTTCATGGCTCTGCTTCTGGCTGACAGGACACCATTAGCTCCTGAAGGGAACTGAACGCTAGCCGTGCCTAGATGCTCACTCCCACAGCACGCCGTCACCCCCCTCACAGAGCCAGAAGTCAGAAGACAGGTGAGTATTAGAAGACAGATCTTCAATCAAGAAAGTGACGGCTAAAGGTACCGCGCGGCTGGCGGGAGCACAGCGCGCCATGTTGCCCACACATACACAGGCACTGCAGCGTGCAGGGCGCTGGGGGGGTGCCCTGGGCAGCATGAAACCTATGGAAACTGGCATAAATAAGGGGCATAAGTTGCTGAGGCACAGTCCTACCCCTCGCTGAGGAGAAACACACCATTGAAGAGTGGAGCTTCCTCCTCAGTCAGCCAGCACACTGCTCAGCGCCATTTTCTCTCTCTCCTCAGGCTGCAGAGACAAAGCTGGGCCTCCTCCACTACTGAACAAGTATCAGGGTGCAAAACAGGGGGGGGGCCACAGTGAATTTGGTGCTATATAATTGTGTGATTAACATTATAAAAGCGCTGCATGTCAGTGGGCATTTTGTGTTCACAGACATTGTGTTACTGGCGCTGGGGTGTGAACTGGCAAATCCTATCTGTGTCCCTCTGACAGATTTTACTGTGGGTCTGTCCCCTATAAGTCCCGGAGTGTCTGTGGTGTGGTTGTGCACATGTGTGACATGTCTGTGGCAGGGAACTCTGTGGAGATATGTTAGGGACACAGAGGTGTAATATGACACCAAGAGCCTGACTGGGGGAAAGGTTACATGATAGTGTGAATCATATCAGTAAGAGGTTGGACTGAATCTCATACAGAAAATGAAAATAATCTGTTGAAGATGTGATTTTTAATAGTTCTGCCTTTCATCCACAGGGACCTTTCTGGGTCACATACAAATTTGCACAAGTAGTACAAACTGATACCGACACGGACTCTGATTCCTGTGTCGACACTAGTGATTCCAGGGGAATAGGTCCTAAGTTAGCAAAAAAGCATTCAAAACATGTTTTAGCTATAAAGGAGGTGTTAGAAGTTACGAAGCCCCCTCTTTTACCACAAGGAGAGGGTTTACTTTAGTAACGAAGTAATGTAATTTCTCTATCGTCCTAAGTGGATGCTGGGGTTCCTGAAAGGACCATGGGGAATAGCGGCTCCGCAGGAGACAGGGCACAAAAAAGTAAAGCTTTACTAGGTCAGGTGGTGTGCACTGGCTCCTCCCCCTATGACCCTCCTCCAGACTCCAGTTAGATTTTGTGCCCGAACGAGAAGGGTGCAATCTAGGTGGCTCTCCTAAAGAGCTGCTTAGAGAAAGTTTAGTTTAGGTTTTTTTCTTTACAGTGAGTCCTGCTGGCAACAGGATCACTGCAACGTGGGACTTAGGGGGAAAGTAGTAAACTCACCTGCATGCAGAGTGGATTTGCTGCTTGGCTACTGGACACCATTAGCTCCAGAGGGATCGAACACAGGCCCAGCCGTGGAGTCCGGTCCCGGAGCCGCGCCGCCGACCCCCTTGCAGATGCTGAAGCGTGAAGAGGTCCGGAAACCGGCGGCTGAAGACTCCTCAGTCTTCATAAGGTAGCGCACAGCACTGCAGCTGTGCGCCATTTTCCTCTCAGCACACTTCACTGGGCAGTCACTGAGGGTGCAGAGCGCTGGGGGGGGGCGCTCTGAGAGGCAAATATAAACCTTATACAAGGCTAAAAATACCTCACATATAGCCCATAGGGGCTATATGGAGATATTTAACCCCTGCCTGACTGGAAAAATAGCGGGAGAAGAACCCGCCGAAAAAGGGGCGGGGCCTATCTCCTCAGCACACGGCGCCATTTTCTGTCACAGCTCCGCTGGTCAGAACGGCTCCCAGGTCTCTCCCCTGCACTGCACTACAGAAACAGGGTAAAACAGAGAGGGGGGGCACATTAATGGCTATATATATATATATTAAAGCAGCTATAAGGGAGCACTTAATATAAGGATATCCCTTGTATATATAGCGCTTTGTGGTGTGTGCTGGCAGACTCTCCCTCTGTCTCCCCAAAAGGGCTAGTGGGTCCTGTCTTCATTAGAGCATTCCCTGTGAGTTTGCGGTGTGTGTCGGTACGTGGTGTCGACATGTATGAGGACGATATTGGTGTGGAGGCGGAGCAATTGCCAAATATGCAGATGTCACCCCCCAGGGGGTCGACACCAGAATGGATGCCTTTATTTGTGGAATTACGTGATGGTTTATCTTCCCTTAAACAGTCAGTTGAGGACATGAGGCGGCCGGACAATCAATTAATGCCTGTCCAGGCGCCTCAAACACCGTCAGGGGCTGTAAAACGCCCTTTGCCTCAGTCGGTCGACACAGACCCAGACACGGGCACTGATTCCAGTGACGACGGTAGAAATTCAAACGTATTTTCCAGTAGGGCCACACGTTATATGATTTTGGCAATGAAGGAGACGTTACATTTAGCTGATACTACAGATACCGTAAAACAGGGTATTATGTATGGTGTGAAAAAACTACAAACAGTTTTTCCTGAATCAGAAGAATTAAATGACGTGTGTGATGAAGCGTGGGTTGCTCCTGATAAAAAGTTGATAATTTCAAAAAAGTTATTGGCATTATACCCTTTCCCGCCAGAGGTTAGGGCGCGCTGGGAAACACCCCCTAAGGTGGACAAGGCGCTCACACGCTTATCCAAACAAGTGGCGTTACCCTCTCCTGAGACGGCCGCACTTAAGGATCCATCAGATAGAAAGATGGAAGTTATTCAAAAGAATATATACACACATGCAGGTGTTATACTACGACCAGCTATAGCAACTGCCTGGATGTGCAGTGCTGGAGTAGTTTGGTCAGAATCCCTGATTGAAAATATTGATACCCTAGATAGGGACAATGTTTTACTGTCGTTAGAACAAATAAAGGATGCATTTATCTATATGCGTGATGCACAGAGGGATATTTGCACACTGGCATCTCGGGTGAGTGCTATGTCCATTTCAGCCAGAAGAGCCTTATGGACACGACAGTGGACAGGCGATGCGGATTCAAAACGTCACATGGAGGTTTTGCCGTATAAAGGGGAGGAGTTATTTGGAGTTGGTCTATCAGACTTGGTGGCCACGGCTACTGCCGGGAAATCCACTTTTTTACCTCAAGTCACTCCCCAACAGAGAAAGGCACCGACCTTTCAACCGCAGCCTTTTCGCTCCTACAAAAATAAGAGAGCAAAGGGCTTGTCGTACCTGCCACGAGGCAGAGGAAGAGGGAAGAGACACCAACAGGCAGCTCCTTCCCAGGAACAGAAGCCCTCCCCGGCTCCTGCAAAAACCTCAGCATGACGCTGGGGCCTCTCAAGCGGACTCGGGGACAGTGGGGGGCCGTCTCAAAAATTACAGCGCGCAGTGGGCTCACTCGCAGGTAGACCCCTGGATCCTGCAGATAATATCTCAGGGGTACAGGTTGGAATTAGAGACGGATCCTCCTCATCGTTTCCTGAAGTCTGCCTTACCAACCGTCTCTTCCGAAAGGGAGAGGGTGTTGGAAGCCATTCACAAGCTGTACGCTCAGCAGGTGATAGTCAAAGTACCCCTATTACAACAAGGAAAGGGGTATTATTCCACTCTATTTGTGGTACCGAAGCCGGATGGCTCGGTAAGGCCTATTCTAAATCTGAAGTCCTTGAACCTCTACATAAAAAAGTTCAAGTTCAAGATGGAGTCACTCAGAGCAGTGATAGCGAACCTGGAAGAAGGGGACTTTATGGTATCCTTGGACATCAAGGATGCGTATCTACACGTTCCGATTTACCCCGCACACCAGGGGTACCTCAGGTTCATTGTTCAAAACTGTCACTATCAGTTTCAGACGCTGCCGTTCGGATTGTCCACGGCGCCTCGGGTCTTTACCAAGGTAATGGCCGAGATGATGATTCTTCTTCGAAGAAAAGGCGTATTAGTTATCCCATACTTGGACGATCTCCTAATAAGGGCAAGGTCCAGAGAACAGCTGGAGACAGCTTTAGCACTATCTCAAGAGGTGCTAAGACAACACGGGTGGATTCTGAATATTCCAAAATCCCATTTAATCCCGACAACTCGTCTGCTGTTCCTAGGAATGATTCTGGACACGGTTCAGAAAAAGGTTTTCCTTCCAGAGGAAAAAGCCAAGGAGTTATCCGATCTGGTCAGGAACCTCCTAAAACCAGGAAAAGTGTCAGTACATCAATGCACAAGAGTCCTGGGAAAAATGGTGGCTTCTTACGAAGCAATTCCATTCGGCAGATTCCATGCAAGAATATTCCAAAGGGATCTGTTGGACAAATGGTCAGGGTCGCATCTGCAGATGCACCTGCGAATAACCCTGTCACCAAAGACAAGGGTGTCACTTCTGTGGTGGTTGCAGAAGGCTCACCTATTAGAAGGCCGCAGATTCGGCATTCAGGATTGGATCCTGGTGACCACGGACGCCAGCCTGAGAGGCTGGGGAGCAGTCACACAAGGAAGAAACTTCCAGGGAGTATGGACGAGTCTGGAAAAGTCTCTTCACATAAACATTCTGGAACTAAGAGCAATCTACAATGCTCTAAGCCAGGCGGAACTTCTCCTGCAAGGAAAGCCGGTGTTGATTCAGTCGGACAACATCACGGCGGTCGCCCATGTAAACAGGCAGGGCGGCACAAGAAGCAGGAGTGCAATGGCAGAAGCTGCCAAGATTCTTCGCTGGGCGGAGAATCACGTGATAGCACTGTCAGCAGTGTTCATCCCGGGCGTGGACAACTGGGAAGCAGACTTCCTCAGCAGACACGATCTTCATCCGGGAGAGTGGGGTCTACATCCAGAAGTCTTCAACATGTTAATAGACCGTTGGGAAAGACCAATTGTAGACATGATGGCGTCTCGCCTCAACAAGAAACTGGACAAATATTGCGCCAGGTCAAGAGATCCACAGGCAATAGCTGTGGACGCACTGGTAACTCCTTGGGTGTACCAGTCAGTGTATGTGTTTCCTCCTCTGCCGCTCATACCAAAGGTATTGAAGATCATACGGCAAAGAAGAGTAAGAACAATACTAGTGGTTCCGGATTGGCCGAGAAGGACTTGGTATCCGGAACTTCAAGAGATGCTCACGGACGAACCGTGGCCTCTACCTCTGAGGACCTGCTACAGCAGGGTCCCTGTCTTTTTCAAGACTTACCGCGGATGCGTTTGACGGCATGGCGGTTGAACGCCAGATCCTAAAAGGGAAAGGCATTCCAGAAGAAGTCATTCCTACCTTGATTAAGGCACGGAAGGAAGTCACCGTGAAACATTATCACCGCATTTGGCGAAAATATGTAGCGTGGTGCGAGGATCGGAGGGTTCCGACGGAGGAATTCCAACTGGGTCGTTTCCTACATTTCCTGCAATCAGGATTATCTATGGGTCTCAAATTGGGATCCATTAAGGTTCAAATTTCGGCCCTGTCAATATTCTTCCAAAAAGAATTGGCCTCTGTCCCTGAGGTCCAGACTTTTGTCAAGGGAGTACTGCATATACAGCCTCCTGTGGTGCCTCCGGTGGCACCGTGGGATCTAAATGTAGTTTTAGATTTCCTCAAATCCCATTGGTTTGAACCATTGAAAAAGGTGGATTTGAAATATCTCACATTGAAAGTGACTATGTTACTAGCCCTGGCCTCTGCCAGGAGAGTATCTGAATTGGCGGCTTTATCTTATAAAAGTCCTTATCTAATCTTCCATTCGGATAGGGCAGAACTGCGGACTCGTCCGCATTTTCTCCCTAAAGTGGTATCAGCATTTCATCTGAACCAACCTATTGTGGTGCCTGCGGCCACTAGCGACTTGGAGGACTCCAAGTTGTTGGACGTTGTCAGAGCCTTAAAAATATACATTGCAAGGACGGCTGGAGTCAGAAAATCTGACTCGCTGTTTATATTGTATGCACCCAACAAGTTGGGCGCACCTGCTTCTAAGCAGTCGATTGCTCGTTGGATTTGTAACACAATTCAACTTGCACATTCTGTGGCAGGCCTGCCACAGCCTAAAACTGTAAAAGCCCACTCCACAAGGAAGGTGGGCTCATCTTGGGCGGCTGCCCGAGGGGTCTCGGCATTACAACTCTGCCGAGCAGCTACGTGGTCGGGGGAGAACACGTTTGTAAAATTTTACAAATTTGATACCCTGGCAAAGGAGGACCTGGAGTTCTCTCATTCGGTGCTGCAGAGTCATCCGCACTCTCCCGCCCGTTTGGGAGCTTTGGTATAATCCCCATGGTCCTTTCAGGAACCCCAGCATCCACTTAGGACGATAGAGAAAATAAGAATTTACTTACCGATAATTCTATTTCTCGGAGTCCGTAGTGGATGCTGGGCGCCCATCCCAAGTGCGGATTATCTGCAATACTTGTACATAGTTATTGTTAACTAATTCGGGTTATTGTTAAGGAGCCATCTTTAAGAGGCCCTTTCTGTTGTCATACTGTTAACTGGGTTTAGATCACAAGTTGTACGGTGTGATTGGTGTGGCTGGTATGAGTCTTACCCGGGATTCAAAATGCCTCCCTTATTGTGTATGCTCGTCCGGGCACAGTACCTAACTGGAGTCTGGAGGAGGGTCATAGGGGGAGGAGCCAGTGCACACCACCTGACCTAGTAAAGCTTTACTTTTTTGTGCCCTGTCTCCTGCGGAGCCGCTATTCCCCATGGTCCTTTCAGGAACCCCAGCATCCACTACGGACTCCGAGAAATAGAATTATCGGTAAGTAAATTCTTATTTTTCCCTCCACCTCAGGAGTTGAACAGTCTCTTGGAGGGAGTCTGATTTAACCTAAAAAGAAATTCCAGATTCCCAAAAGGAATTCAGGCAGCTTTCTTTTTTCCAAAAAAGGTGGGAGTCACCCCGTATTTTAGACAGGGCCGTGTCATAAAAGAGAAAAGGTGTTTCTCTCTGCGCCTGGAATGGCTTCACTTAAGGAGCCGACAGACCGCAAGTGAGTGAGGTGATCTATTGATGTGGCCAATGGGACACTATTTAGGCCTACCATTGTCTGTGAGTGGGTGAGTAGTGCTATTGAAAAGTGGTCAGAAAACTTGTCATTAGACATTGACACAATAGATGGAGACGAGATACTCCTAACGTTAGGTCATATCAAAGACGCTGCTGCGTACGTACTAGAAACCATGAAATATATTGGTTTCTTGGGATCAAGAACCGCTACCATGGCAGTATCGGCTCGGAGGGCGTTGTGGATTCGCCAGTGGAATGCTGATGCAGATTCCAAAAGAAATATGGAGGCTCTCCCGTATAAAGGTGAGGCCTTGTTTGGTGATGGGCTGGATGCGTTAGTCTCGGCGGCTACCGCAGGTAAGTCGACAGTCTTGCCTTATACCCCTACACTGACGAAAAAGACACATCACTCTCACATAGAGATGAGCGCCGGAAATTTTTCGGGTTTTGTGTTTTGGTTTTGGGTTCGGTTCCGCGGCCGTGTTTTGGGTTCGACCGCGTTTTGGCAAAACCTCACCAAATGTTTTTGTCGGATTCGGGTGTGTTTTGGATTCGGGTGTTTTTTTCAAAAAACCCTAAAAAACAGCTTAAATCATAGAATTTGGGGGTCATTTTGATCCCAAAGTATTATTAACCTCAAAAACCATAATTTCCACTCATTTTCAGTCTATTCTGAATACCTCACACCTCACAATATTATTTTTAGTCCTAAAATTTGCACCGAGGTCGCTGTGTGAGTAAGATAAGCGACCCTAGTGGCCGACACAAACACCGGGCCCATCTAGGAGTGGCACTGCAGTGTCACGCAGGATGTCCCTTCCAAAAAACCCTCCCCAAACAGCACATGACGCAAAGAAAAAAAGAGGCGCAATGAGGTAGCTGTGTGAGTAAGATAAGCGACCCTAGTGGCCGACACAAACACCGGGCCCATCTAGGAGTGGCACTGCAGTGTCACGCAGGATGTCCCTTCCAAAAAACCCTCCCCAAACAGCACATGACGCAAAGAAAAAAAGAGGCGCAATGAGGTAGCTGACTGTGTGAGTAAGATAAGCGACCCTAGTGGCCGACACAAACACCGGGCCCATCTAGGAGTGGCACTGCAGTGTCACGCAGGATGTCCCTTCCAAAAAACCCTCCCCAAACAGCACATGACGCAAAGAAAAAAAGAGGCGCAATGAGGTAGCTGACTGTGTGAGTAAGATAAGCGACCCTAGTGGCCGACACAAACACCGGGCCCATCTAGGAGTGGCACTGCAGTGTCACGCAGGATGGCCCTTCCAAAAAACCCTCCCCAAACAGCACATGACGCAAAGAAAAATAAAAGAAAAAAGAGGTGCAAGATGGAATTGTCCTTGGGCCCTCCCACCCACCCTTATGTTGTATAAACAGGACATGCACACTTTAACCAACCCATCATTTCAGTGACAGGGTCTGCCACACGACTGTGACTGATATGACGGGTTGGTTTGGACCCCCCCCCCCCCAAAAAAGAAGCAATTAATCTCTCCTTGCACAAACTGGCTCTACAGAGGCAAGATGTCCACCTCATCATCATCCTCCGATATATCACCGTGTACATCCCCCTCCTCACAGATTATCAATTCGTCCCCACTGGAATCCACCATCTCAGCTCCCTGTGTACTTTGTGGAGGCAATTGCTGCTGGTCAATGTCTCCGCGGAGGAATTGATTATAATTCATTTTAATGAACATCATCTTCTCCACATTTTCTGGATGTAACCTCGTACGCCGATTGCTGACAAGGTGAGCGGCGGCACTAAACACTCTTTCGGAGTACACACTTGTGGGAGGGCAACTTAGGTAGAATAAAGCCAGTTTGTGCAAGGGCCTCCAAATTGCCTCTTTTTCCTGCCAGTATAAGTACGGACTGTGTGACGTGCCTACTTGGATGCGGTCACTCATATAATCCTCCACCATTCTTTCAATGTTGAGAGAATCATATGCAGTGACAGTAGACGACATGTCCGTAATCGTTGTCAGGTCCTTCAGTCCGGACCAGATGTCAGCATCAGCAGTCGCTCCAGACTGCCCTGCATCACCGCCAGCGGGTGGGCTCGGAATTCTGAGCCTTTTCCTCGCACCCCCAGTTGCGGGAGAATGTGAAGGAGGAGATGTTGACAGGTCGCGTTCCGCTTGACTTGACAATTTTGTCACCAGCAGGTCTTTGCACCCCAGCAGACTTGTGTCTGCCGGAAAGAGAGATCCAAGGTAGGTTTTAAATCTAGGATCGAGCACGGTGGCCAAAATGTAGTGCTCTGATTTCAACAGATTGACCACCCGTGAATCCTTGTTAAGCGAATTAATGGCTGCATCCACAAGTCCCACATGCCTAGCGGAATCGCTCCCTTTTAGCTCCTTCTTCAATGCCTCCAGCTTCTTCTGCAAAAGCCTGATGAGGGGAATGACCTGACTCAGGCTGGCAGTGTCTGAACTGACTTCACGTGTGGCAAGTTCAAAGGGCATCAGAACCTTGCACAACGTTGAAATCATTCTCCACTGCACTTGAGACAGGTGCATTCCACCTCCTATATCGTGCTCAATTGTATAGGCTTGAATGGCCTTTTGCTGCGCCTCCAACCTCTGAAGCATATAGAGGGTTGAATTCCACCTCGTTACCACTTCTTGCTTCAGATGATGGCAGGGCAGGTTCAGTAGTTTTTGGTGGTGCTCCAGTCTTCTGTACGTGGTGCCTGTACGCCGAAAGTGTCCCGCAATTCTTCTGGCCACCGACAGCATCTCTTGCACGCCCCTGTCGTTTTTTAAAAAATTCTGCACCACCAAATTCAAGGTATGTGCAAAACATGGGACGTGCTGGAATTTGCCCATATTTAATGCACACACAATATTGCTGCCGTTGTCCGATGCCACAAATCCACAGGAGAGTCCAATTGGGGTAAGCCATTCTGCGATGATCTTCCTCAGTTGCCGTAAGAGGTTTTTAGCTGTGTGCGTATTCTGGAAAGCGGTGATACAAAGCGTAGCCTGCCTAGGAAAGAGTTGGCGTTTGCGAGATGCTGCTACTGGTGCCGCCGCTGCTGTTCTTGCGGCGGGAGTCCATACATCTACCCAGTGGGCTGTCACAGTCATATAGTCCTGACCCTGCCCTGCTCCACTTGTCCACATGTCCGTGGTTAAGTGGACATTGGGTACAACTGCATTTTTTAGGACACTGGTGAGTCTTTTTCTGACGTCCGTGTACATTCTCGGTATCGCCTGCCTACAGAAGTGGAACCTAGATGGTATTTGGTAACGGGGGCACACTGCCTCAATAAATTGTCTAGTTCCCTGTGAACTAACGGCGGATACCGGACGCACGTCTAACACCAACATAGTTGTCAAGGCCTCAGTTATCCGCTTTGCAGCAGGATGACTGCTGTGATATTTCATCTTCCTCGCAAAGGACTGTTGGACAGTCAATTGCTTACTGGAAGTAGTACAAGTGGGCTTACGACTTCCCCTCTGGGATGACCATCGACTCCCAGCAGCAACAACAGCAGCGCCAGCAGCAGTAGGCGTTACACGCAAGGATGCATCGGAGGAATCCCAGGCAGGAGAGGACTCGTCAGAATTGCCAGTGACATGGCCTGCAGGACTATTGGCATTCCTGGGGAAGGAGGAAATTGACACTGAGGGAGTTGGTGGGGTGGTTTGTGTGAGCTTGGTTACAAGAGGAAGGGATTTACTGGTCAGTGGACTGCTTCCGCTGTCGCCCAAAGTTTTTGAACTTGTCACTGACTTATTATGAATGCGCTGCAGGTGACGTATAAGGGAGGATGTTCCGAGGTGGTTAACGTCCTTACCCCTACTTATTACAGCTTGACAAAGGCAACACACGGCTTGACAAATGTTGTCCGCATTTCTGGTGAAATACTTCCACACCGAAGAGCTGATTTTTTTGGTATTTTCACCAGGCATGTCAACGGCCATATTCCTCCCACGGACAACAGGTGTCTCCCCGGGTGCCTGACTTAAACAAACCACCTCACCATCAGAATCCTCCTGGTCAATTTCCTCCCCAGCGCCAGCAACACCCATATCCTCCTCATCCTGGTGTACTTCAACACTGACATCTTCAATCTGACTATCAGGAACTGGACTGCGGGTGCTCCTTCCAGCACTTGCAGGGGGCGTGCAAATGGTGGAAGGCGCATGCTCTTCACGTCCAGTGTTGGGAAGGTCAGGCATCGCAACCGACACAATTGGACTCTCCTTGTGGATTTGGGATTTCGAAGAACGCACAGTTCTTTGCGGTGCTTTTGCCAGCTTGAGTCTTTTCAGTTTTCTAGCGAGAGGCTGAGTGCTTCCATCCTCATGTGAAGCTGAACCACTAGCCATGAACATAGGCCAGGGCCTCAGCCGTTCCTTGCCACTCCGTGTGGTAAATGGCATATTGGCAAGTTTACGCTTCTCCTCCGACAATTTTATTTTAGGTTTTGGAGTCCTTTTTTTACTGATATTTGGTGTTTTGGATTTGACATGCTCTGTACTATGACATTGGGCATCGGCCTTGGCAGACGACGTTGCTGGCATTTCATCGTCTCGGCCATGACTAGTGGCAGCAGCTTCAGCACGAGGTGGAAGTGGATCTTGATCTTTCCCTAATTTTGGAACCTCAACATTTTTGTTCTCCATATTTTAATAGGCACAACTAAAAGGCACCTCAGGTAAACAATGGAGATGGATGGATACTAGTATACAATTATGGATGGACTGCCGAGTGCCGACACAGAGGTAGCTACAGCCGTGGACTATTGTACTGTACTGTGTCTGCTGCTAATATAGACTGGATGATAATGAGATGTAGTATGTATGTATAAAGAAGAAAGAAAAAAAAACCACGGGTAGGTGGTATACAATTATGGATGGACTGCCGAGTGCCGACACAGAGGTAGCTACAGCCGTGGACTACCGTACTGTACTGTGTCTGCTGCTAATGTAGACTGGATGATAATGAGATGTAGTATGTATAAAGAAGAAAGAAAAAAAAAACCACGGGTAGGTGGTATACAATTATGGACGGACTGCCGAGTGCCGACACAGAGGTAGCTACAGCCGTGGACTACCGTACTGTACTGTGTCTGCTGCTAATATAGACTGGATGATAATGAGATGTAGTATGTATAAAGAAGAAAGAAAAAAAAACCACGGGTAGGTGGTATACAATTATGGATGGACTGCCGAGTGCCGACACAGAGGTAGCTACAGCCGTGGACTACCGTACTGTGTCTGCTGCTAATATAGACTGGATGATAATGAGATGTAGTATGTATAAAGAAGAAAGAAAAAAAAAACCACGGGTAGGTGGTATACAATTATGGACGGACTGCCGAGTGCCGACACAGAGGTAGCTACAGCCGTGGACTACCGTACTGTACTGTGTCTGCTGCTAATATAGACTGGATGATAATGAGATGTAGTATGTATAAAGAAGAAAGAAAAAAAAAACCACGGGTAGGTGGTATACAATTATGGATGGACTGCCGAGTGCCGACACAGAGGTAGCTACAGCCGTGGACTACCGTACTGTACTGTGTCTGCTGCTAATATAGACTGGATGATAATGAGATGTAGTATGTATAAAGAAGAAAGAAAAAAAAACCACGGGTAGGTGGTATACAATTATGGATGGACTGCCGAGTGCCGACACAGAGGTAGCTACAGCCGTGGACTACCGTACTGTGTCTGCTGCTAATATAGACTGGATGATAATGAGATGTAGTATGTATAAAGAAGAAAGAAAAAAAAAACCACGGGTAGGTGGTATACAATTATGGACGGACTGCCGAGTGCCGACACAGAGGTAGCTACAGCCGTGGACTACCGTACTGTACTGTGTCTGCTGCTAATATAGACTGGATGATAATGAGATGTAGTATGTATAAAGAAGAAAGAAAAAAAAACACGGGTAGGTGGTATACAATTATGGATGGACTGCCGAGTGCCGACACAGAGGTAGCTACAGCCGTGGACTACCGTACTGTACTGTGTCTGCTGCTAATATAGACTGGATGATAATGAGATGTAGTATGTATAAAGAAGAAAGAAAAAAAAACCACGGGTAGGTGGTATACAATTATGGATGGACTGCCGAGTGCCGACACAGAGGTAGCTACAGCCGTGGACTACCGTACTGTGTCTGCTGCTAATATAGACTGGTTGATAATGAGATGTAGTATGTATAAAGAAGAAAAAAAAAACACGGGTAGGTGGTATACAATTATGGACGGACTGCCGAGTGCCGACACAGAGGTAGCTACAGCCGTGGACTACCGTACTGTACTGTGTCTGCTGCTAATATAGACTGGATGATAATGAGATGTAGTATGTATAAAGAAGAAAGAAAAAAAAAACCACGGGTAGGTGGTATACAATTATGGATGGACTGCCGAGTGCCGACACAGAGGTAGCTACAGCCGTGAACTACCGTACTGTGTCTGCTGCAACTGGATGATAAATAATGATATAAAAAATATATATATATCACTACTGCAGCCGGACAGGTATATATTATATAATGACGGACCTGCTGGACACTGTCTGTCAGCAGAATGAGTTTTTTATTTTATAGAATAAAAAAACACCACACAAGTCACACGACGTGTGTTTAACTTTTACAGGCAGACATTCACAATACAATATAGTATACTATATACTGGTGGTCAGGTCACTGGTCAGTCACACTGGCAGTGGCACTCCTGCAGAAAAAAAGTGTGCACTGTTTAATTTTAATATGTACTCCTGGCTCCTGCTATAACCTAACTGCTCCCCAGTCTCCCCCACAATTAAGCTGTGTGAGCACAGTCAGATATTATACATAGATGATGCAGCAGCACACTGGGCTGAGCACAGATATGGTATGTGACTGAGTCACTGTGTATCGTTTTTTCAGGCAGAGAACGGATTATATTAAATAATATAAAACTGCACTGGTGGTCACTGGTCAGTCACTAGTATAACTAACTAATACTATCAGCAAAATTCTGCACTTTCTGTCTGAGTACTCCTCCTAAGCTCCAGTAAATGAAGTGTCACTGTCTCACTCTCACTCTCCTATCTATTTCTTCTCTAAATGGAGAGGACGCCAGCCACGTCCTCTCCCTATGAATCTCAATGCACGTGTAAAATGGCGGCGACGCGCGGCTCCTTATATAGAATCCGAGTCTCGCGATAGAATCCGAGCCTCGCGAGAATCCGACAGCGTCATGATGACGTTCGGGCGCGCTCGGGTTAACCGAGCAAGGCGGGAAGATCCGAGTCGCTCGGATCCGTGTAAAAAAAGCTGAAGTTCGGGCGGGTTCGGATTCCGAGGAACCGAACCCGCTCATCTCTACTCTCACATACAGTACTTTCGGCCCAACAAATACAAAAAAGCCAAAGGTTCCCCCTTTTTTGCAGGTAGGAGAAGGGGAAAAGGAAAGATATCCGCAGCGTCTCCCGGAACGCAGGAGCAGAAGTCCACCCCTGCTTCTGCCAAATCTGCAGCATAACACTGGGGCTCCCTTGCGGGAGTCCGCTCGGGTGGGAGCACGTCTGAAAATTTTCAGCCAAATCTGGATTCAATCTGGCCTGGGTCTTACAAATCGTGTCCCATGGGTACAAACTAGAGTTTCAAGACGTACCCCCATGCCGATTTTTCAAATCGACCTTGCCAGCTTCTCTTCTGGGAAGAGAGGCAGTAACAACGGCAATTCAAAAATTATGTCAGGATCAGGTCATTGTCCTGGTACCCTTGGCACCGTAAGGAGAAGGTTTTTTATTCAAGACTCTTCGTAGTTCCGAAGCCGGACGGCTCGGTTAGACTGATTTTAAACCTGAAAAATCTGAATCTCTACCTGAAAAGGTTCAAATTAAAGATGGAGTCCCTGAGGGTAGTGATTTCCAGTCTGGAAGAGGGGGACTTCATGGTGTCAGTAGACATAAAAGATGCTTACTTGCATGTTCCCATTTATCCTCCTCACCAAGCTTATCTGAGATTCGCAGTACAGGATTGCCATTACCAGTTTCAGACGTTGCCGTTCGGACTCTCCACGGCACGAGTGTATTCACCAAGGTGATGGCGGAGATGATGGTCCTCGTTCGTTAAAAAGGAGTCAATATAATTCCTTATCTGGACGATCTCCTGATAAAAGCGAGATCCAGGGAACAGTTGGTGCAGAACATCAATACTCCAACAACACGGTTGGATCATGAATTTTCCAAAGTCACAGTTGGAACCGACGACAAGATTGTCCTTTTTAGGGATGATTCTGGACACAGAAGTACGGATTTCTTCCAGTGAAAAAGACTCTGGAAATCCAGAAAATGGTCAAATTAAATATTGAAACCAACAAGCGTGTCGATCCATCAATGCATTCGGTTGTTGGGGGAAAATGGCAGCGGCCTACGTGGCCATACAGTTTGGCCGATTTCATGCCAAAGTATTCCAGTGGGACCTGTTGGACAAGTGGTCCGGATCCTACCTACACATGCACCGGAAAATAATCCTGTCCCCCAAAGCCAGGATTTCGCTCCTGTGGTGGCTACACAGTTCTCACAGTTGCCAGTACACAGAGGGGAAGACAGAACTCATTGCATCAGAAACTCCAATGTTTGGCTAAGGACATGGTGCAATGAGGAGATATTTGAATTTATAGGCCACAGTCACACCATCTGGCAAGATAGGAGCTTATACAAAAGTGACGGTCTGCACCCATCTTCAAGGGGAACAAGAATACTAACTGTACAGTTTGGATGCTTCATCAAGAACTATTTAAACTAACAAAGGGGGGCAGTGAACCAAACAGGAATAAAGAAATCTGCTCCCCCAACACAGAGGTATTGTTTCTGCAGGCAAAGGGAATAGGAAGCATATCCACAGCAACAGAAGATAATTCAGATCAAAACCAAATAAAAATAGGCAGAGAGAAGAACATAGCTAGGAACAGAAAAAGCACAAACAAAACTCTAAAAGCTATGTGTGCAAATGCTAGGAGCTTAGGAAATAAAATCCCAGAACTAACTGCAATAATGACAAGGGATGATCTAGACATTGTGGCAATTACAGAGTCATGGTACAATGAAAATCATGACTGGGACATAGCTATACCGGGATATACTTTATTTAGGAAGGACAGAATTGGAAAAATCGGAGGAGGGGTAGCAATGTATGTAAAAAATGCCATAAATACTACATTAATACAAAGTATTGAAGAAAAAACTGAGGCCCTTTGGGTGACCATAGAAACAGGGGAAAAGTTGATTATTCGTATTGGCGTGATATACAGGCCACCAGGTCAGGAAGAGGAACTTGACAAGAACCTATTGCAGGACATAACTAAAATGGCATTAAAAGGAGAGGTAATAATCATGGGAGACTTTAATCTTCCTGATGTAAACTGGGAGGTGTCTGTTGCTAGTTCCACTAGAAGTAGGAACATTTTAAATTCCCTTCAGGGAGCATCCCTCCACCAATTGGTGAGGGAGCCCACTCGGAAAGACGCAATATTAGACTTAATACTTACAAATGGAGACAGATTATCGGACGTAAAAGTGGGTGAAAACCTGGGATCCAGTGATCATCAAGCAGTATGGTTCAGCATTAAGACAGAGACTGACAAGTCCCATACAAAAACAAAGGTGTTGGATTTTAGGAAGGCTGATTTTGTAGGGATGGGAAAATGTGTAAGCGATTCTTTGGCAGAGTGGAGGAACTTGGAAACAGTGCAGGAGAGGTGGGAAACATTAAAATGTGCAATATTGAAGGCAACAGACCTTTGTATCAAAACTGTTAGGGAAAACACAAGGAAAAGGAAGCCAGTGTGGTTTGCAAAAGAAGTAGCAAATATTGTGAGAGCAAAAAAGATGGCTTTTAGGAAATATAAGCAGACACAAAATAATGAAGACAAAAAGATATATCTTGTTAGACAGAAGGAGACAAAGAAGGTAATCAGATGTGCAAAGACACAAGCTGAGGAGAAAATGGCCCAGTCAGTGGGTAAAGGAGGCAAAACTTTTTTTTAGGTATAAAAGCGAAAGGAGAAAAACAAAAGGCGGAATTATAAAACTAAAGACGGACACTGGGAGTCTTGTTGAAGGTGACAATTTAATAGCAGATCATCTTAATGATTATTTTTGCTCAGTATTTACTACTGAAAGAGAGGGGAAGGGGCCACAGTTAAGTTGCAGGGATATTCAGGAAAACGAAACAAGTACATTTACAGAGGAGAAGGTCCTAACAGAACTCTCAAAGCTGAAAGTGGACAAATCTATGGGGCCAGATGGGATACATCCAAGGATACTAAAAGAACTTAAAGAGGTGCTGGTAGCACCATTGACAGAATTATTCAACCAGTCATTAGCTACAGGAGTAATTCCAGGGGACTAGAAAAGAGCAAACGTAGTCCCACTGCACAAAAGTGGAAGCAAGGAAGAGGCAAACAACTACAGACCAGTGAGTCTTACATCAGTAGTAGGGAAATTGATGGAAACACTCTTAAAAGAAAGAGTTGTAGATTATCTCAAATCCGGCAATTTACTGGATCCCAAACAGCATGGATTCACTGGGGGGAGATCATGTCAAACAAATCTTATTGACTTTTTTGATTGTGTGACTAAAGTGATGGATAAAGGTGGAGCCATGGATATAGCTTATCTAGACTTTAGTAAGGCTTTTGACACAGTTCCACATCGCAGACTGCTAAATAAACTTGAAAGTTTGGGATTGGATATTAGGATTATTGAATGGATAAGATCTTGGTTGAAGGATAGAAAACAGAGAGTTGTGGTAAATGGAGTGCATTCACAGGAGGGAAATGTTACCAGTGGAGTACCCCAGGGA
The DNA here is from genome assembly GCF_028390025.1 of Pseudophryne corroboree. Lineage (NCBI taxonomy): Eukaryota > Metazoa > Chordata > Amphibia > Anura > Myobatrachidae > Pseudophryne > Pseudophryne corroboree. The sequence continues at coordinate 154,547,229 of NC_086448.1, read as the reverse complement.
CCTGTACTTGGACCAGTGCTTTTTAATATCTTTATTGGTGACATTGCAAATGGCATAAAAGGGAAAGTATGCCTTTTTGCAGATGACACAAAGGTATGCAACAGGGTAGACACACCAGGTGGGGTAAAACAAATGATTGAGGATCTAGGTAGACTAGAGGAATGGTCAAGAGTCTGGCAATTACAGTTTAATGCCAAAAAATGCAAAATCATGCACTTGGGTCTCAAAAATCCTAAAGCTAAATAGAGTATTAATGGCACTATACTGGAAACTACTGAGGAGGAAAGGGATCTAGGAGTCACTATTTCAGATGACTTAATGGCAGGTAAGCAATGTAACAAGGCAATGAGGAAGGCTAGTCAGATGCTTGGCTGCATTGGGAGAGGAATCAGCAGCAGAAAGAAAGAAGTAGTAATGCCACTGTATAGGTCATTGGTACGGCCTCATCTAGAATACTGTATTCAGTTCTGGAGGCCATATCTTCAAAAGGATATTAATACATTAGAAACTGTACAAAGGAGGGCAACTAAAATGGTGCATGGCCTACATCACAAAACATACCCAGAAAGACTAAGAAATCTCAATATGTATAGTTTGGAGCAGAGAAGGGAAAGGGGGGACATGATAGAAACTTTCAAATATATCAAGAGTTTTAACAAAGTCCAGGAGGGAAACATTCTCCAAATGAAGAGAAGCAATAGGACACGAGGACATGCACTGAGACTGGAGGGGGGGAGGTTCAGGGGAAATTTGCGGAAAAATTATTTCACAGAAAGGGTAGTGGACAAGTGGAATAGCCTCCCATCAGAGGTGGTAGAGGCTAAGACAGTAGAGCAATTTAAACATGCATGGGATAGACATAAGGATATCCTTACAAAGAAATAAGGATCAAATAAGGTTAGAGATAAAAATAATATAAAAAAAAAAAAAAGGGGGCAGACTAGATGGGCCAAGTGGTTCTTATCTGCCGACAAATTCTATGTTTCTATGTTTCTATGTTTCTCACCTACTAGAGGGACGCAGGTTTGGGATTCACGACAGGGTCCTAATAACCATGGATGCAAGTCTCCGAGGCTGGGGAGCTGTCACACAGGGGGAAAGCTTCCAAGGAAAATGGTCAAGTCAGGAAGCCTGCCTTCACATAAAAGTTCTGGAATCGAGAGCCATTTACAACAGCCTTCTACAAGTGGTACATCTTCTTCAAGATCCCGTGCAGATCCAGTCGGACAATGTAACAGCAGTCGCGTACATAAACAGGCAAGGCGGAACGAAAAGCAGAGCGGCAATGGCAGAGGTGACAAGGATTCTTCTCTGGGCAGAAAGACATGTTAGAGCTCTGTCAGCAATTTTCATTCCGGGAGTGGACAACTGGGAAGCAGACTACCTCAGCAGACACGATCTCCATCCAGGAGAGTGGGGCCTCCACCAAGAAGTCTTCGCAGAGGTGACAAGTCTTTGGGGAGTTCCTCAAGTAGTCATGATGGCATCTCGTCTAAACAAGAAGCTTCAGAGATATTGTTCCAGGTCGAGAGACCCTCAAGCAATAGCAGTGGATGCACTGGTGACCCAGTGGGTGTTTCGGTCGGTATATGTTTTCCCTCCACTTCCACTGATTCCAAAAGTTCTCAAAATAATAATAATAACAAGAGTTTGAGCAATCTTCATTGCCCCAGACTGGCCAAGGAGGGCTTGGTATCCAGATCTTCAGGAGTTGCTCATAGAAGATCCTCGGCCTCTTCCTCCTCGAGAGGACCTACTACAGCAGGGGCCGTGTGTGTATCAAAACTTACCGCGGCTACGTTTGACGGCATGGCTGTTGAGCGTCTGATCCTAGCCTGAAAGGGTATTCCCAAGGAAGTCATCCCCACTCTTATTCAGACCAGGAAAGGAGTAACGTCTAAACATTACCACCGTATTTGGAGAAAATATGTGTCTTGGTGTGAATCCAAGAAGGCTCCTACGGACGAGTTTGAGTTGGGATGTTTTCTCCATTTTCTGCAGGCTGGTGTGGATGCGGGCCTTAGATTGGGGTCAATCAAGGTCCAGATTTCAGCCTTATCAGTTTTCTTTCAAAAACAATTGGCCTCCTTTCCAGAAGTTCAGACGTTTGTGAAAGGGGTTCTGCACATCCAGCCTCCATTTGTGCCTCCAGTGGCACCATGGGACCTTAATGTGGTGTTGCAGCTCCTTCAATCAGATTGGTTTGAACCTCTGCAGGAGATAGAATTTAAGTTTCTCACTTGGAAAGTGGTGATGCTTTTGGCCTTGGCATCCACAAGGCGGGTGTCTGAGTTGGGGGCCTTGTCTCACAAGAGCCCTTACCTGATCTTCCATGAAGATATGGCAGAGTTAAGAACTCGTCAACAATTTCTTCCAAAGGTGGTTTCGTCCTACCACATAAACCAACCTATTGTGGTCCCAGTAGCTACTGACACTTTCACTGAGTCACAGTCTCTAGATGTGGTTAGAGCTTTGAAGATTTATGTTGCAAGAGCAGCTCGATTACGGAAAACAGAGGCTCTGTTTGTCCTGTATGCTTCCAGCAAGATTGGGTGTCCTGCTTCTAACCAGACTATTGCGCGCTGGATCAGAGGGACAATTCAGCACGCTCATTCTACGTCAGGCCTGCCGGTACCGAAGTCGGTGAAGGCCCATTTTACTAGGAAAGTGGGCTCATCCTGGGTGGCTGCCCGGGGCGTCTCGGCTTTACAACTTTGCAGCTACTTGGTCAGGGTCAAACACAAAATTGTATAAGTTTGACACCTTGGCCGATGAGGACCTCAAGTTCGGTCAATTGATACTGCAGGGTCATCCGCACTCTCCCGCCCGTACTGTAGCTTTGGTATAACCCCATGGTACTGAAGTGGACCCCAGCATCCTCTAGGACGTATGAGAAAATAGGATTTTAATACCTACCGGTAAATCCTTTTCTCCTAGTCCGTAGAGGATGCTGGGCACCCGACCCAGTGCGTACTTTACCTGCAGTTTGTTCTTTATAGTTACACAAGTTGTGTTTCATTGGTTTTCAGCATGTTGCTGTAAATGGTTCATGCCTGTTGGCGTGTGTCATGTTGAATGCCATGTTGTGCGGCATGGTTGAGGTGTGAGCTGGTATGAATCTCACCATTAGTATAAAAGTAAATCCTTTCCTCGAAATGTCCGTCTCCCTGGGCACAGTTCCTATAACAGGTCTGGAGGAGGGGCCAGTTCACACCCTTGAAAAGTCTTAAAGTGCCCATGGCTCCTGCGGAACCGTCTATACCCCCATGGTACTGAAGGGGACCCCAGCATCCTCTATGGACTAGGAGAAAAGGATTTACCGGTAGGTATTAAAATCCTATTATTCACTGTGATTACTGTCAAAAGTAGCAGTTACTATTTAAAATGAATCCCTTATTCAGGAGTGCCATCTCTTTAAGAGAAAACATTTTTTTTTCTTACTCCTTTAACAGTGCATACAATTATTGCTGCATGTGTTTCCTGTTCTAGCTGAGCAATTACCGGTAGTTTCCTTTCTAAAAGGCATGCTTTATTATTATGCAATATAATTATTGACTCTTTACTTTATTCTATATTTCATTTGCACAATAAAATGGATTAGTATTTTGAGTTATAGGGGCTAATTCAGGTTGAATCGCAAATCGCGATCCAACCGGAATTATTGCGATCGTTGGTGCATGCGCAGTGCCCGTCCTGCACATGCGCCCACACTTCTGCGGGAGGGGGGTGGCGCAGAAAATGTGGTCGCCTCTGCTTGCCAGTCAAGCAGAGGTGGTGACGCGGGGGGCAACGCTCTGTTTCCAGGGCGGAGACGGAGCGTTGCGGGGGCGGTGCTGTGCGAACAGGTGTTTGGTGCGGCATGAACGGGGGCATGTCGGGGGCGTGACATCACACGTAGCCGCCGTGATCGGGAACATGGTGGCGGGCCTCCTGCGGGCGAAGCTAAGCTAGCAATCAGAAATTGCGATGCATTTGCAATTTCTGCTTGTTGAAGGGGGAGAGGCGGCGGTCAGCATGCTGGGCGGCCTTGCCCTGCGATGTGCGTCCCCCAGCTTGCCAGCAAAAGGATTGCAAATTATTCTAATCAGCAGAATTTGCAATCCTTAGTGAATTAGGCCCATAGTTTGTATTCTATGAAACACACTAACATTTTACTACACCAATTCTTATAGGCACTTAACCATGTGAAAGAATTGATCAGTTCTCTGGAGAATTTGGAACCACGGAACCCAGTACTACATTTCCAGAAACTCCTTGTAGTTTGTAATTTGGTAAGAATAAATTCTCTTCATAATATCTGGAATCTGTTATTAAACCTAAAGCTATTCATTTATTTTCACAAATCTTGATCAAAATGAGCTAAGCGCTGGATGGCCATTAAGCACAATATAAACAATCAGTTACATATATCACCTGCCCACTGTTATAACACCAAACAAAATGTAATTTAGTTTACAATCAAAGGGAAAGTTTACATATTCACAACTTCCTCTTTCTACCTTGCCCCCATTCCCTGCGTACGTGGGGTGTGCAATAATTTTTTGGATGTGTAGGGCATAGGTAAAGTAGACACAATCTGACTGTCTGGTTATAAGTAGCACTGCATTCCGAAGAAGCCAGCATGTTCACTTCCTTCACAAACTCATTCTGGAGCTCAACAGAGGCCACTGGAGAGTTATGCTCTTCTACGACTACAAGACTGGTCTGTGACAGCAGGAGAGCTTTGACTGACTGTGAGCTGTTTTTAGGGAGGAAGCACAGTCCCAAAACACTGTTTTAGTGGTTTGCAGAATTTCAGAGACGGTCCCTGGAAGACGAGAAGCTCCGAGGACGACCTGTGTCCGCCATCACTGAGGACAACGTTGCTGCCATGCGGGCCATAGTTGAGGTGGAAGCCAGGGTGACCATGGCCCAGTTAGAGAAGGAGATAGGCACCTCATTGGGATTTATCCACTTGATACTCCACGAAAAGCTTGACCTGAGCAAGGTTTCTGCACGCTGAGTGCGCCATCAGCTGACTCAAGAACAGAAGGAAGCTTGGGTGACTTGATGCCGCAACATGCTGCCCAGGTTTGATGGCAGTTGCTCAAACTCTGTCTTGGAGATCATCAGTGGCGATGAATCCTAGATCTACAGTTTTGACCTCGAGACCAAACAACAGTTGACCCAATGAACCCCAGTTGGAGGTGCGCCATTACAGAAGTTTCGATGTGAGTGCAGCATGGCCAAGCAGATGGTGGCTGTTTTTGTTGTCAGGACTAGTCATGTAGCTATTGTACGCCTCATGCAGCAGCGCACCATCACTGGGAACTGGTACATCAGCCAATGCCTGCCGCAAGTGTGGAGCTATTTCCATGTGCCATCCAAGAACTTGCGCTCGTGCTGCTCATCTCCATCGCGACAGTGCCCCTAGCCACAAGTCCAGGCAAGTGGTGGATTTTCTGGCCCAAAAACGCAAGCAGGAGCTTTATCATCTTTCGTACAGTCCAGACTTGGCCGCCTCGAAGCTGCAGTTGAGACTGGCATCCAGCATGTAGAGGACATACCTGCTTTGGACTGGTCTAGCTGCTTCACCAGTACCCCTTTCACACATGCAGCATGAGAATTTGCCTGGTCTATCAAGCCGGTCACATTCCACGGTCTCAGTCCAACCCTGGAATAGAGTCAGGGACCCGGGAGTTTGCTTTCACAAAAACCTGGGGTTGAGCGCATTCACGTGCAAAACCCCGGTTTTTAATACATCTACACCACTTAGTACATTTACCACCAAGTGGTTAAAGGAGAGGGTGACGGATGTGTATATTCGTTTTATCTTAATACTAGCATTTTGTCTTTGTGTATTGTTCTAATTTCCTTTCACATAGTAAATATGACTTTATTAGTTGTTAAAAACACTGTCCAGCCATGTGCTAGATTGTATATGAATTGTGCACCGTATTTTTAACATTTACTACTATTAATGTGAAGGCACATTACCTGGCATAAACCAGACACATTTACTACTATGCACTTTTTGGAGTGCTCAGGTGCATATGTTACCTGTCCTGCGCTGGACACATCGTAGCTCTGCAAGTTAAGCAAAATGCTCCTTTCGTATTTATTTTTTTAATTTTTTTCGTGTGGGGAAGAAGGAGTGTTGGGGGTGAGGATTTGTTCATAGATTCTAACAGTTTTCTATTATGTTTCTACAAATTCTATCTAAGTCAGCATGAGCCCTATATTTTTCTCCCTAGTGTGGAAGAAACCAATCAATTCTACAGGAGATCTCTGGATTCTGTGAGCGCACCTACAGAATATCCCCAGAGCATGCAGAGCTTGCCACAGAACTGGGCAATCAGCTCATGCATCAAGGCAATGTGACACAGGCTGCCAGCTGGTATTCAAATGCCATGAAGCTGGATGGGAGTAACATAGACGCGCTCATAGGTATGTAATTATACGTATCTTAATTGTGCCAGAAAGAGAATTGGTGCCCTCATACTTAAAACAGGACAGGGGTATGGCTTCATAGGGAAAGGACGTGGGCACAGAATAGTACTAATTAACATTACACCGCACAGTAGCGTCCGTTATACACATTACACCACACAGGTAGAGCCCCTTATACACATTAAGTAGATAGAACCCCTTATACACATTACACTAGGTAGAGTCCCTTATACACATTACACCAGGTAGAGCCTCTTATATACATTACGTCAGGTAAAGTTCCCCCTTCCCCCCAATCTCTGTGAGATGCTGACTGAGGGCATTGGCCTGGTCAGAGTGAGGGTACAGTTACTTTAAGGTGCATATATACTATACTGCAGTGCTGCACCTGCTGGGGTCTGGGCTGTCTGACTGCCTGCCTGGCTGCTGCCTGCTAGACCTGTCCATCTCCTTGGTCACTTCTCTGCTCTCCCTTCTGTACAAACACTGTGGTTACTCATGGTGCAGGGACTGAGGGTGTGGGCTGGGAAAGACGGACATGTCAGAGTCCCAGGAGACGCTGCGGACAGAGGGGAAGCCAGGAGGAGGTAGAGCGTGCGGGCAGGCAGCTACAGCGCTACCCGGCTATCTCCATGTTATAGTGCGAGAAGGATAGGGCGCTCCTCACCGCAGGCAGCGCTGCAGCTAGCTACCGGCGATGGTGGGTGGACAATAGTGAAGCGCAGCCATGCAGTTGCTAGCGGAGGTTCTCTCATATGCGCTGTGGGCAAAGCACCTCCAGCACTACCCTAGTTATGGCTCTGGCTGTAGTGGTAGTAATGTTAGACCTGATTAAAAAAATACCTCCACTACAGCCTAACTAACCCAGACCACTAGCGCTCCTATTTATTCTAATGAATATACTACCTCTGTAGAAAGAAGCTGCTTGCAAAACACAGGTGTGCTTTTGACTAGCTTTTTTAATGTAACTATATTCTTATTATGAGCAGGTGCCCATCATGTAAAATAATATTACACACGTACATGCTGGCTAACTAAATTTAGCATCGATATACAGTAGCTTTTCATTTTGTTGCTGGGAATCTATCTATCTATCTATCTATACTAGAGATGTGCGGTTTTGGATTTAACCGGATCTCAAAGCGGCATCTTACTGGCCCACATGTTTTGGATAGCCAATAAGATAAATCCGAACTTGCGTTCATTTTGGTGTTAAGAATCGTGTAATTCCGAACCCACACTTACAGTGCCTTGCTAAAGTATTCACCCCCCTTTGCATTTTTCATGTTTTGTTGCCTCACAACCTGGAATTAAAATGGATTGTTTGAAGGTTTGCATCACTTAATTCACAGAACATGGCTACAACTTTGAAGATGTTTTTTTTTTTATTGTGAAGCAAATAACAAATAAGACAGAATAACAGAAAACTTCGGCGTGCATAACTATTCACCCCCCTAAAGTCAGTATTTTGTATAGCCACCTTTTGCAGCAATTACAGTTGCAAGTCGCTTTGGATAAGTCTCTGTGAGCTTGCCACATCTTGCCACTGGGATTTTTGCCCATTCCTCAAGGCAAAACTGCTCCATCTCCTTCATGTTGGATGGTTTCCACTTGTGAACAGCAATCTTCAAGTCTGACCACAGATTCTCAATTGTATTGAGATCTGGGCTTTGACTAGGTCATTCCAACACATTTAAGTGTTTCTACTTAAACCACTCGAGTGTTGCTTTAGCAGTATGCTTCGGGTCATTGTCCTGCTGGAAGGTGAACCTCCGTCCCAGTCTCAAATCACAGGCAGACTGAAACAGGTTTTGCTCAAGAATATACAGGTTGAGTATCCCTTATCCAAACTGCTTGGGACCAGAGGTATTTTGGATATGGGATTTTTCCGTATTTTGGAATAATTGCATACCATAATGAGATATCATGGTGATGGGACCTAAGTCTAAGCACAGAATGCATTTATGTTACATATACACCTTATACACACAGCCTGAAGGTCTATTAGCCAATATTTTTTATAACTTTGTACATTAAACAAAGTGTGTCTACATTCACACAATTCATTTATGTTTCATATACACCTTATACACACAGCCTGAAGGTCATTTAATACAATATTTTTAATAACTTTGTGTATTAAAATAAGATTTTAAATCTACCGGTAAATCTTTTTCTCCTAGTCCGTAGAGGATGCTGGGGACTCCGTAAGGACCATGGGGAATAGACGGGCTCCGCAGGAGACATGGGCACTATAAAGAAACTTTACAATGGGTGTGCACTGGTTCCTCCCTCTATGCCCCTCCTCCATACCTCAGTTAGAGAAACTGTGCCCAGAGGAGACGGACAGTACGAGGAAAGGATTTTGTTAATCCAGGGCAAGATTCACACCAGCCCACACCAACCACACCGTATAACCTGGAATATACGAACCAGTCAACAGTATGAAACAGAACAGCATCAGTCAAAGACTGAACAAAACTGTAACATAACCCTTATGCAAGCAAATAACTATGTACAAGTCTTGCAGAATGTTGTCCGCACTGGGACGGGCGCCCAGCATCCTCTACGGACTAGGAGAAAAAGATTTACCGGTAGGTTTAAAATCTTATTTTCTCTTACGTCCTAGAGGATGCTGGGGACTCCGTAAGGACCATGGGGATTATACCAAAGCTCCCAAACGGGCGGGAGGGTGCGGATGACTCTGCAGCACCGATTGAGCAAACATGAGGTCCTCCTCAGCCAGGGTATCAAACTTGTAGAATTTAGCAAAAGTGTTTGAACCCGACCAAGTCGCCGCTCGGCAAAGCTGTAAAGCCGAGACGCCTCGGGCAGCCGGCCAAAAAGATCCCACCTTCCTAGTGGAATGGGCCTTCACTGAAATAGGTAACGGCAATCCAGCCGTAGAATGAGCCTGCTGAATCGTGTTACAGATCCAGCGAGCAATAGTCTGCTTAGAAGCAGGAGCGCCAACCTTGTTGGCTGCATACAGGACAAACAGAGCTTCTGTTTACCTAATTCGAACCGTCCTGGCTACGTAAATTTTTAAGGCCCTGACTACATCCAGGAAGTTGGAATCCTCCAAATCTCATGTAGCCACAGGCACCACAATAGGTTAGTTCATATGAAAAGAGGAAACCACCTTAGGCAAAAATTGAGACCGAGTTCGCAACTCAGCTCTGTCCACATGGAAAATCACATAGGGGCTTTTGTGAGATAAAGCCGCCAACTCAGACACTCGCCTTGCAGACGCCAAGGCCAACAACATAACCACTTTCCAAGTGAGATATTTGAATTCCACGGTTTGAAGGGGCTCAAACCAATGAGACTTAAGGAACTGTAACACCACGTTAAGGTCCCATGGTGCCACTGGGGGCACAAAAGGAGGCTGGATATGCAGCACTCCCTTCACAAAAGTCTGGACTTCTGGTCGAGAAGCCAATTCCTTCTGAAAGAAAATAGACAGGGCCGAAATCTGTACCTTAATGGAACCTAATTTTAGGCCCAAATTCACTCCAGTCTGTAGGAAGTGGAGAAAACGGCCCAGATGGAATTCCTCCGAAGGAGCATACTTGGTCTCACACCAAGACACATACTTCCTCCAGATACGGTGATAATGTTTCGCTGTCACCTCCTTCCTAGCCCTTATCAGAGTAGGAATGACCTCATCCGGAATGCCCTTTTCAGCTAGGATCCGGCGTTCAACCGCCATGCAGTCAAATGCAGCCGCGGTAAGTCTTGGAATAGACAGGGCCCCTGTTGCAACAGGTCCTCTCTGACAGGAAGAGGCCACGGATCTTCTGTGAGCATTTCCTGTAGCTCCAGATACCAGGCCCTTCGAGGCCAACCTGGAACAATGAGAATTGCCTGTACCCCTTTTCGTCTTATGATTCTCAATATTTTTGAGATGAGAGGCAGAGGAGGGAACACATAGACCGACTGGAACACCCATGGGGTCACCAGGGCGTCCACCGCTACCGCCTGAGGGTCCCTTGACCTGGCACAATACCTCAGGAGCTTTTTGTTGAGGCGTGACGTCATCATGTCTATTTGAGGCAGTCCCCACTGACTTGCAATCTCTGCAAAGACTTCTTGATGAAATCCCCACTCTCCTGGATGGAGATCGTGTCTGCTGAGGAAGTCTGCTTCCCAGTTGTCCACTCCCAGAATGAAGACTGCTGTCAGAGCGCTTACATGATTTTCCGCCCAGCGAAGAATTCTGGTGGCTTCTGCCATTGCCACTCTGCTCCTTGTTCCACCTTGGCGGTTTACATGAGCCACAGCCGTGACGTTGTCTTACTGAATCAGAACCGGTAGGTCGCGAAGAAAAGTCTCCGCTTGACGTAGGCCTTTGTATATGGCCCTTAATTCCAGTACGTTGATGTGCAGACTAGCCTCCTGGCTTGACCACAGACCCTGGAAGTTTCTTCCCTGTGTGACTGCACCCCAGCCTCGGAGGCTCGTGTCCGTGGTCACCAGAACCCAGTCCTGAATGCCGAACCTGCGACCCTCTAGAAGGTGAGCACTCTGCAGCCACCACAAGAGAGATACCCTGGCCCTGGGGGACAGGCTGATCATCTGATGAATATGTAGATGTGACCCGGACCACTTGTCCAGAAGGTCCCACTGAAAGGTCCTTGCATGGAACCTGCCGAATGGAATGGCCTCGTAAGACGCCACCATCTTTCCCAGAACTCGAGTGCATTGATGGACCGACGCCCTTTTTGGCTTTAACAGGTCCCTGACCACGGTCTGGAGTTCCTGGGCCTTTTCCATCGGGAGAAAAACCCTTTTTTGTTCCGTATCCAGAATCATGCCTAAGAAAGGCAAACGGGTCGTGGGAACCAACTGTGACTTTGGTAGATTGAGAATCCAGCCGTGCTGTTGCAACACCCGCAGGGAGAGTGACATGTTGTTCAGCAACTGTTCTCTTGATCGCGCTTTTATTAGGAGATCGTCCAAGTACGGGATAATTGTGACACCCTGCTTGCGCAGGAGCACCATCATTTCCGCCATTACCTTGGTGAAAATCCTCGGGGCCGTGGAAAGCCCAAACGGCAACGTCTGAAATTGGTAATGACAATCCTGTACAGCAAATCTCAGGAATGCCTGATGAGGAGGATATATGGGGACATGAAGGTATGCATCCTTTATGTCCAGGGACACCATATAATCCCCCCCCTCCAGGCTGGCGATGACCTCTGAGCGATTCCATCTTGAATTTGAACCTTTTCAAGTATAGGTTTAAGGATTTTAAATTCAGAATGGGTCTGACCGAATCATCCGGTTTTTGTACCACAAACAGGGTTGAGTAGGGTTGAAGCAGGGGCACCTGGACCACCACTTGTTGAAGACACAGCTTTTGAATTGCCTTTAAAACTACTTCCCTCTCCGGGGAAGAAGCTGGTAGGGCCGATTTGAAAAACCGGCGAGGAGGCACCTCTTCGAATTCCAGCTTATAACCCTGGGAAACAATGTCTATTGCCCAGGGATCCACCTGTGATTGAATCAAGACGAGGCTGAAAAGTCGAAGACGTGCCCCCACTGGGGCGGACTCCCTCAGGGGAGCCCCAGCGTCATGCGGTGGATTTTGTAGAAGCCGGGGAGGACTTCTGTTCCTGGGAACTAGCTGTAGTTGGGAGCCTTTTCCCTCTACCCTTACCTCTGGCGAGAAAGGAAGATCCCCGTACTCTCTTGGATTTATGCGACCGAAAGGACTGCATCTGATAATGTGGCGTTTTCTTTTGCTGTGAGGAAACATAAGGTAAAAAAGTGGATTTACCTGCCGTAGCTGTGGAAACCAGGTCCGTGAGACCGTCCCCAAATAATTCCTCACCCTTGTAAGGCAAAACCTCCATATGCTTCTTTGAGTCGGCATCACCCATCCATTGTCGGGTCCACAGGGCTCGCCTAGCAGAAATCGCCATGGCGTTGGCTCTGGAACCCAGTATGCCAACGTCTCTCTGAGCATCTCTCATATATAGGACAGCATCCTTAATATGACCCAAGGTCAATAAAACGGTATCCTTATCCAGTGTATCAATTTCAGCAGACAAGGTATCTGTCCACGCTGCTACAGCGCTACAAACCCAAGCCGACGCTATCGCCGGTCTGAGTAATGTACCAGTATGTGTGTAAATTGACTTCAACGTAGTCTCTTGCCTGCGATCAGCAGGATCCTTGAGGGTTGCGGTATCTTGAGACGGCAGCGCCACCTTCTTGGATAAGCGCGTCAACGCTTTGTCCACTCTGGGAGAGGATTCCCACCGTATCCTGTCCTTAGCCGGGAAAGGAATTCGCCATGAGAATCCTTTTTTGGGAATCTGCAGTTTCTTGTCTGGAGTTTCCCAAGCCCTTTCAAACAACTCATTTAGCTCATGTGAAGGGGGGAAAGTAACCTCAGGTTTCTTTTCCTTATACATGCGCACCCTCGTGTCTAAGACCGAGGGGTCATCTGTGATATGCAACACATCTTTTATAGCAATAATCATATAATGAATACTTTTTGCCAATTTCGGCTGCAACCTCACATCATCATAGTCGACACTGGAGTCAGAATCCGTGTCGGTATCAGTGTCTGCCACTGGGGATAGTGGGCGCTTTTGAGACCCAGAAGGGCCCTGCGACATAGTGAAAGGCAGGGATTGACTCCCTGTATTTCCCCTGGACTCTGCTGTGTCCAACCTTTTGTGCAATAAATTCACATTTGCATTTAAAACATTCCACATATCCAACCAATCAGGTGTCGGCGGTGCCGATGGAGACACCACACTCATTTGCTCCACCTCCTCCCTAGAAGAGCCTTCCGCTTCTGACATGCTGACACACGCGTACCGACACCCCACACACTCAGGGAAATCTCTAATCTGGAGACAGTTCCCCCAACCAGGCCCTTTGGAGAGACAGAGAAAGAGTATGCCAGCAATACACAGCGCTTTTTTGTTTTATATATAAATATATTGACTGCGCTCAAATTATGTGTCCCCCCCCCCCCCCCCCCCTTCAAAGCCCTCTGTCACCGTGTTCAGCAGGGGAGAGTCCGGGGAGCCAGCTTCTCAGCAGAGTGCTGTGGAGAAAATGGCGCTGGTTAGTGCTGTGGGATCAAGCTCCGCCCCCTCAGTAGCGGGCTTCGGTCCCGCTCAAAATACCAAATAACCTGGTGAGGGTTGTATATCATACTGCCATAGCTTGATTATACCTATAATGCCAGCCAAGAGGATTATTGCTGCCCAGGGCGCCCCCCCCTGCACCCTGCACCCATCTGTGCCTGTGTGTGTGTGCGGGAGCAATGGCGCGCAGCGTTACCTCAGTGAAGATCCGAAGTCTTCTGCCGCCTGTGAAGTCTTCTTTCTTCGTATACTCACCCGGCTTCAATCTTCCGGCTCTGCAAGGAGGACGGCGGCGCTGCTCTGGGACGAACAGCAAGGGTGAGACCTGCGTTCCGATCCCTCTGGAGCTAATGGTGTCCAGTAGCCTAAGAAGCAGAGCCTATCACTGAAGTAGGTCTGCTTCTCTCTCCTCAGTCCCATGGCGCAGGGAGCCTGTTGACAGCAGGACTCCCTGAAAATAAAAAACCTAACAAAATTCTTTATTACAGAGAAACTCAGGAGAGCTCCCCTGAAAGCACCCAGTCTCCTCTGGACACAGGATATAACTGATGTCTGGAGGAGGGGCATAGAGGGAGGAGCTAGTGCACACCCATTGTAAAGTTTCTTTATAGTGCCCATGTCTCCTGCGGAGCCTGTCTATTCCCCATGGTCCTTACGGAGTCCCCAGCATCCTCTAGGACGTAAGAGAAACAAAGTTTGTGTACATAGAGCCATCAAAAAACAAAGGTTTCACTATCTCACTCAAAAAAGTCCGTATTTCGGAATATTCCATATTTCGGAATATTTGGATATGGGATACTCAACCTGTACCTGTATTTAGCACCATCCATCTTTCCCTTGACTCGAAACAGTTTCCCAGTCCCTGCTGCTGAAAAACATCCCCACAGCATGATGCTGCCACCACCATGTTTCACTGTGGGGATGGTGTTCTTGGGATGATGGGATGTGTTAGGTTTGCGCCAGACATAGTGTTTTCCTTGGTGGCCGAAAAGTTACATTTTAGTCTCATCTGACCAGAGTACCTTCCTCCATACATTTGGGGAGTCGTCCACATGCCTTTTGGCAAACTCAAAACGTGCCTTCTTATTTTAACACTAAGTAATGGCTTTTTTTCTGGCCACTCTTCCATAAAGCCCAGCTCTATGGAGTGTACGGCTTATTGTGGTCACATGCGCAGATACACTAGTCTCTTCTGTGGAACTCTGCAGCTCCTTCAGGGTTACCTTTGGTCTCTGTGCTGCCTTTCTGAATAATGCCCTCCTTGCCCCATCTGTGAGTTTTGGTAGCTGGCCCTCTTTTGGCAGGTTTGTTGTGGTACCATGTTCTTTCCATTTGAAGATGATGGATTTGATAATGCTCCGGGGGATCATCAAAGATTTGGATATTTTTTTATAACCCAACCCTGGCTTGTACTTCTCAACAACTTTGTCCCTGACTTGTTTGAAGAGCTCCTTGGTCTTCATGGTGTGATGCCTCTTGCTTAGTGGTGTTGCAGCCTCTGGGGCCTTTCAGAAAAGGTGTGTTTAAACTGACAGATCATGTGACACTTAGATTGTACACAGGTGTACTTCATTTCACTAATTATGTGACTGCTGAAGGTAATTGGTTGCACCAGAACTTTTGAGGGGCTTCATAACAAAGGGGGTGAATACATATGCACATGCCAATTTTCCAGTTTTTATTTACAAAAATTCTTTTTTTATATAATTTTTTCTCATTGCACTTCGCCAACTTAGGCTATTTTGTGCAGATCCATCACATAAAATTTAGATACAAAAAAAATAAATTACAAGTTGCAATGTAACAAAATAGGTAAAAAGCCAAGGGGGGGGGGGGGGGGGGGGAATACTTTAGCAAGGCACTGTATAATATATAATACACACAATAATCCTATAAGGCCTGTCCCGCCTCCCACACGTGCAGTGCAGTGGGTCACACCTCCAACAATTCCCATTGATAAACATGCGGCACAGACCCTAGCCAGAGAGGAGTAGGACACACTGGGAAAGGGTAGTTATGCTGCTGTGGGAGGGAGGGGTTGGGACAGAGTGGAGGTGGGAGTGGGACAGAATGTAGGGTGTGAAGGAACGGAGCAACATGTAGGAGGATTTACACTGTATATTTAGGCAGGTGTGGAAAAAATGCTGCAAAGTAAGAATTAAGGAAAATTACCAGGTGGGCGCTCAATACCAATTGATGGACACAATGATAAAAATAAACCAGTTTATTACATAAATTAACAACATATAACACATAAAAATAAACAAGACCACAATGCAGTATTCATGTAAAACTGAGGTTCCGGAAACCTCTAATTAGAACAATATTAAAAACACTCTGCCTCTTGAAGAAGCTGCCTGGGGTGCGGAGAAACGCGTTGAGGGTACAGAGAGAAGGAGCCCCAATACCTCATTGCCCACAAGAATTGAAGTGT
Source organism: Pseudophryne corroboree (assembly GCF_028390025.1). Taxonomy (NCBI): domain Eukaryota; kingdom Metazoa; phylum Chordata; class Amphibia; order Anura; family Myobatrachidae; genus Pseudophryne; species Pseudophryne corroboree. The sequence continues at coordinate 154,531,257 of NC_086448.1, read as the reverse complement.
GTCCTCCTACTAGTTCATCCTAACAATTGCCGGCATTTGTTATTTCTCCAGCGTGACTGCTTTACTCAATCCCCTGGACCGTACTGGGAACGCCCTGTGTCCCACTCTGGTGAGCACTATTCCACCAGCACTGGGGGTGGAGAACGCTGCACCGGTGCACTTACAGTTTGCCGGAGGAGAGAGCGGCTTTCTGCCGACGCTACAGACGGACTACGCCGCTGACGAGTCCTGCCGCTGACGGATGTCTCACCCGTGCACAGGGTGATAGAAAGCGGCCACATACATCGACACTATTGCGGTACAGTAAAGGAAAAACTGTCCAGTCTGTGAGTAACAGCTATTTCTCTGACGTCCTAGTGGATGCTGGGAACTCCGTAAGGACCATGGGGAATAGCGGCTCCGCAGGAGACTGGGCACAAAAGTAAAAGCTTTAGGACTACCTGGTGTGCACTGGCTCCTCCCCCTATGACCCTCCTCCAAGCCTCAGTTAGATTTTTGTGCCCGGCCGAGAAGGGTGCACACTAGGGGCTCTCCTGAGCTTCTTAGTGAAAGTTTTAGTTTTAGTTTTGTTATTTTCAGTGAGACCTGCTGGCAACAGGCTCACTGCATCGAGGGACTAAGGCGAGAAGAAGCGAACTCACCTGAAGTGCAGAGTGGATTGGGCTTCTTAGGCTACTGGACACCATTAGCTCCAGAGGGACCGAACACAGGCCCAGCCTCGGAGCTCGGTCCCAGAGCCGCGCCGCCGGCCCCCTTACAGAGCCAGAAGCAAGAAGAGGTCCGGAAAAATCGTCGGCAGAAGACATCAGTCTTCAACAAGGTAGCGCACAGCACTGCAGCTGTGCGCCATTGTTACTCAGGCACACTTCACACTCCGGTCACTGAGGGTGCAGGGCGCTAGGGGGGGGCGCCCTGAGCAGCAATGTAAAACACCTTGGCTGGCATAAATACACCACATATAACCCCCAGGGCTATATGGATGTATTTTAACCCCTGCCAGAACTTACAAAAAAGCGGGAGAAAAGGCCGCCGAGAAGGGGGCGGAGCCTATCTCCTCAGCACACAGGCGCCATTTTCCATCACAGCTCCGCTGGAAGGACGTCTCCCTGACTCTCCCCTGCAGTCCTGCACTACAGAAAAGGGTAAAAAAGAGAGGGGGGGCACTAATTTGGCGCAGTTTTGATACTAACAGCAGCTATAAAGGGAAAAGCACATTTTATAGTGGTATTCCTGTTTATATATAGCGCTCTGGTGTGTGCTGGCATACTCTCCCTCTGTCTCCCCAAAGGGCTAGTGGGGTCCTGTCCTCTGTCAGACGTTACATGATTGAAGCAATTAAAAATGTATTGCATATATCTGATAATACAAGTACCACTAAAAAGGGTATTATGTTTGGTGAGAAAAAACTGCCTGTAGTTTTTCCTGTATCCGAGGAATTAAATGAAGTGTGTGATGAGGCGTGGGTTTCCCCCGATAAAAAACTGATAATTCCTAAAAGGTTATTGGCATCGTACCCTTTCCCGCCAGAGGATAGGGCACGTTGGGAAACACCCCCTAGGGTGGATAAAGCGCTCACACGTTTGTCAAAACAGGTAGCACTACCCTCTCCTGATACGGCCGCCCTAAAGGAACCTGCCGATAGAAAGCTGGAGAATATTTTAAAATGTATATACTCTCACACGGGTGTTATACTGCGACCAGCAATCGCCTCAGCCTGGATGTGCAGTGCGGGCCTGGCGTGGTCGGATTCCCTGACTGAAAATATTGATACCCTAGATAGGGACAGTATATTACTGACTATAGAGCATTTGAAGGATGCATTTCTATATATGCGTGATGCACAGAGGGATATTTGCCGACTGGCATCAAGAGTTAGCGCGCTGTCCATTTCTGCTAGAAGAGGTTTATGGACGCGGCAGTGGTCAGGTGATGCGGATTCTAAAAGGCACATGGAAGTATTGCCTTATAAGGGAGAGGAGTTATTTGGGGTAGGTCTATCAGACCTGGTAGCCACGGCAACTGCTGGAAAATCCACATTTCTCTGACGTCCTAGTGGATGCTGGGAACTCCGTAAGGACCATGGGGAATAGCGGCTCCGCAGGAGACTGGGCACAAAAGTAAAAGCTTTAGGACTACCTGGTGTGCACTGGCTCCTCCCCCTATGACCCTCCTCCAAGCCTCAGTTAGATTTTTGTGCCCGGCCGAGAAGGGTGCACACTAGGGGCTCTCCTGAGCTTCTTAGTGAAAGTTTTAGTTTTAGGTTTTTTATTTTCAGTGAGACCTGCTGGCAACAGGCTCACTGCATCGAGGGACTAAGGGGAGAAGAAGCGAACTCACCTGCGTGCAGAGTGGATTGGGCTTCTTAGGCTACTGGACACCATTAGCTCCAGAGGGACCGAACACAGGCCCAGCCTCGGAGCTCGGTCCCGGAGCCGCGCCGCCGGCCCCCTTACAGAGCCAGAAGCAAGAAGAGGTCCGGAAAAATCGGCGGCAGAAGACATCCTGTCTTCACCAAGGTAGCGCACAGCACTGCAGCTGTGCGCCATTGCTCCTCAGCACACTTCACACTTCGGTCACTGAGGGTGCAGGGCGCTAGGGGGGGCGCCCCGAGCAGCAATAAAAACACCTTGGCTGGCGAAAATACATCACATATAGCCCCCAGGGCTATATGGATGAATTTTAACCCCTGCCAGATTCCACAGAAAAACGGGAGAAAAGGCCGCCGAGAAGGGGGCGGAGCCTATCTCCTCAGCACACTGGCGCCATTTTCTCTCACAGCTCCGTTGCAGGGAAGCTCCCTGGCTCTCCCCTGCAGTTACTACACTACAGAAAAGGGGTTAAAAAAGAGAGGGGGGCACTAATTAGGCGCAGTATAACAATACAGCAGCTATAAGGGGAAAAACACTTATATAAGGTTATCCCTGTATATATATATAGCGCTCTGGTGTGTGCTGGCATACTCTCCCTCTGTCTCCCCAAAGGGCTAGTGGGGTCCTGTCCTCTATCAGAGCATTCCCTGTGTGTGTGCTGTGTGTCGGTACGTTGTGTCGACATGTATGAGGTGGAAAATGAGGTGGAGGCGGAGCAATTGCCTGTAACAGGGATGTCACCCCCTAGGGAGTCGACACCTGAGTGGATGAGCTTATGGAAGGAATTATGTGACAGTGTCAGCTCTTTACAAAAGATTGATGACATGAGACAGCCGGCGACTCAGCCTGTGCCTGTCCAGGTGTCTCAAAAGCCATCTGGGGCTCTAAAACGCCCGTTACCGCAGATGGCAGATACAGATGCCGACACGGATACTGACTCCAGTGTCGACGATTAAGAGACGAATGTGACTTCCCGTAGGGCCACACGTTACATGATTGAGGCTATGGAAAATGTTTTTACACATTTCTGATAATACCAGTACCACTAAAAAGGGTATTAGGTTGGGTGAGAAAAAACTGCCTGTAGTTTTTCCTGCATCTGAGGAATTAAATGAAGTGTGTGATGATGCGTGGGTTTCCCCCGTTAAAAACTGTTAATTCCTAAAAAGTTATTAGCATCATACCCCTTCCCGCCAGAGGATAGGGCACGTTGGGAAACACCCCTTAGGGTGAATAAAGCGCTCACACGCTTGTCTAAACAGGTGGCACTACCGTCCCCGGATACGGCCGCCCTTGAGGAACCTGCTGACAGAAAGCAGTAAAATATCCTAAAATGTATATACACTCACACGGGTGTGATACTGCGACCAGCAATCGCCTCAGCCTGGATGTGCAGTGCTGGGGTGGCTTGGTCGGATTCCCTGACTGACAATATTGATACCCTAGATAGGGACAGTATATTACTAACTATAGAGCATTTAAAAGATGCATTTCTATATATGCGTGATGCACAGAGGGATATTTGCCGACTGGCATCAAGAGTAAGTGCGCTGTCCATTTCTGCCAGAAGAGGGTTATGGACAAGACAGTGGTCAGGTGATGATGATTCCAAAAGGCATATGGAAGTATCGCCTTATAAAAGGGAGGAGTTATTTGGGGTAGGTCTAACAGACCTGGTGGCCACTGGAAACAGCCAATTCCCAGGAACAAAAGCCCTCTCCCGCCTCCGCAAAGTCCTCAGCATGACGCTGGGGCTTTACAAGCGGTCTCAGGCACGGTGGGGGCCCGTCTCAAGAAATTCGAGACGTCTCCCCCTCGCCGTTTCATAAAGTCTGCTTTACCGACGTCTCCCTCAGACAGGGAGACAGTATTGCAAGCCATTCACAGGCTGTATTCCCAGCAGGTGATAATCAAGGTACCCCTCCTGCAACAGGGAAAGGGGTACTATTCCACACTATTTGTGGTACCGAAGCCGGACGGCTCGGTGAGACCATTTTTAAATCTAAAATCCTTGAACACTTACATACAAAGGTTCAAATTCAAGATGGAGTCACTAAGAGCAGTGATTGCAAACCTGGAAGAAGGGGACTATATGGTCTCTCTGGACATCAAAGATGCTTACCTACATGTCCCAATTTACCCTTCTCCAAGGGTACCTCAGGTTTGTGGTACAGAACTGTCACTATCAGTTTCAGACGCTGCCGATTGGATTGTCCACGGCACCCCGGGTCTTTACCAAGGTAATGGCCGAAATGATGATACTCCTTCGAAAGAAGGGAGTTTTAGTTATCCCTTACTTGGACAATCTCCTGATAAGGGCAAGATCCAGGGAACAGTTGGAAGTCGGGGTAGCACTATCTCAGATAGTGCTGCGGCAGCACGGTTGGATTCTCAATATTCCAAAATCGCAGCTGATCCCGACGACACGCCTTCTATTCCTAGGGATGATCCTGGACACAATCCGGAAAAGGGTGTTTTCTCCCGGAGGAGAAAGCCAGGGAGTTATCCGAACTAGTCAGAAACCTCCTAAAACCAGGCCAAGTGTCAGTGCATCAGTGCACAAGGGTCCTGGGAAAAATGGTGGCTTCTTACGAAGCAATTCCATTCGGTAGATTCCACGCAAGAACTTTCCAGTGGGACCTGCTGGACAAATGGTCCGGATCGCATCTTCAGATGCATCAGCGGATAACCCTGTCACCAAAGACAAGGGTGTCTCCCCTGTGGTGGTTGCAGAGTGCTCATCTTCTAGAGGGCCGCAGATTCGGCATTCAGGACTGGGTCCTGGTGACCACGGATGCCAGCCTGAGAGGCTGGGGAGCAGTCACACAGGGAAAAAATTTCCAGGGCTTGTGGTCAAGCCTGGAGACATCACTTCACATAAATATTTTGGAGCTAAGGGCCATTTACAATGCCCTAAGCCAAGCAAGACCTCTGCTTCAAGGTCAGCCGGTGCTGATCCAGTCGGACAATATCACGGCAGTCGCCCACGTAAACAGACAGGGCGGCACAAGAAGCAGGAGGGCAATGGCAGAAGCTGCAAGGATTTTTCGCTGGACGGAAAATCATGTGATAGCACTGTCAGCAGTGTTCATTCCGGGAGTGGACAACTGGGAAGCAGACTTCCTCAGCAGGCACGACCTCCACCCGGGAGAGTGGGGACTTCACCCAGAAGTCTTCCACATGATTGTAAACCATTGGGAAAAACCAAAGGTGGACATGATGGCGTCCCGCCAAAACAAAAAATTGGACAGGTATTGCACCAGGTCAAGGGACCCTCAGGCAATAGCTGTGGACGCTCTGGTAACACCGTGGGTGTACCAGTCAGTGTATGTGTTCCCTCCTCTTCCTCTCATACCAAAAGTACTGAGAATTATAAGACGGAGGGGAGTAAGAACTATACTCGTGGCTCCGGATTGGCCAAGAAGGACTTGGTACCCGGAACTTCAAGAGATGCTCACGGAGGACCCGTGGCCTCTACCTCTAAGGGGACCTGCTCCAGCAAGGACCCTGTCTATTCCAAGACTTACCGCGGCTGCGTTTGACGGCAGGGCGGTTGAACGCCGGATCCTGAAGGAAAAAGGCATTCCGGATGAAGTCATCCCTACCCTGGTCAAGCCAGGAAGGATGTAACCGCAAAGCATTATCACCGCATTTGGCGAAAATATGTTGCGTGGTGCGAGGCCAGTAAGGCCCCGATGGAGGAATTTCAACTAGGTCGATTCCTGCATTTCCTGTAAACAGGAGTGTCTATGGGCCTAAAATTGGGGTCCATTAAGGTTCAAATTTCGGCCCTGTCAATTTTCTTCCAGAAAGAACTAGCTTCACTACCTGAAGTTCAGACGTTTGTAAAAGGGGTACTGCATATACAGCCTCCTTTTGTGCCCCCAGTGGCACTTTGGGATCTCAATGTAGTTTTGGGGTTCCTAAAGTTACATTGGTTTGAACCACTTGAATCTGTGGAGTTAAAATATCTCACATGGAAAGTGGTCATGTTGTTGGCCCTGGCCTCGGCCAGGCACGTGTCAGAATTGGGGGCTTTATCCTGTAAAAGCCCTTATCTGATCTTCCATTCAGACAGGGCAGAATTGAGGACTCGTCCTTAATTTCTCCCTAAGGTGGTTTCAGCATTTCACTTGAACCAGCCTATTGTGGTGCCTGCGGCTACTAGGGACTTGGAGGACTCCAAGTTGCTGGACGTAGTCAGGGCCCTGAAAATATATGTTTCCAGGACGGCTGGAGTCAGGAAATCTGACTCGCTGTTTATCCTGTATGCACCCAACAAGCTGGGTGCTCCTGCTTCTAAGCAGACTATTGCTCGTTGGATTTGTAGTACAATTCAGCTTGCACATTCTGTGGCAGGCCTGCCACAGCCAAAATCTGTAAAAGCCCATTCCACAAGGAAGGTGGGCTCATCTTGGGCGGCTGCCCGAGGGGTCTCGGCTTTACAACTTTGCCGAGCAGCTACTTGGTCAGGGGCAAACACGTTTGCTAAATTCTACAAATTTGATACCCTGGCTGAGGAGGACCTGGAGTTCTCTCATTCGGTGCTGCAGAGTCATCCGCACTCTCCCGCCCGTTTGGGAGCTTTGGTATAATCCCCATGGTCCTTACGGAGTTCCCAGCATCCACTAGGACGTCAGAGAAAATAAGAATTTACTTACCGATAATTCTATTTCTCATAGTCCGTAGTGGATGCTGGGCGCCCATCCCAAGTGCGGATTGTCTGCAATACTTGTACATAGTTATTGTTACAAAAATCGGGTTATTATTGTTGTGAGCCATCTTTCAGAGGCTCCTCTGTTATCATGCTGTTAACTGGGTTCAGATCACAGGTTGTACGGTGTGATTGGTGTGGCTGGTATGAGTCTTACCCGGGATTCAAAATCCTTCCTTATTGTGTACGCTCGTCCGGGCACAGTATCCTAACTGAGGCTTGGAGGAGGGTCATAGGGGGAGGAGCCAGTGCACACCAGGTAGTCCTAAAGCTTTTACTTTTGTGCCCAGTCTCCTGCGGAGCCGCTATTCCCCATGGTCCTTACGGAGTTCCCAGCATCCTCTACGGACTATGAGAAATAGAATTATCGGTAAGTAAATTCTTATTTTTTACCCCAGGTAGCTTCTCAACCTAAGAAGATGCCGTATTATCAGGCGCAGTCCTTTCGGCCCCATAAGGGCAAGCGGGCAAAAGGCGCCTCATTTATGCCCCGTGGCAGAGGGAGAGGAAAAAGGCTGCAACGAACAGCCAGTTCCCAGGAACAAAAGCCCTCCCCCGCCTCCGCAAAGTCCTCAGCATGACGCTGGGGCTTTACAAGCAGACACGGTGGGGGCCCGTCTCAAGAAGTTCAGTGCGCAGTGGGCTCACTCGCAAGTGGACCCCTGGATCCTTCAAGTGGTATCTCAGGGGTACAAATTGGAATTCGAGACGTCTCCCCCTCGCCGTTTTCTAAAGTCTGCTTTACCGACGTCTCCCTCAGACAGGGAGGCAGTATTGGATGCCATTCACAAGCTGTATTCCCAGCAGGTGATAATCAAGGTACCCCTCCTACAACAGGGAAAGGGGTACTATTCCACACTATTTGTGGTACCGAAGCCGGACGGCTCGGTGAGACCAATTTTAAACCTAAAATCCTTGAACACTTACATACAAAGGTTCAAATTCAAGATGGAGTCACTCAGAGCAGTGATTGCAAACCTGGAAGACGGGGACTATATGGTGTCTCTGGACATCAAAGATGCTTACCTACATGTCCCAATTTGCCCTTCTCACCAAGGGTACCTCAGGTTTGTGGTACAGAACTGTCACTATCAGTTTCAGACGCTGCCGTTTGGATTGTCCACGGCACCCCGGGTCTTTACCAAGGTAATGGCCGAAATGATGATACTCCTTCGAAAAAAGGGAGTTTTAGTTATCCCTTACTTGGACGATCTCCTGATAATGGCAAGATCCAGGGAACAGTTGGAAGTCGGGGTAGCACTATCTCAGATAGTGCTGCGCCAGCACGGTTGGATTCTCAATATTCCAAAATCTCAGCTGATCCCGACTACCCGACTCCTATTCCTAGGGATGATCCTGGACACAGTCCAGAAAAAGGTGTTTCTCCTGGAGGAGAAAGCCAGGGAGTTATCCGAACTAGTCAGAAATCTCCTAAAACCAGGCCAAGTCTCAGTGCATCAATGCACAAGGGTCCTGGGAAAGATGGTGGTTTCTTACGAAGCAATTCCATTCGGCAGATTCCACGCAAGAACCTTCCAGTGGGATCTGCTAGACAAATGGTCCGGGTCGCATCTTCAGATGCATCAGCGGATAATCTTGTCACCAAGGACAAGGGTGTCTCTCCTGTGGTGGTTGCAGAGTGCTCATCTTCTAGAGGGCCGCAGATTCGGCATTCAGGACTGGGTCCTGGTGACCACGGATGCCAGCCTGAGAGGCTGGGGAGCAGTCACACAGGGACGAAATTTCCAGGGCTTGTGGTCAAGCCCGGAGACATCACTCCACATAAATATCCTGGAGCTAAGGGCCATCTACAATGCTCTAAGCCTAGCAAGACCTCTGCTTCAAGGTTAGCCGGTGCTGATCCAGTCAGACAACATCACGGCAGTCGCCCACGTAAACAGACAGGGCGGCACAAGAAGCAGGAGGGCAATGACAGAAGTTGCAAGGATTCTTCGCTGGGCGGAAAATCATGTGATAGCACTGTCAGCAGTGTTCATTCCGGGAGTGGACAACTGGGAAGCAGACTTCCTCAGCAGACACAACCTCCATCCGGGGGAGTGGGGACTTCACCCAGAAGTCTTCCACATGATTGTGAACCGTTGGGAAAAACCAAAGGTGGACATGATGGCGTCCCGCCTCAACAAAAAACTGGACAGGTATTGCGCCAGGTCAAGGGACCCTCAGGCAATAGCTGTGGATGCTCTGGTAACACCGTGGGTGTACCAGTCAGTGTATGTGTTCCCTCCTCTGCCTCTCATACCCAAGGTACTGAGGATCATAAGAAGGAGAGGAGTAAGGACTATACTCGTGGCTCCGGATTGGCCAAGAAGGACTTGGTACACGGAACTTCAAGAGATGCTCACAGAGGACCCGTGGCCTCTACCTCTAAGAAAGGACCTGCTTCAGCAGGGACCCTGTCTGTTCCAAGACTTACCGCGGCTGCGTTTGACGGCATGGCGGTTGAACGCCGGATCCTGAAGGAAAAAGGCATTCCGGATGAAGTCATCCCTACCCTGATCAAAGCCAGGAAGGATGTGACCGTGCAACATTATCACCGGATTTGGCGTAAATATGTTGCGTGGTGCGAGGCCAGGAAGGCCCCTACAGAGGAATTTCAACTGGGTCGTTTCCTACATTTCCTGCAAACAGGACTGTCTATGGGCCTAAAATTAGGGTCCATTAAGGTTCAAATTTTGGCCCTGTCGATTTTCTTCCAGAAAGAACTGGCTTCAGTTCCTGAAGTTCAGACGTTTGTCAAGGGGGTACTGCATATACAGCCTCCTTTTGTGCCTCCAGTGGCACCTTGGGATCTCAATGTAGTTTTGGGGTTCCTAAAATCACATTGGTTTGAACCACTCTCCACTGTGGACTTAAAATATCTCACTTGGAAAGTGGTAATGTTGTTAGCCCTGGCTTCAGCCAGGCGTGTCTCAGAATTGGCGGCTTTATCCTGTAAAAGCCCTTACCTAATTTTTCATACGGACAGGGCAGAATTGAGGACTCGTCCTCAATTTCTCCCTAAGGTGGTTTCAGCATTTCACTTGAACCAGCCTATTGTGGTGCCTGCGGCTACTAGAGACTTGGAGGACTCCAAGTTGCTGGACGTAGTCAGGGCCCTGAAAATATATGTTTCCAGGACGGCTGGAGTCAGGAAATCTGACTCGCTGTTTATCCTGTATGCACCCAATAAGCTGGGTGCTCCTGCTTCTAAGCAGACTATTGCTCGTTGGATTTGTAGTACAATTCAGCTTGCACATTCTGTGGCAGGCCTGCCATAGCCTAAATCTGTAAAAGCCCATTCCACAAGGAAGGTGGGCTCATCTTGGGCGGCTGCCCGAGGGGTCTCGGCTTTACAACTTTGCCGAGCAGCTACTTGGTCAGGGGCAAACACGTTTGCTAAATTCTACAAATTTGATACCCTGGCTGAGGAGGACCTGGAGTTCTCTCATTCGGTGCTGCAGAGTCATCCGCACTCTCCCGCCCGTTTGGGAGCTTTGGTATAATCCCCATGGTCCTTACGGAGTTCCCAGCATCCACTAGGACGTCAGAGAAAATAAGAATTTACTTACCGATAATTCTATTTCTCATAGTCCGTAGTGGATGCTGGGCGCCCATCCCAAGTGCGGATTGTCTGCAATACTTGTACATAGTTATTGTTACAAAAATCGGGTTATTATTGTTGTGAGCCATCTTTCAGAGGCTCCTCTGTTATCATGCTGTTAACTGGGTTCAGATCACAGGTTGTACGGTGTGATTGGTGTGGCTGGTATGAGTCTTACCCGGGATTCAAAATCCTTCCTTATTGTGTACGCTCGTCCGGGCACAGTATCCTAACTGAGGCTTGGAGGAGGGTCATAGGGGGAGGAGCCAGTGCACACCAGGTAGTCCTAAAGCTTTTACTTTTGTGCCCAGTCTCCTGCGGAGCCGCTATTCCCCATGGTCCTTACGGAGTTCCCAGCATCCACTACGGACTATGAGAAATAGAATTATCGGTAAGTAAATTCTTATTTTTTCAACTCTCAATTTTTGCACCGCTCACACATCTATTCAAATTGGCAAGTGATGAACTCTTTCCTAATCGGAATTTAATATATATTCTGAGGACACCTATATGCACGATTGTGCCAAAGTATTCTTGTGTTTCCTACATCTGGGCAAGTAATTAAACACAACTAAAAGCTATCAGAGAATTATCTCTTAAATACTTAGGTATTGCGACTGCCTTCTGAGTACATTTAATTAGTTTTTAATATTGTTCTAATTAGAGGTTTCCGGAACCTCAGTTTTACATGAATACTGCATTGTGGTCTTGTTTATTTTTATGTGTTATATGTTGTTAATTTATGTAATAAACTGGTTTATTTTTATCATTGTGTCCATCAATTGGTATTGAGCGCCCACCTGGTAATTTTCCTTAATTGTTTTGTTCTTGAGGAGGCCGGCTACCTCCTTACCAGGTGGCAGCTAATCCCAGGGTGCACACACACACAGGTCTGCCAGCGCCACCATTACCTCTATTCTTTTTTCTGCAAAGTAAGAATGTTTTAAAAAATGGAAGTGTTAATAGATTCTTTTTATCAATTAATAAAATGCAAAGTGAGTGAGCAGAAGAGAAATCTAAATCAAACCAATATTTCAATATCTAAATCAAATCACCCTTTGCCTTCAAAACAGCACACATTTTTTGAAGGAACTCGGGAGGGAGTTCCTTCAAAAACTGTGTGCAAGTGTACATAGAAGAATTTATGTGGTTTTGAAGGCAAAAGGTAAATTGATTTAGATATTGAAATATTGATTTTTCAACACCTGCCTAAAACTTTTGCTGGTTCTACAGTATCATTGACTATCACATAACAAATGTCAGTATTTTAATATTATTGAAAATATTTCTTTGTGAGTTTATTGAACTTGAAGATGTAACGTACCTCATTCTAGGCGCTTGTTATATAATTTTATATAATTTAACTTATATACTTGATCAGGGGCTTAGCCAGAACTTTGTGGGCTCCATAGCAACATTTTGAAGGGACCCCCGTCCCAGTGCTTCTAGAGAGACACTTCCCTGCCGCAGTTGTTAATTTTATGCCCTATAATAGTGCCCTAGTTCAATTTCTGAACCATAGTAGAGCCTTATTTAATGTTATGCCCCATAGTAGTGCCCTAGTTTATTTTATGAATTGTAGTAGTGCTTAAGTTTACCCGATGTCACATTTCAGAGCTGCCAGTAGACATTATGCCGCACAATACCCCCAATCACATTATGATATACAGTGCTCCCCGATCATATTGTGCCCTATTACAGTGCCCCGGTTCATATTATATAACACTAAAATACCCTCCAGTTCATTTTATACCACACTACAATGAGCAGGTCCAGGGGCATACCTTCATATATTGCAGTCCCCAATCAAAAAGTTTGAAAGGACCCCTTACGTACCACCCAAAGGCAAAAAATGTATATAACACATGTAACTTTGACATGGAAGGTGGGCCCCTCTCAGCTCTGGGCCCCATGGCAGCTGCACTTCCTGCACCTATGGTAGCTACGCCCTTGTACTCGATCCTTATACTTGTTTTTCTCTGTGCGGAACTTTAGGGATTATTTGGTGCCAGGTACTGCAAGACAACTGTGATGAAGCAGAGCAGCAACTTGATTTCCTCCGTGAAGTTCAGCAGTCACTTGGGAGATCAAAGGTAAATCCTTGTACGCTGAGTTGCCCTGACATACACAGAGCATATTTTAGTCCAGAGCCTCTAGAAGCGCAGAGGATGCATATTATCATACCAATCTGAATTGCATACTCTATTGTATGCCAGTGGAAGTGAAGTGTGGTGAGAAGGTTGATCAATTGTCATTGCCCATTGGGAATAACATTAGGATCTGGGTGAAAATGTGGACATTCCTGTTAGAGACACAATGGACACAAATAAGCCAAACTGCTGATTCCATGGAAGTGTATTCTGGCATCTGTTGGACTGACAGCTATGTAGGAACTGATTACTCTTGGTCAGAAGCTTATGTTACAGCCCTGTCTATTATGGTAGAAGTTATCTATAGTAGAGGTTTCTGTATCACTCTTAAAAAAAGCAATCCCACATAGAAAGTTCTTTATTGTTAAAATCTGTATCTATTGAGCCTGCAACTGAGCTTCAAATCATTATATCCGTTTCAAAATCTTTCTGGAGGGCAGACAACTATGGTTACCAGTTGCATACACAGACTCTGACTCTCGGCATGTACTGTATGTCACCAATGGGCAGATGTATTAAGCCTGGAGAAGTGATAAAGCAGTGATAAGTGCAAGGTGATAACGCACCAGCCAATCAGCTCCTAACTGTACATTTACATATTGGAGCTGATTGGCTGGTGCGTTATCACTAGGGAGGCCAATCCCAGGACCGGCGGGATCCCGGGATTTAGGGCCAAAAACGGCCGGGATTCAATCCCGGAATTGGAAGCTCCAATCCCAGGGATTGAGAGATCAGCGTTGAGCATCCTCAGGACTCTCAAACGCTGCCTGGCTACCGCCTCCCGGCACCCCAGCACAGCGTGAGAGGTCACGTTGCGCCGTCACGCGCCGCGGGGAGCCGTCGGGAGAAAGCAGATGAAGTGTCCCGCCCGCCCCAGTGTATGGTGAGTTATGTGTGTGGGGTGGGGCGGGGCGAGGTGGGCGGCCACACAGGGAAACGCCAATCCCCGGGATCCCGAGAATCCCACCCGCCCCGGTGTTTTGTGAGTTATGTGTGCGGGGCGGGACGAGGGGGGCGGCCACACAGGGAAACGCCAATCCCGGGGATCCAGGGATTGCCCATTTTTCAATCCCGATACCCAGGATTGAAAAAGTGGCCCGGGATTGGCCTCCCTAGTTATCACCTTGAACTTATCACTGCTTTATCACTTCTCCAGGCTTAATACATCTGCCCCCTTGCCTCCTGTAGCCCCACCTGCACCTGAATCCTGCCACTTTTGATAAACAGTAGTTGGAAGTCTTAACTACTACCTAAAGCTCAACTTGTCCATAATGGAGTCACGCTGCGTTAGTGTTATCCTTGACTGTTCCCTCAGCTTCACTGCACCCATCCATTCAACCCCTGTTGCCTCCTCTTCCTAAATGTAAAAAAAAACCCTTATCCATTATTTCTCCTACGTCCTAGAGGATGCTGGGGACACTTCAAGAACCATGGGGTATAGACGGGATCCGCAGGAGACATGGGCACTTTAAGACTTTGAATGGGTGTGAACTGGCTCCTCCCTCTATGCCCCTCCTCCAGACACCAGTTTAGAATCTGTGCCCAGTGAGACTGGATGCACACTGAGGAGCTCTCCTGAGTTTCTCTGAAAAAGACTTTTGTTAGGTGTATTATTTTCAGGGAGACCTGCTGGCAACAGACTCCCTGCATCGTGGGACTGAGGGGAGAGAAGCAGACCTCCTTCTGTGAGTTTCAAGGCCCTGCTTCTTTGGTTACAGGACACCATTAGCTCCTGAGGGTCTTAACGCTAGGTACGCCTAGATGCTCGTTCCCAGAGCCGCGCTGTCACCCCCCCCTTACAGAGACAGAAGACAGGTGAGTAGAAGAAGATCAGAAGACTTCAGTGACAGCTTTGAGGTACCGCACAGCGGCCGCGCTGCGTGCCATGCTCCCACACACAGCGGCACTGCAGGGTGCGGGGGGGGGGGGGGGGGTACCCTGGGCAGCATTAAAAACCTCATATAAGACACTAAATCCGAACCCCCGCCAGTATAAATATTTTAAAAAATAGCGGGGCTGAAGCGTGCCATTAAGGGGGCGGGGCATAGCCTTCACAGCTCTCATCAGCGCCATTTTCTCTTCACAGAGCTGCAGAGACGCTGGTCCTTCCTCTACACTGCTGTATCAAGTAACAGGGTGCAAAGCAGGGGGGGGGGGGGGCACAGTTATTTTGGTGCTATATATGTATTTATAAAAGCGCTAACAGGTCTGAGGCTTTGTATAAGGGTTTTCAGAACCAGGATAAGCGCTGGGTTGTGAGCTGGCAAACTCCCTCTGTATTTCTCTGACAGGCTTTACTGTGGGTCTTTCCCCTATATGCCCAGTGTGTTTGTGGGTGTCGGTACACATCTGTGGGCATGTCTGAGGCTGAGTGCTCTTCTCAGGAGGAGGCTAGATTAGGGACAGAAACGGCTGTGGGTGTGACCATGTCAGCACCGCCGACTCCTGATTGGGTAAATGTTTTGAGTGCTTTGAATGCAAATGTGGCTCTATTAAATAAGAGATTGGATAAATCCGAGTCTCAGAACCAGGCATGGAAAAAATCCGTGAAGGATGTTTTGTCACAGGTCCAGACCCCCTCGGGGTCACAAAAGTGTTCATTTACCCAGATAGCAGATACAGATACTGACACGGACTCTGACTCCAGTGTCAACTATAGTGATGCCAGATTAAATCCTAAACTGGCTAAGAACATTCAGTACATGATTGTGGCGATAAAAGACGTGTTACATATCACGGAGGACCCTGCTGTTCCTGATACTAGGGTCTGTATGTTTAAAGGAAAGAAACCAGAGGTAACGTTTCCTCCCTCTCATGAACTAAACTCGCTTTTTGAAAAGATTTGGGAAAATCCTGACAAGAAGTTTCAGATTCCCAAGAGAATTCCGGTGGCATATCCGTTCCCCTCTGGGGATAGGGAAAAGTGGGAGTCACCCCCCCCCCCCCCCCCCCCTGTAGACAAGGCTCTCTCACGACTGTCCAAAAAGGTGGCGCTACCGTCTCCTGACACGGCAGCCCTAAAGGAACCTGTGGATCGTAAGCAGGAAAATCCATTGAAATCCATTTATGTCACTACAGGTGCCATAAATGGATTTTATGTCACCTGTAGTGACATAAATGGATACTACAGGTACGCTGCTCAGAACTGCCGTTGCTTCGGCGTGGGTGAGTAGCGCTATTGAAAAGTGGGCAGATAACTTGTCATCTGAGATAGATACCCTGGATAGGGATAGCATTCTTTTGACACTGGGTTATATCAAGGACGCTGCAGCCTACCTAAAGGAAGCTGCGGGAGACATTGGCCTTTCTCTGACGTCCTAAGTGGATGCTGGGGACTCCGTAAGGACCATGGGGAATAGCGGCTCCGCAGGAGACAGGGCACAAAAGTAAAAGCTTTAGGATCAGGTGGTGTGCACTGGCTCCTCCCCCTATGACCCTCCTCCAAGCCTCAGTTAGGTTTTTGTGCCCGGCCGAGAAGGGTGCAATCTAGGTGGCTCTCCTAAAGAGCTGCTTAGAGTAAAAGTTTTGTTAGGTTTTTTATTTTCAGTGAGTCCTGCTGGCAACAGGCTCACTGCAACGAGGGACTTAGGGGAGAAGAAGTGAACTCACCTGCGTGCAGGATGGATTGGCTTCTTAGGCTACTGGACACTAGCTCCAGAGGGACGATCACAGGTACAGCCTGGATGGGTCACCGGAGCCGCGCCGCCGACCCCCTTGCAGATGCCGAAGAGAGAAGAGGTCCAGTCTTCATGAGGTAGCGCACAGCACTGCAGCTGTGCGCCATTGCTCTCAGCACACTTCACACCAACGGTCACTGAGGGTGCAGGGCGCTGGGGGGGGCGCCCTGGGCAGCAATGAAAGTACCTATGCTGGCTAAAAATACATCACATATAGCCTCTGGGGCTATATGGATGTATTTAACCCCTGCCAGGTTGTCAGAAAAACGGGAGAAGAAGCCCGCCGAAAAGGGGGCGGGGCCTATTCTCCTCAGCACACAGCGCCATTTTCCTACACAGCTCCGCTGCTAGGAAGGCTCACAGGCTCTCCCCTGCACTGCACTACAGAAACAGGGTTAAAACAGAGAGGGGGGGCATTTTATGTGGCGATATTATTATATATTAAGATGCTATAAGGGAAAACACTTATATAAGGTTGTCCCTGTATAATTATAGCGTTTTGGTGTGTGCTGGCAAACTCTCCCTCTGTCTCCCCAAAGGGCTAGTGGGGTCCTGTCCTCTATCAGAGCATTCCCTGTGTGTGTGCTGTGTGTCGGTACGTATGTGTCGACATGTATGAGGACGATGTTGGTGAGGAGGCGGAGCAATTGCCTGTAATGGTGATGTCACTCTCTAGGGAGTCGACACCGGAATGGATGGCTTATTTAGGGAATTACGTGATAATGTCAACACGCTGCAAGGTCGGTTGACGACATGAGACGGCCGGCAAACCAATTAGTACCTGTCCAGGCGTCTCAAACACCGTCAGGGGCTTTAAAACGCTCATTACCTCAGTCGGTCGACACAGACACAGACACGGACACTGACTCCAGTGTCGACGGTGAAGAAACAAACGTATTTTCCATTAGGGCCACACGTTACATGTTAAGGGCAATGAAGGAGGTGTTACATATTTCTGATACTACAAGTACCACAAAAAAGGGTATTATGTGGGGTGTGAAAAAACTACCTGTAGTTTTTCCTGAATCAGATAAATTAAATGAAGTGTGTGATGATGCGTGGGTTTCCCCCGATAGAAAATTATTGGCGTTATACCCTTTCCCGCCAGAAGTTAGGGCGCGTTGGGAAACACCCCCTAGGGTGGATAAGGCGCTCACACGCTTATCAAAACAAGTGGCGTTACCGTCTCCAGATACGGCCGCCCTCAAGGAGCCAGCTGATAGGAGGCTGGAAAATATCCAAAAAGGATATACACACATACTGGTGTTATACTGCGACCAGCGATCGCCTCAGCCTGGATGTGCAGCGCTGGGGTGGCTTGGTCAGATTCCCTGACTGAAAATATTGATACCCTTGACAGGGACAGTATTTTATTGACTATAGAGCATTTAAAGGATGCATTTCTATATATGCGAGATGCACAGAGGGATATTTGCACTCTGGCATCAAGAGTAAGTGCGATGTCCATGTCTGCCAGAAGATGTTTATGGACACGACAGTGGTCAGGTGATGCAGATTCCAAACGGCACATGGAAGTATTGCCGTATAAAGGGGAGGAGTTATTTGGGGTCGGTCCATCGGACCTGGTGGCCACGGCAACAGCTGGAAAATCCACCTTTTTTACCCCAAGTCACATCTCAGCAGAAAAAGACACCGTCTTTTCAGCCTCAGTCCTTTCGTCCCCATAAGGGCAAGCGGGCAAAGGCCAGTCATATCTGCCCAGGGGTAGAGGAAAGGGAAGAAGACTGCAGCAGGCAGCCCCTTCCCAGGAACAGAAGCCCTCCACCGCTTCTGCCAAGTCCTCAGCATGACGCTGGGGCCGTACAAGCGGACTCAGGTGCGGTGGGGGGTCGTCTCAAGAGTTTCAGCACGCAGTGGGCTCACTCGCAAGTGGACCCCTGGATCCTACAAGTAGTATCCCAGGGGTACAGATTGGAAATTCGAGACGTCTCCCCCTCGCAGGTTCCTGAAGTCTGCTTTACCAACGTCTCCCTCCGACAGGGAGGCAGTATTGGAAACAATTCACAAGCTGTATTCCCAGCAGGTGATAATCAAAGTACCCCTCCTACAACAAGGAAAGGGGTATTATTCCACACTATTTGTGGTACTGAAGCTAGACGGCTCGGTGAGACCTATTCTAAATCTGAAATCTTTGAACACTTACATACAAAGGTTCAAATCAAGATGGAGTCACTCAGAGCAGTGATAGCGAACCAGGAAGAAGGGGACTATATGGTGTCCCTGGACATCAAGGATGCTTACCTCCATGTCCCAATTTGCCCTTCTCACCAAGGGTACCTCAGGTTCGTGGTACAGAACTGTCACTATCAGTTTCAGACGCTGCCGTTTGGATTGTCCACGGCACCCCGGGTCTTTACCAAGGTAATGGCCGAAATGATGATTCAAAGAAAAGGCGTCTTAATTATCCCTTACTTGGACGATCTCCTGATAAGGGCAAGGTCCAGAGAACAGTTGGAGGTCGGAGTAGCACTATCTCAAGTAGTTCTACAACAGCACGAGTGGATTCTAAATATTCCAAAATCGCAGCTGATTCCGACGACACGTCTGCTGTTCCTAGGGATGATTCTGGACACAGTCCAGAAAAAGGTGTTTCTCCCGGAGGAGAAAGCCAGGGAGTTATCCGAGCTAGTCAGAAACCTCCTAAAACCAGGCCAAGTGTCAGTGCATCAATGCACAAGAGTCCTGGGAAAAATGGTGGCTTCTTACGAAGCGATTCCATTCGGCAGATTTCACGCAAGAATTTTTCAGTGGGATCTGCTGGACGAATGGTCCGGATCGCATCTTCAGATGCATCAGCGGATAATCCTGTCTCCAAGGACAAGGGTGTCTCTTCTGTGGTGGCTGCAGAGTGCTCATCTACTAGAGGGCAGCAGATTCGGCATTCAGGACTGGGTCCTGGTGACCACGGATGCCAGCCTGAGAGGCTGGGGAGCAGTCACACAGGGAAGAAATTTCCAAGGAGTGTGGTCAAGTCTGGAGACTTCTCTCCACATAAATATACTGGAGCTAAGGGCAATTTACAATGCTCTGAGCCTAGGAAGACCTCTGCTTCAAAGTCAACCGGTGCTGATCCAGTCGGACAACATCACGGCAGTCGCCCACGTAAACAGACAGGGCGGCACAAGAAGCAGGAGGGAAATGGCAGCAAGGATTCTTCGCGGGGCGAAAAATCATGTGATAACACTGTCAGCGGTGTTCATTCCGGGAGTGGACAACTGGGAAGCAGACTTCCTCAGCAGGCACGACCTCCACCCGGGAGAGTGGGGACTTCATCTGGAAGTTTTCCACATGATTGTGAACCGTTGGGAAAGACCAAAGGTGGACATGATGGCGTCCCGTCTGAACAAAAAAACTGGACAGGTATTGCGCCAGGTCAAGAGAACCTTAGGCAATAGCTGGGACGCTCTGGTAACACCGTGGGTGTACCAGTCGGTGTATGTGTTCCCTCCTCTGCCTCTCATACCCAAGGTACTGAGAATTATAAGACGGAGAGGAGTAAGAACTATACTCGTGGCTCCGGATTGGCCAAGAAGGACGTGGTACCCGGAACTTCAAGAGATACTAAGAAGGGACTTGCTTCAGCAAGGATCATGTCTGTTCCAAGACTTACCGCGGCTGCGTTTGACGGCATGGCGGTTGAACGCCGGATCCTAAGGGAAAAAGGCATTCCGGAAGAGGTCATCCCTACCCTGGTCAGAGCCAGGAAGGAGGTGACCGCACAACATTATCACCGCATTTGGCGAAAATATGTTGCATGGTGTGAGGCCAAGAAGGCCCCCACGGAGGAATTTCAACTCGGTCGATTCCTGCATTTCCTACAAACAGGAGTGTCTATGGGCCTCAAATTGGGGTCCATTAAGGTTCAAATTTCGGCCCTGTCGATTTTCTTCCAGAAAGAATTGGCTTCAGTTCCTGAAGTCCAGAAGTTTGTCAAGGGAGTACTGCATATACAACCCCCTTTTGTGCCTCCAGTGGCACTGTGGGATCTCAACGTAGTTCTGGGATTCCTCAAATCACATTGGTTTAAACCGCTCAAATCTGTGGATTTGAAATATCTCACATGGAAAGTGACCATGCTGTTGGCCCTGGCCTCGGCCAGGCGAGTGTCAGAATTGGCGGCTTTGTCTCACAAAAGCCCATATCTGATTGTCCATTCGGACAGGGCAGAGCTGCGGACTCGTCCCCAGTTTCTCCCTAAGGTGGTGTCAGCGTTTCAACTGAACCAGCTTATTGTGGTACCTGCGGCTACTAGGGACTTGGAGGACTCCAAGTTGCTAGATGTTGTCAGGGCCCTGAAAATATAGGTTTCCAGGACGGCTGGAGTCAGGAAAACTGACTTGCTGTTATCCTGTATGCACCCAACAAACTGGGTGCTCTTGCTTCTAAGCAGACGATTGCTAGTTGGATGTGTAGTACAATTCAGCTTGCACATTCTGTGGCAGGCCTGCCACAGCCAAAATATGTAAATGCCCATTCCACAAGGAAGGTGGGCTCATCTTGGGCGGCTGCCCGAGGGGTCTCGGCTTTACAACTTTGCCGAGCTGCTACTTGGTCAGGGGCAAACACGTTTGCAAAATTCTACAAATTTGATACCCTGGCTGAGGAGGACCTGGAGTTCTCTCATTCGGTGCTGCAGAGTCATCCGCACTCTCCCGCCCGTTTGGGAGCTTTGGTATAATCCCCATGGTCCTTACGGAGTCCCCAGCATCCACTTAGGACGTCAGAGAAAATAAGAATTTACTTACCGATAATTCTATTTCTCGTAGTCCGTAGTGGATGCTGGGCGCCCATCCCAAGTGCGGATTGTCTGCAATACTGGTACATAGTTATTGTTACAAAAATCGGGTTATTATTGTTGTGAGCCATCTTTTCAGAGGCTCCGCTGTTATCATGCTGTTAACTGGGTTCAGATCACAGGTTGTACAGTGTGATTGGTGTGGCTGGTATGAGTCTTACCCGGGATTCAAAATCCTTCCTTATTGTGTACGCTCGTCCGGGCACAGTATCCTAACTGAGGCTTGGAGGAGGGTCATAGGGGGAGGAGCCAGTGCACACCACCTGATCCTAAAGCTTTTACTTTTGTGCCCTGTCTCCTGCGGAGCCGCTATTCCCCATGGTCCTTACGGAGTCCCCAGCATCCACTACGGA
Source organism: Pseudophryne corroboree (assembly GCF_028390025.1). NCBI lineage: Eukaryota > Metazoa > Chordata > Amphibia > Anura > Myobatrachidae > Pseudophryne > Pseudophryne corroboree. The sequence goes on along the minus strand of NC_086448.1, from coordinate 154,509,577 downwards.
CTACGAGAAATAGAATTATCGGTAAGTAAATTCTTATTTTTAGGATCAAGGGCCAATGCCATGTCAGTCTCAGCTAGAAGAGCATTGTGGATTCATCAATGGAATGCTGATGCTGACTCTAAGAAGGCTATGGAATCTCTGCCATATAAAGGTGGTGTCTTGTTTGGTGACGGCCTCGCTGACCTGGTATCTACGGCTACCGCGGGTAAGTCATAATTTTTACCTTATGTTCCTGCACAACAAAAGAAAATGCACCACTATCAGATGCAGTCCTTTCGGCCCAATAAATACAAAAAAAGGACGAGGACCTTCCTTCCTTGCTTCTAGAGGAAGAGGAAAGGGAAAAAGGTCACCGGCTGTGGCAGGTTCCCAAGAGCAGAAGTCCTCTCCGGCGTCTGCCAAATCCACCGCATGACGCTGGGACTCCACTGCGGGAGTCCGCACCGGTGGGGGGCACGTCTCCAACTCTTCAGTCAGTTCTGGGTTTGTTCGGCCCTAGACCGATGGGTGTTAGAAATAGTGTACCAAGGGTACAAACTGGAGTTTCAAGACGTTCCCCCTCGGCGATTTTTCAAATCAGCCTTACCAGCTTCTCTTCCGAACAGGGAGGTAGCATGCGATGCGATACAAAAGCTGTGTTAAAATCAAGTCATTGTCAAGGTGCCCCCATCACAACAGGGAAAAGGTTTTTATTCAAGCCTCTTCGTGGTCCTGAAGCCGGACGGCTCGGTCAGACCAATTCTGAACCTAAAATCCCTCAATTTCTATCTGAGAAAATTAAAATTCAAGATGGAATCTCTCCGAGCAGTGATCTCCAGTCTGGAGGAAGGGGATTTTATGGTGTCGGTCGACATAAAGGATGTCTACTTACACGTCCCCATATATCCTCCGCATCAGGCTTACCTGAGGTTTGCGATTCAGGATTGTCATTACCAATTTCAGACGTTGCCGTTTGGTGAAAACCCTCGGAGCCATGGATAGACCAAAGTTATGGCGGAAATGATGGTTTTCCTGCGCAAGCAAGGAGTTACAATTATTCCGTACTTGGACGATCTCCTGATAAAGGCGAGATCCAGGGACCGATTACTACAGAGCATTACGATTTCCCTGACAGTTCTGCAACAACATGGTTGGCTCCTGCATTTGCCAAAGTCACAGTTGAGTCCGACGAAACGACTGTCGTTTTTGGGAATGATTCTGGACACAGAATTACAGAGTTTTTCTTCCAGAAGAAAAGGCTCTGGAAATTCAGGGTCTGGTCAAACAAATTCTGAAGCCAGCGAGAGTGTCAATCCATCAATGCACTCGATTGCTGGGGAAGATGGTGGCGGCCTACGAGGCCATTCAGTTTGGCAGGTTCCATGCCAGAGTGTTTCAGTGGGATCTGTTGGACAAGTAATCCGGGTCCCATCTGCACATGCACCGACAGATAATCCTGTCTTCCAAGACCAGAATCTCACTCCTGTGGTGGCTGCACAGCTCTCACCTCCTAGAGGGACGCAGGTTCGGGATCCAGGACTGGATCCTAGTGACCACGGATGCGAGTCTCCGAGGCTGGGGTGCAGTCACACGGGGAAAATTTCCAGGGAAAATGGTCAAGCCAGGAAGCTTGTCTACACACAAACATTCTGGAATTAAGGGCCATTTACAACGGCCATCTACAGGCGGAACATCTTCTTTGCGATCTGCCCGTCTTAGGCCCTCATTCCGAGTTGTTCGCTCGCAAGCTGCTTTTAGCAGCTTTGCACACGCTAAGCCGCCGCTTACTGGGAGTGAATCTTAGCTTATCAAAATTGCGAACGAAAGATTCGCAATATTGCGAAAAGACTTCTCTGTGCAGTTTCTGAGTAGCTCGAGACTTACTCTGCCAGTGCGATCAGTTCAGTGCTTGTCGTTCCTGGTTTGACGTCACAAACACACCCAGCGTTCGCCCAGACACTCCTCCGTTTCTCCAGCCACTCCCGCGTTTTTCCCAGAAACGGTAGCGTTTTCTCACACACTCCCATAAAACGTCCAGTTTCCGCCCAGAAACACCCACTTCCTATCAATCACATTACGATCACCAGAACGAAGAAAAAACCTTGTAATGCCGTGAGTAAAATACCTAACTGCTTAGCAAATTTACTTGGCGCAGTCGCAGTGCGAACATTGCGCATGCGCAGTTAGCGTAAAATCGCTGCGATGCGAAGAAAATTACCGAGCGAACAACTCGGAATGACCACCTTAATTCAGTCGGACAACATAACAGCAGTGGCGTACATGAACCGCCAGGGCGGAACAAAGAGCAGAGCGCCAATGGCAAAAGCCAAAAAAGTTTTTCGCTGGGCGGAAAGACGTAAGCGCTCTGTCAACGATCTTCATTCCAGGTGTGGACAACTGGGAAGCAGACGTCCTCAGCAGACACGATCTCCATCCAGGAGAGTGGGGTCTTCATCAAGAGGTCTTTGCAGAAGTGACAAGTCGTTGGGGAATTCCTCAAATAGACATGATGGCGTCTCGCATCAACAAGAAACTTCCGAGATATTGTTCCAGGTCGAGGGACCTTCAAGCAATAGCGGTGGACGCCCTAGTGACACCGTGGGTGTTTCAGTCGGTATATGTGTTCCCTCCGATTCCAGTCATTCCAAAAGTGATAAAGATCATAAGAAGAACAAGGGTTCATGCAATCCTCATTGTTCCAGACTGGCCAAGGAGGGCCTGGTATCCAGATCTTCAGGAATTGCTCATAGGAGATCCCTGGCCTCTTCCTCTACGAGAGGATCTGTTACAGCAGGGGCCGTGCGTGTACCAAGACTTACCGCGGCTTTATTTGACGGCTTGGAGGTTGAACGCCGGATCCTAGCCCAAAAGGGTATTCCCAGTGAAGTCATTCCCACACTTCTTCAGGCTAGAAAAGAAGTAACGGCTAAACATTATCACCGTATTTGGAGAAAATATGTGTCTTGGTGTGAATCCAAGAAGGCTCCTACGGAAGAATTTCAGCTGGGCCGTTTTCTCCATTTTCTGCAAACAGGTGTGGATGCAGGCCTAAAGTTAGGCTCAATTAAAGTACAAATTTCGGCCTTGTCAATTTTCTTTCAAAAAGAATTGGCCTCCCTTCCGGAAGTTCAGACTTTCGTGAAAGGCGTGCTGCACATCCAACCTCCCTTTGTGCCCCCGGTGGCACCATGGGATCTTAACGTGGTGTTGCAGTTCCTGCAATCTCATTGGTTTGAACTAGTGATGAGCGGGTTCGGTTCCTCGGGATCCGAACCCCCCCGAACTTCACCTATTTTACACGGTTCCGAGGCAGCCTCGGATCTTCCCGCCTTACTCGGTTAACCCAAGCGCGCCCGAACGTCATCATCCCGCTGTCGGATTCTCGCGAGATTCGTATTCTATATAAGGAGCCGCGCGTCACCGCCATTTTCACTCGTGCTTTGGAGATGATAGCGAGAGGACGTGGCTGCGTTCTCTCAGTTTCTGTGTTCAGTGTGCTGCAAATATCTGTGCTCAGTGTGCTGCAAATATCTGTGCTCAGTGTGCTTGCAAATATCTGTGCTCAGTGTGCTGAAAATATCTACGTTCTCTGCCTGAAAAACGCTCCATATCTGTGCTGCATTGTAGTATATAGTAGGAGGACAGTGCAGAATTTTGCTGTGACCACCAGTATATATATAGCAGTATGGTACAGTAGTCCACTGCTCTACCTCTGTGTCGTCAAGTATACTTAGCTTAGTCACACAGCTACCTCATTGTGCCTATTTTTTTCTTTGCATTATGTGCTGTTTGGGGACTATTTTTTTAATCTGCCATTCTGTCTGACACTGCAGTGCCACTCCTAGATGGGCCAGGTGTTTGTGTCGGCCACTTGGGTCGCTTAACTTAGTCACACAGCTACCTCATTGCACCTCTTTTTTTCTTTGCATCATGTGCTGTTTGGGGACTATTTTTTAAATCTGCCATCCTGTCTGACACTGCAGTGCCACTCCTAGATGGGCCAGGTGTTTGTGTCGGCCACTTGGGTCGCTTAGCTTAGTCATCCAGCGACCTCGGTGCCAATTTTAGGACTAAAAATAATATTGTGAGGTGTTCAGAATAGACTGGAAATGAGTGGAAATTATGGTTATTGAGGTTAATAATACTATAGGATCAAAATGACCCCCAAATTCTATGATTTAAGCTGTTTTTGTAAAAAAAAAACACCCGAATCCAAAACACACCCGAATCCGACAAAAAAATTTCAGGGAGGTTTTGCCAAAACGCGTCCGAATCCAAAACACGGCCGCGGAACCGAATCCAAAACCAAAACACAAAACCCGAAAAATTTCCGGTGCACATCACTAGTTTGAACCTTTACGTAAGGTAGAGTTGAAATTCGTCACTTGGAAAGTGATCATGCTGTTGGCCTTGACCTCTGCAAGGCAGATGTCTGAATTGGCGGCTTTGTCTCACAAGAGCCCCTATTTGATCTTCCATGAAGATAGAGCGGAGTTGAGAACTCATCAGCAATTTCTGCCAAATGTGGTGTCATCGTTTCACATGAACCAACCTATTGTGGTGCCAGTGGCTACTGACGCCTTAGCGGAATCGAAGTCTCTAGATGTGGTCAGAGCTTTGAAAATTTATGTAGCCAGAATGGCTCAGATTAGGAAAACGGAGGTTCTGTTTGTCCTGTATGATCCCAATAAGATTGGGGCTCCTGCTTCCAAGCAGACTATTGCACGCTGGAAGTGTAATACGATTCAGCAAGCTCATTCTACGGCTGGATTGCCGTTACCGAAATCGGTGAAGGCCCATTCTACCAGAAAGGTGGGCTCATCCTGGGCGGCTGCCCGGGAGGTCTCGGCGTTACAGCTTTGCCGAACAGCTACTTGGTCGGGTTCAAACACTTTTGCAAAGTTTTACAAGTTTGATACCCTGGCTAAGGAGGACCTCTTGTTTGGTCAATCGGTGCTGCAGAGTCATCTGCACTCTCCCGCCCGTTCTTGAGCTTTGGTATAAACCCCATGGTTCTTGAAGTGTCCCCAGCATCCTCTAGGATGTAGGAGAAAATAGGATTTTAATACCTACCGGTAAATCCTTTTCTCTTAGTCCGTAGAGGATGCTGGGCGCCTGTCCCAGTGCGTACTATATCTGCAGTGATTATTTGTGGTTACACACATGTTGTGTTACGTTTCTTGTCAGCCAGGTGCTGCAATTGTTCATGCCGTTGGCTTGTATTCTGTGGAATGCCACGTTCTGCGGCATGCTAGAGGTATGAGCTGGTAAGATGCTCACCGTGGTTTAACAATATATCCTTTCCTCTAAATGTCCGTCTCCATGGGCAGAGTTCCTATAACTGGAGTCTGGAGGAGGGGCATAGAGGGAGGAGTCAGTTCACACCCATTCAAAGTCTTAAAGTGCCCATGTCTTTTGTGGCACCTACAAATAAATAATGATGATGCAGAAGGTGGCTCATATACTACAAATAAACTACAAATGCAGAACTTGTATCTAATAAAATGTATACTATATGGACAAAAATATTTGCCAACACCTGTTAATTATTGAATCCATTTGCAAACATTTGTGATGCAAAATGGGTTGTTCTAAAGAGCTCAGTGACTTCATGCATGGTACTGTGATAGGATGCCACCTTTGCAATAAGATAGTGCATGAAATTTCATCCCTGCTGGATATTCCATGGTCAACTGTAAGTGATATTGGGCCTAATTCAGACCTGATCGCCCCTTGTCTGTGTATGTCATACAAAAAGCTTTGCAAATGCAGGTCAGCTGTAAAATCCGTTTGCATCTCACTCACCATCAACTTTTTTTCTCAGTCTGTGCGTAGACCAGGACTTACTCCTACAGTGCGAAAGAATCTGGCTGATCAGGCCGGAGCAGACGTCACACACCCTCCCAGTGCTTAAAGTGGTCCTAGAGAGGCGGTGGAACAACTCCCCGCACCTGTAAAAAAAAGGTGCGTGGCCTCAAAAAGAAAGGGGCGTGGTCTAAAAACAAAGGGGCGTGGTCACTCAATATTTCCCACAATCATATTCACATTAAACCACATAGTAGTGTCCCTTATTCTTGTTGTGACACACATTAGTGCCACTTATATACAAAGCCCACAGTAGTAGCACCCCAAATACACACAATGCCCACAGCATTAGTGCCCCTTATACAATGCCTTCAGTAGTAGTGCCCCTTATGCAATGCCCACTGTAGTGGTAGTGCCCACAGTTGTAGTGCCCCTTATGTAGAGCCCATAGTATTGGTGCCCCTTACACAGTACCCCCAGTAGTAGTGCCCCTTATGTCTCCAGGAGTGATGCCCCTTATAAAGTGCCCCCTGTGCAATGCCCTCATTAGTAGTGACCCCAGTAGTAATGCCCCCATAGTTATGCCCCAGTAGATATGCCTTTAGTCAGAAGTTATGCCCCCAGTAGATGTGGCCCCATTAGTTATCCCCCAGTAGATGTGGCCCCATTAGTTATGCTCCATTAGATGTGCCCCCAGTAGTTATGCCCCAGTAGATGTGCCCCCTATTAGATATGCCCCCAGTTGATGTGCCCCCAGTAGATGTGCCCCCTAGTAGTGCCACTTACACATACATACATACATACATACATACATACACACACACACACACACACACACACACACACACACACACACACACACACAAACACTGGGGGTAATTCTGAGTTGATTGCAGCAGCAAGTTTGTTAGCAATTGGGCAAAACCACGTGCACAGCGGGGAGGGGGTGCAGATATAACATTCGCAGAGAGAGTTAGATTTGGGTGGGTTATTTAGTTTCTGTGCGGGGTAAATACTGGCTGCTTTATTTTTACGCTGCAATTTAGATTTCAGTTTGAATACACCACACCCAAATCTAACTCTCTCTGCACATTTTATATCTGTCCCCCCTGCAGTGCACATGGTTTTGCCCAACTCTAACAAATTTGCTGCTGCGATCCACTCAGAATTAGTCCCACTATACTTACCAGCCCCGCTCCTGCTCCCGGACCGCGCTGCCCTACGTCTGGCCGCCCACTCCTCGGAACTATGGGAGAGACGTCATAATGTCTCTCCCATAGCACCGCCCAGCCGTACACTGGCTGAGGCAGAAGCAGGTGCTCAGGAGTGAGCTCCAGCCTCCGGCAGCCACTGAGGAGAAGGAGCTGGTGCCCGCTGGTAACAAAATCTCAGCGGGCGCCCGACATCTCCCTTCTGGGTTAGGTGAGCCGGAACTTGTTCCGTCTCCAAATGGAACTGACAGAACGCAGTTCCGCCCCGCTCCGGCTCACTTTAACCTCTGCACCCTCCCTGAAAACGCTTGGGAACGCCTGCGATTTTACTGACACTCCCAGAAAACGTCCAGTTACCACCCCCGAACGTCTGCTTCCTGTCAATCAACTTGCATACGCTTGGCAATCAAAAAAGACGCTGATTTATTTAGCAGTTTGGCCGTGAGCATTACGATCCGTATACACGTGCAGTCGATCGATAATCGACAACCGCGATCAGGTCTGAATTCGTCCCATTATTAGAAAGTGGAAGCGTTTAGGAGCAACGGCAACTCAGCCACAAAGCAGCACACCATGTAAAATGCGAGAGCTGGGTCAATGACTACTAAGACGCATAGGGGCAGATGTATTAACCTGGAGAAGGCATAAGGAAGTGATAAACCAGTGATATGTGCAAGGTGATAAAGGCACCAGCCAATCAGCTCCATTATGTAAATTAACCGTTAGGATCTGATTGGCTGGTGCCTTTATCACCTTGCACATATCACTGGTTTATCACTTCCTTATGCCTTCTCCAGGTTAATACATCTGCCCCACGGTGTGTAAAAGTTTCCAATGCTCCTGATCCATAGCTGAAGAGTTCCAAACTTCCAGTAGCATTAATGTAAGCACAAAAACTGTGCTGCTGGAGCTTAATGGAGTGGCTTTCCATGGCTGAGCAGCTGCATGCAAGCCTCACATCACCAAGTCTAATGCCAAGCGTCGGATGGAGTGGTGTAAAGCACACCGACACTGGACTGTGTAGCAGTTGAAACGTGTTCTGTGGAGTGACAAATCACGTGTCTTTATTTGGCAGTCAGCTGGGTGGGTCTGGGCTTGGTGGATGCCGGGAGAACGCTACCTACCTGACTGCATTATGCCAACTGTGAAGTTTGGTGGAGGAGGGATAATGGTATGGGGCTGTTTGTCAGGGTTTGGGCTAGGCCCCTTATCTCCAGTGAGGGGCAATCTTAATGCTTCAGCATACCAAGCTATTTTGGACAATGCTATGCTTCTAACTTTGTGGCAACAGTTTGGGGAAGGACTTTTTCTATTCCAACATGACTCTGCCCCAGTGCACAAAGTAAGGACTATAAAGACATGGGGGGTGATTCAGTTCTGATCGCTGCTGTGCGTTTTCGCACAGCTGGCGATCAGCAATAGACTGCGCATGCATACGCACCGCAATGCGCATCAGCAAACAACAGTCACCACCCGTCAGCGACAGGTGTTGCGAAAAATGCAATCGCACAGCCATTCTCATGCTTATTGACAGGAAGAGGCCATTTGTTGGTGGTAACTGGCTGTTTTCTGGGAGTGTCAGGAAAAACGCAGGCGTTCCCAAGCATTTTCAGGGAGGGTATGTGACGTCAGCTCCAGACCCGATCAGCCTGTTCTCATCGCACTGGAGGAGTAAGTCCTGGGCTGCGCACACAGACTGCACACAGTAGAAAAATCATTCAATGGTGAGTGAGATGTGAACGGATTTGCAGCTGTCCGCTGACTGAGGGATTTTTAGCAACTGAGCGTACACATGCGATTGCACACATGCACGGCGAATATAGTCTCCCCTTGGGCGGTGACGATCTGAACGAAGGACAACAATTTTAGCAGCCCAGCGATCAGGTCTGAATCACCCCCAAGGTTTGAGTTTGGTGTGGAAGAACTTGACTGGCCCACACAGAGCCCTGACCTCAACCCCTATTGAGAACCTTTGGGATGAACTGGAACGGAGATTGTGAGCCAGGCCTACCCGTCCAACATCCGTGCCTGACCTCATAAATACTCTACAGAATGAATGGGCACAAATTCCCACAAAAACACTCCAAACTCTTCTGGAAAGTCGTCCAAGAAGAGTGGAAACTGTTAAAGCTGCAAAAAGGAGACCCAACTCCATATTAAAGTATATGTATTTGAATACAATGTCATTGCAGTCCCTGTTGGTGTAATGGTAAGGCATAGGTCTGCAAACTCGGTCCTCATTACCCCCACACAGTGCATGTTTTGCAGGTAACCCAGCAGGTGCACAGGTGTATTAATTACTCACAGACACATTTTAAAAGGTCCGCAGGTGGAGTTAATTATTTCACTTGCGATTCTGTGAGGAGAACTTCAAAACATGCACTGTGTGGGGTAATGAGGACCGAGTTTGCATACTTACCTATGTGGTAAAACGCCCGAATACTTTTGTCCATATAGTACAGGCATTCCCAACCGCGGTCCTCAAGGCACACCAACAGTGCAGGTTTTAGTGATATCCAGGCTTGAGCACAGATGGTTAAATCAAAATAACTGAGGTACTAATTAAGTCACCTGTGTTCAAGCCTGGATATCACTAAAACCTGGACTGTTAGTGTGCCTTGAGGACCGCGGTTGGGAAACACTGATATAGTGTTTGTTAAATGGTATAGTATAGCTCATACTTGCCTACCTGACCCTCTCCACGAGGAAGAAAATGCTCTGTTCCTGGACTTTCCTGGTAATGTATGATTGCCATCACCTGCGGTGAAACACCTTTCTTATCAATTAACTAGCTCACCACAGGTGATGGCAATCATACATTATCAGGAAAGTCCCGGAACAGAGCATTTTCTCCCTCATGGAGAGGGTCAGGTAGGCAAGTATGGTATAGCTTATTTGTGAAACGCACCAATACTTATTTGTCCATTTGCCAGTAGCCTCAGAGTCACTGTTATGTGGTACATATTTGTGGATTCTACTTATTAATGTGACCAAAGTTTTTTTGCGCTATTTGCAGGAGTTATGCTATGTGGAGGCAATCCTTGCTTCAAAGAAACTAAAGGAGGAGATGATAGTGATCGAGCATCTAAAACAAGCTATGGACATGCACTTTGCAGCAATGAATGGCCTGCCTCTCGGGGTGGAATATTTAGAAAAACTCAATCCCACTTTTGTTGTTGACATTGTGAAAGAGTATTTGGCATTTTGTCCGAAGCAGGTGAGAAGCGCCGTTCTGTGCACTGGACTATTAGGATTACTAATAACGGGGGTCGTTCCGATTTGATCGCTAGCTAAATTTGTTCGCAGCGATCAGGCTAAAAATTGGCAGTTCTGTGCATGCGTATGCGGCGCAATGCGCACGCGTGACGTACAGGCACAACGAATGATGTCATTTTGCACAGGGTCTAGCGATGCATTTCAGTCGCACTGCTTGCCGCAGAGTGATTGACATGAAGTGGGCATTTCTGGGTGGCAACTGACCGTTTTCAGGGAGTGTGCGGAAAAATGCAGGCGTGCCAGGAAAAATGCAGGCGTGCCAGGAAAAATGCAGGCGTGGCTGGGTGAACACTGGGCGGGTTTGTGACGTCAAATCCGGAACTGAATAGCCAGAAGTGATCGCAAGCGCTGAGTAGGTTTTGAGCTACTCGGAAGCTACACAAAAAAATTTTGTAGCCGCTCTGCGATACAACCGTTCGCACTTCTGCTAAGCTAAAATACATTCCCAGTGGGCGGCGGCATAGCGTTTGCACGGCTGCTAAAACTAGCTAGCGAGCGATCAACTCGGAATGACCCCCAACAATCATAAATCTACTATATAAAAGCGAAAATTTGTCCTTCTGTCTTTGTATACAAATCCACAGTTTACAAGCTATGATCATGAAATTTTACATACGAGCGTATTAAAACACATCGGAGGCAACTAAAACTATTAGAAATCCCTAGCACCCCTACGGGGGGAGACAGCAGCACAGAGTATATCAGCAGACAGCATAACTCCGGAATTGCTGGAGCAGTGTACTCAAAAATTGGTACACATATGCCTTACAATCTTGGAACAAACACTGTCGGGGAAAAACACCCCTAGCGGTGGGCCAGCAGCACAGAGTATTTCAGGAGACAGCATAACTCTGGAATGCCTGCAGCAATTTACCCCAAACTTGCTACACATATGCCTTACACTCTGGAAACAAACACTGTGGGGGTAACACACCACTAGCACCCCTAGAGGTGGGCCAGCAGCACATACTATATCAGGACATGCTTGATATGTCAGTGATGACAGGGCTGCATGGGACAGGGCCAGTGACATGATGTGCGGAGGGGAATGGAGGTAGCACGAACCCATACACTGACAGTTATATATAGGTAGTAGCACGGTCCCCCAGCAGCACAGAGTATATCAGGAGATACATAATGTGCTACGCTATATAAGAAACTGTAAATAAATAGATAATTTCACAGGGCACTGACATGATGTGAGGAGGGGAATGGAGGCAGCAAGAAGCCACAGACTGAGAGTTGTATAGTGGGAAGAGCAGGGTCCCTTGGGGGAACAAAAAGGGGTCCGGCCACTACACAAAGTGCGTCAGGGAAGCAAGATATGCCTGTATACTAGATCTCCAACCAACATAAATTAACGAACAACTAACATTCTAATTTACCATCCTCATTCCGTAGTGAAGCATCTATATATCAGTGATCGTGCTGAGCGAAAACATTTGTAGGTCCCAGGGATCCATTCCGTTAAAAAATTGGGGTCCTACACCACTGTTTCTGGGTCCCATCACATATTATGGGGGGAGAGGCAGGGAGTAGCTGGTTTGAGCTGGAGGTAGAGGCAGGGAGAAGTTAGAGTAGAGCTGTGGGTAGAGGGACTAAGGGCAGGTAGTGCTGGGAGTAGGGAGGGTTAAGTGCAGACAGCATTTAGGACAGTGCTGAGGGGCAAGGAAGGGGCTAGGGGCAGGCAGTGCTGGGGATAGTGAGGGGCTAAGGGTAGATAGCAGCTGGGGTAGTATTGGGGGGCAAGGTGAGGGTTAGGGGTCACCTTGTGGATGCCCGCCTCCAGCGGTCCTGGCCTCTGTTGGGGGTTCCCGCGAGGTGAGGCATCAGCCTGTCTGGATCACCGATTCAGGGGGCAGTGCTCTCTCTCTGGTGTCTCTCTCCTCACAGCTCCTCTCCGCCGATGGCACAGCAGTACGATCTGTGGGGAACTGTGGGGCCCCCTTTCTACAGAGAGGGGAGACAGTTGGTGACACACACACACATAGAGGTAGAGTGGGATCACATGGTAAGGATAGGGGGTACAGGGTGTCACACAGGGGTAGGAGTGTATACTGTGTCATACACACAGGTAGGAGGTACAGGGTGTTATACACACAGTGGTGGGGGGGGAACAGGGTATCATACACTAGGAGGGGGACATGGGTGTCATACACACACACATAGATAGATGGGTACAGTGTGTTACACACACACACACACACACACACACACACGGGTAATGGGTGCAGGGTGTCACGCACGGGAAGGGGGTGTACACTGTATCACATATGGGAGTGTAGGAGAGTACAGAGTGCCACAATACACATGGGTAGGGGGTGTACACTGTCATACACAAAGGGGTAGGGGGTACAGTGCAGGGTGTCATACACTGGGGGGTACAAAATGTCACATACACACACACACACACACACACACACACACAGGGGTACAGGGTGTCACACACAGGGGAAGGGGGTGTACACTGTGCCACACATGGGACTGAAGGGGGGTACAGAGTGTTACACAGACAGTGCCGGGTGTTATACACTGAGTGCGTACAAGGTGTCACATACACACACACACACACACACACACACACACACACACACACACACGGGTACAGTGTGTCACACAACATCTGCGTGGGCAGTAACATGCAGGGTATGGTCCCCGCGCTGTGAGTTACCTGGGTTCAGCAGCTCAGTGTTGTCCTGGTACTGCTAGCCCTGGCTCCCGGGCACCAGAGGCGTAACTAGGGTTTTCGGAGCCCAGGGCAAGATGAAGATAGGCCCCCAAACAAAAAAAATACCCTGCGCTCATTGGAAGAAGAAAAAGGTCGTGGCCATGCATTATAAGGGGCGTGGCCACATACCAGAAGGGGCGTGGTCATTGAAAATGGTCATGCCAACATGACTATCACCCACCCCCTGCGTCGTCTCTCAGCACACTATCACCTCCTGCTTCATCTCTCAGCACACTATCACCTCCCCCTTATGTCGTCTCTCAGAACACTATCACCTCCCCCTTATGTCGTCTCTCAGCACACTATCACCTCCCCCTTATGTCGTCTCTCAGCACACTATCACCTCCCCCTTATGTCGTCTCTCAGCACACTATCACCTCCCCCTTATGTCGTCTCTCAGCACACTATCACCTCTCCCTTATGTCGTCTCTCAGCACACTATCACCTCCCCCTTATGTCGTCTCTCAGCATTCTATCACCTCCCCCTTATGTCGTCTCTCAGCACACTATCACCTCCCCCTTGTGTCGTCTCTCAGCACACTATCTCCTCCCCCTTGTGTCATCTCTCAGCACACTATCACCTCCCCCTTGTGTTGTCTCTCAGCACACTATCACCTCCCACTTGTGTCGTCTCTCAGCACACTATCACCTCCCCCTTATGTCGTCTCTCATCACACTATCACCTCCCCCTTGTGTCGTCTCTCAGCACACTATCACCTCCCCCTTATGTCGTCTCTCATCACACTATCACCTCCCCCTTATGTCGTCTCTCAGCATTCTATCACCTCCCCCTTATGTCGTCTCTCAGCACACTATCACCTCCCACTTGTGTCGTCTCTCAGCACACTATCACCTCCCCCTTGTGTCGTCTCTCAGCACACTATCACCTCCCAGTTGTGTCGTCTCTCATCACACTATCACCTCCCCCTTATGTCGCCTCTCATCACACTATCACCTCCCCCTTATGTCGTCTCTCATCACACTATCACCTCCCACTTGTGTCATCTCTCAGCACACTATCACCTCCCGCTTGTGTCGTCTCTCAGCACACTATCACCTCCCCCTTATGTCGTCTCTCAGCACACTATCACCTCCCCCCTTGTGTCATCTCTCAGAACACTAGTTACTATATGTTTGTGGCTAAGTGATTGAGGTTGAGTCATCTAACTTGTATTATGTTTGTTTTAGCTAAATACCTTTATTAATCATTTTTACTATTTTTATTTACTTTTTCCAGCCCACATACGCAGGCCAATCTGTTTCACCTCTCCTGGAAAAGGCTTCTGCCATTTTAGCACCTGTAATTACAGTAGCACCATCTCTACCAGAACCTCTTTATTTCATGGCTCAAGTCTTATATTTAGCAGGTATGTCACTTTAAGCTGCCCGTACACAGTTCTGACAAAGTGACCAAATCACGTGCGGCTCAGTTACTGGCCACTCCCATTATTGAACTAGGCTGCCAGCTAGGCTTGCCTGACGTGCTGCTGTGTGTTTGGTTCCCACACACCCAGAGATTAGTTCCTACTTTTCTGTCCAAAACACTGCATGTATGTGGTGCTTTATACAAATCCTGTATTAAGTTGTATTATATAATGCCTTTGTAAATGTTGTTTATATTCCAGGCAGATACTGTATCAGCAAGTAATCTTTAAGCGCAATTATAATATGGATTAAGTATAGTGAATTATATTAATCATGATTCATAATATATTGAGGGGTATATGCAATTGCGGTCGAATTCCCGAAAATGTAGAAAAACGGGCCATTTTCGCCCAAAAAAAAAAAATCGACAATGCAATTCAGTACTTTTCGTCAAAAAAACGGCCATTCCAAATTCGACTTTTTGAAATTCGACATTTGTCAAATTCGACATTTCTGCAATGGTACAAATGCGGCATTTCGACAAAAGTATATTCAATTGAAGATTGTAAATTCGACAACAGTGCTTTTAGACAGTAAATTCGTCATTTTCAATCCGCCACACTTTGCTGGCGGAATCTAATAAAAAAAATTAAAAACATGTTTTTTTGTGTTTTTTTTATTGGTAATAGCATATCTATTTATATTAGAAGGGATTAGGTACTTGGTTTGTCTATTTAGGAGGCACAAGTATTATTTATATATTTTTAAAAATTATTATTATTTTTTTAATGGAATGGGGTAAAAATCAGGAAAAAAAATGCGTGGGGTCCCCCCTCCTAAGCTCTTTGAGCCGGTCCTGGTTGCCAAAATACGGGGAAAAAATGACAGGGGATCCCCCGTATTTTAACAACCAGCCCTGGGCTCTGTGCCTGGTCCTGGTGCAAAAAATACGGGGGACAAAAAGAGTAGGGGTCCCCCGTATTTTTTGTACCAGCACCGGGCTCCACTAGCTGGACAGATAATGCCACAGCCGGGGGACACTTTTATACCGCTCCCTGCGGCCGTGGCATTAAATACCCAACTAGTCACCCCTGGCCGGGGTACCCTGGAGGAGTGGGGACCCCTTCAATCAAGAGGTCCCCCCCCCCCCCCCCCCCCAGCCACCCAAGGGCCAGGGGTGAAGCCTGAGGCTGTCGCCCCCCATCCCCTGTCATTTTGTTTCCCGTATTTTGGCTACCAGGACCGGCTCAAAGAGCCCGAGGCTGGTTATGCTTAGAAGGGAGGACCCCACGCAAACATTTTTTGGGTTTTTTACCGTTTTTTAAACATTTTTAAAAATCTGATCAAAATCCGTCAAATCGGCCGTTTTTCGACAGCGGGACTGTCTAATTCGTTTTTTATTGAATATGTCGAATTCCGGCACCACCTGCCGGAATTCGACGGTCGAATTGTGTCGAATTTAAAAACGGGCGAAAAAGTGCAGCAATTCGCCCGGAATTGCATAAACCCCTGAATGAGCTAAGGGAGAGAGAAGCATTTAAATAAAATCACATTATCATTGGTACAATCTTCTCCTTCTCCATGACATTAGGTTAATAAAATGCTTAACACCCAGACAGTGTAATCAAATAGCCAGGAAAATGGGTATTTACTGTATGTGTATTTACTAAGCATTAACATTTGAACTAATTATCCTTGACTTAAGGGCCGTACTCATGGGGGAGATGTGGGGGGGAGATGTGTGCTAAGCGAGGGGGTGGGGGGGAAGGGTAGTGCGGGGGGACGCTCATTTCACCCAGCAGGTGAAATGAGCAATGTGCTAGATTGAGGCCAATTTAGCACCGGCGATAGCGACGCACGGGGCCGCGCATTGCTATCGTTGGGGGGGGGGGGGGGGGTATACACACGAGAGATCCACGCTTAAAATCTAAGCAATCTAGTCAGATTGCTTAGATTTTAAGCATGGATCTCTGCGTGAGTACCCTCTTAAGTAGCAATCTTTTGATAATTAAGACAAAAAGGGGCTGATAATTGCTCATTATTGAGTATAAAGGATTGCCCTACGAAGATATTATACAATTATATTGTGGTTTCAAAATACTCTAGTTAGCGCCGGATAAATGACTTATTGTTATAGAGTGGAATAGCTTTAGGGTTAGGCACCACTAGGGAGGAGGTCAGGGCTAGGCTGCAGGGAAGGGGATGGGGGGTTAGCATTGGGGTTTCGGTGGGGGGCGTTAGGTTTGGCCTGCACCTAGGGGAGATTAGGGTTAGGCTGCGGGTGGGGAGGGGGGGCTTAGGCACCTAAAAGGAAGGGTAAGTGTAGGGTAGGGGGAGGGTTGGACTACTTACCGCCCATTTCAGCTGTCGTGATGCCGCCATCGATCTCCTGACCGCTAACATCCTGACAGCTGGCATTTCATGCCTAACTCCTTAGTGCATATATTGATCAAACTGTGGATGCACCACAGCTAGGTGACCTCTATCAGATGAGACCCTTCACTGATGCTTCTATCTATCTATCTATCTATCTATCTATCTATCTATCTATCTATCTATCTATCTATCTATCTATCACAATACATTGTGCGCACTAACCCCCCTTGTTCATGTACGTATGTTACAGGGAATCTGGATGGAGCACAAGGCACCTTACAGCGATGTATAGAGATGAACCCTGAGTGGGCGGATGCCCACCTTCTCATGGCGCAGATACATCTGTCACTAGCACAGTATACTGAGTGCTTGCAGTCTCTGGAGACAGGAGTAAGCCACAATTTTAAGGTAAATAAATATGTGTAATGAATTCTATACTATGGCTTTAGTATTAGAAATAGTTCCCTGTAACCTGTCTATATTATATAATGTATTACAGGTTGAGTATCCCTTATCCAAAATGCTTGGGACCAGAAGTATTTTGGATGATGGATTTTTCCGTATTTTGGAATAATTGCATACCATAATGAGATATTATGGTGATGGGACCTAAGTCTAAGCACAGAATGCATTTATATTTCATATACACCGTATACACACAGCCTGTTAGTCATTTTAGTAAGTATTTTTTATAACTTTTTGCATTAAACAAAGCGTGTGTACATTCACACAATTCATTTGTGTTTCATACAGTATACACCTTATACACACAGCCTGGAGGTCTTTTAATACAATATGTTTAATAACTTTGTGTATTAAACAAAGTTCGTGTACATTGAGCCATAAAAAAACAAAGGTTTCACTATCTCAGTCTTACTCAAAAAATTCAGAATTTCGGAATATTCCGTATTTCAGAATATTTGGATATGGGATACTCAACCTGTATATACAAAAGTGCTTTACTTGGCCTTGCTCCGTTATTTTGTACATTATGTTACGGACATTATTGTGATTAATCAATAATTCTGGTCTATAAGTTAATATACTATAAACAAACTGAATGTTCAGACATATGTACGTATTTGGGAAAGTGCCCAGAAGAAAATAAATTTTAACGATAATATGCTTGGGTAATGGCTGTGATTGTGGCAACAGGGATGACTTGCATTGGTTAGAACACACTGGATCGGACTTTTTTGTACAATAGGGTAAACGGTAGAGAGATCACAGCGAACATTAGCTATCCAGTGGTGTCTTCATACACGCATTATGCACTGACCTGCCGTGACGTAGGCTGAAGGCCGGTCTGAAGAGGGATATTAGAACATAATAATGATATCCGCAAAGATTACAGAGAAGATGATGATTAAAGACCATGCTATGTGGTTTGTATATATGAGCTGATGGAAAGCTAATTTATGTTGGAGATATATGGAAAGTATTTTAGAGATGTTTGGAGATGAAAGTTGGGAGTACCACGTAAGACATGTACGGTATGACAGAGGGATGACATATTATAGATGTACAGGAATGATAGCAGAGGAATATCATGTTATAGATGTTTGGTGGTGAGGACGATGGATAGGTTACCATGTAAGACAGGTACGGGATGACAGAGGGATGACATGTTCTAGAGGTACAGGAATGATGGCAGAGAATATCGTGTTAAAGATGTTTGCAGAGGACGATGGATAGTTTACCATGTAAGACATGTACGGGATAACATAGGGATGGCATGTTCTAGAGGTACAGGAATGACAGCAGAGAATATCATGTTATAGATATTTGGTGAGG